>NW_028270140.1:8302333-8628924 GCF_037043375.1 Chiloscyllium plagiosum | reverse complement strand
CTATCTTAGCTTTAAAAACATTTACTAAGGAAGCACCAACTACTTCACTAGGCAGGGAATTCCATAGATTTACAACCCTCTGGATGAAAAAGTTCCCTCTCAATTCAGTTCTAAATCTGCTCCCCCAACTTTTAAGGCAACGCCCTCTTGTCCTAGTTTCACCCACCAGTGGAAACAGCCTCTCTGCTTCTATCTTACCTATTCCCTTCATACTGTTATATGTTTCTACAAGATCCCCTCTCATTCTTCTAAATTCCAAAGAAAATGATCCCAGTCTACTCAGTCTCTCCTCATGAGCCAACCCCCTCAACCTCCTCATCAAAAGTAGCTGTGTTTTTTTTAATGACTTGTGGAGCTATAACATCAGCAGTTAAAGTCCCAATTAAATATAAAAGTATTTATTTGTTCATCTGCAAGTTTAGTATCAAGTTTGGAAGAGATTATATATCTTAATAATTGTTTTTTCCAAGATGCCCAATTATATGTTGTATTCGGTATATTTAACATAGAACATAGAACGTAGAACATTACAGCGCGGTACAGGCCCTTCAGTCCTTGATGTTGCACTGACCTATGAAATCAACCTAAAGCCCTTCTAAACTACGCTACTCCATATGTTTATCCAATGACCATTTAAATACCCTAAAAGTTGGTGAGTCCACTACTGAATACAGGCAGGGCATTCCGTGCCCTTACTACTCTCTGAGTAAAGAACCTACATCTGACATCTGTCTTATATCTACCACCCCTCACTTTAAAGCTATGTCCCCTCATGCTAACCATCACCATCTGAGGGAAAAGGCTCTCACTGTCCACGCTACCTATTCCTCTGATCATCTTGTATGTCTCTATTAAGTCACCTCTTAACCTTCATCCCTCTCATGAAAACAGTGTTAAGTCCCTCAGCCTTTCCATGTACGACCTTCCCTCCATACCAGGCAACATCCTGGTAAATCTCCTCTGCATCCTTTTCAAAGCATCCATATCCTTCCCATAATGCAGTGACCAGAACTGTAGGCAATCATCCAAATGGGGTCGCACCAGAGTTTTGGACAGCTGCAACATGACCTCATGGCTCCAAAATTAAATCTCTCTACTAACAAAAGCTAACACACTGTACACCTTCACAACAACGCTATCAACCTGTGTGACAACTTTCGGAGATCTATGCACATGGACAACAAGATCTCTCTGCTCATCCACACTACCAAGAATCTTACAATTCACCCAGTACTCTGTATTTCCTGTTATTCCTTCCAAAGTGACTCACCTCACACTTTTCAACATTAAACTTCATTTGCCACCTCTCAGCCCAGCTCTGCACCTTATCTGTATCTCTCTGTAACCTACAACATCCCTCTGCATTGTCTACAACTCCATTGACCTTAGTGTCATCGCAAATTTACCGACCCATCCTTCTACACCCTCATCCAGATCATTTATAAAAATGACAAACAGCAATGGCCCCAAAACTGATGCTTGTAGTACACCACTAGTAACCAAACTCCAGGATAAACATTTCCCATCAACCACCACCCTCTATCTTCTTACAGTTAGACAATTTCTGAGCCAAGTCACTAAATCACCCTCAATCCCATGCCTCCATATTTTCTGCAAAAGCCTACCATGAGGAACCTTATCAAACGCTTGACTGAAATCCATATACACCACATTAACTGCTTTACCCGCATCACCTTCTCAAAGGACTCAATAAGGTTTGTGAGGCACGACCTACTCTTCGCAAAACTGTGTTGACTATCCCTAATCAAATTATTCCTTTCTAGATGATTAGTAATCCTATCTCTTAGAATCCAAAACTTTGCCCACATCTGAAGTAAGGCTCACTGGTCTATAATTACCAAGGTTGTCTCTACTTCCCTTCTTGAACAAGAAAGCATTTGCTGAGGGACTTAACACAGTCTTCTGATGTTAATATTTCTGGCAACATTATTTCTACTGACGTGTTTTCCTAATGTGATTATCAATTTTCCGTAGTTTGATGGCTTTTAATCCTGTTATAAATCAATGATGCTTTACTCTCTATGCTTTGAAGTATTTACATTTCACAGTAGAGCACTTATGTTTTATTTTCCCTACAGTAAAGGATTTTATTTCTACAGTATAACATTGTTGCTGCTATGGACTGCTGCACTCGAAGGGTTTCCCATCTTTATAAGAACAAAATGGAAGGCTCCCACATTCAGGAATTAAAATGGAGGATTCTCCCCATCTGTGTGTTTAATGGATGGCTTCCAGCTTTTTGCACCCCAATAAAAAAATCCCAATCTATTAGATGGCTTCACCCAATGAATCCCACTGCCTACAGTTTGTTTTCAAACAAGTCTGTTTCTTAATGGCTTTACAAAATGAACCCTTTCTTTGCTATAAATTTAATCTTGTTTCGTTAACGGATTTCCCTAGATGGTCTGCACAGTATGCAGCATTGTTAATAATCCTGACTGCTTTATAGTATTTTTTTCTTTCCCTGATTAAGTCCTACTGTCTGTGCTTGTAATAAATTCATTCTGCCTTTACCCATGGTTTAGATAATCGATCTCCTGCTTTCTTCCATGGTCTCAATAGTCTCCTAAGTTTCTTCTTCCATTAGAGCTTTATTTGTTTTAACTTCTAACTTATCCCGATTTCATTTTAATTCGGGCTTTGGAATGTTCAAAGTTCTGCAATTACGTTTCGAAGCTACTTCTGTGGTTTTCCTTACTGTAGCCACACTTAATTAGAACCCAACTATGATGGCAATGCTTGCTTTGAGCTGTAAATACTCTGTTTACTTCTAGCTTTCGCAGACTGTAACTGAATTATATGTTAAAGTTTACCCATGACTCACCAGGGATTCTACATTATAAATGGAGCCACCAATATCCCTGTTTCCCCGTACTGCAGAAACCTGATTCAAGGTTGCTCCTATACCATGTGTCCCTTGTAACCCCCAAGTATGACTAGGAGCTCCTAGTTCACATTTCCTTCAGTGCTTCTCTTACCTGGTCAGAAATGCATTTTGCAATTGAATGTAGATTTGCTCTTGTCAAATCTTACCACAAGTTGCTTTTTTAAATAAAAAATCTATTTTTCTAATCAATCTGTTCTGAGAAATCAATGCATACCTCCAGAGCAGGCGGGATTTGAGCCCCGTCCTCCCAGTCTAGGAGTAGGGACACTACCAGTGCATTACAAGTTGCTATTCTTAAAGCTGTAAATTAAGATCTCTTCAAAGCTCACTGGAGTCTGCATTGCTGTTCACCATATGGTACGCTGGATCTTAAACACTGTCGCTTTGGCAAAAAATTTATAGATAGACGTATTGCCATAATCCTCCTTTTAAAATGGAGTTGACAGGGTCTGATTGGTCTAATGCCGTGGTGGAAAACTATTTGGTAGTCTAACAAGAAAAGGCTGTTGCCTTAAGCAAGGGATAATTTATTGCATAACAGCAATCAGGTACAAGTCAGACTGGCATGATAAATATTGTTACTGAGGTTGTGAAGGAAATTTAATGGGTTTATCTCCTTTGAGAACCAGAGCCATTCTCCCACACAAAGTCCATATGCTATCATCATATTGGGCAGTGCTAATGCACTCTTCAGTATTAACCCTTTCAGAATTTCGCACCTTGCACAAAACATCGAGACAATTTTCCTTTCCTGTTCCACATCAGGATTGCTGCCAGCCTTTCTTTCCTTACCCATTGCTGAAAAATGTTGGCAGCGTGATAAAGCACCATTGCCCTGTTATGACCACTTCTTCTCATCATTCTCAAGGATATGAAGGTATTGAAATGTTAGAATAAATGTATTGAGCAGTGGACTTTTCACATACCCCCTTTTCATCCCAGCCCCTTATGAAATGCAAACCTAATACATTTGTTTTCGCTATAATGTGTGTTTCTTCATGGCTATAACATGATTGAAGAATTTAGACTGTTATTGCTAGAATGCAAACGTCCCTTACCCTGCATTGGCTATAACGCTATTCTGGCCCCATTGGTTTAAAGGGTGCTGCCATTACACGATTTTCATATAATGTGGGATTGCATGGGAATGGAACTATTGCGCTATATCAGAACAGACTATATTTAGATGGTGCTGCAAGTCAGACATATACTGCAACATTTGAGGTATTCTGCTCCATTGAATGTCCCTTCTGTTGCAGCAGCAGCAGTAAAACCATGAAGTTACCACCAGCCTAATCACAGGTAAGTCAGCAAGGGTTGTGGTAGAGTCTGGGCAGCAGGCTGATATACATCTCCAATCCTATAAACAGTCAGTAATCTCTCATATTGGACTGATCAACACAATCACAAACAGCACAGTAAGTGCATGTTAAAAAGAAACATGACCTGCTGCTTTACTACTACATTGATTTGAATGAGTAAAGGTATTTATAAATTTTGAAGCATTTTAATATAAATAAGAAACAATTTCCGCCCCTCTTCGGGGATTGTCAACCACCATCTTGAAAATCCACGCCATTAGATTAAATTTAGGAATTAGTGGTAGTTATGTCCCCAGTTATAGATTTTAATAACTCTACAGGAAGTTCTTTTTCATTTTTAGCTCCATGAATCACAGCAATTTTAAACATTCTATGAACATAAATATATTCTAACAGTGCCAGCATGTTGTCTCGCTGCTTAACATCAGTAACAGGAAAAGGCACCCCACTTGATTTCCTTTCCTCGATCTGTCACTGTTAAAGTATATTTATGTTCTTGTAATACTTACAGCGCCAATGAATCATGGTGCTGCAAATTAAAATAAGGTCCCTGGAAAACTGTGAAAAAAAATCAACTCTTCAGAGTGAGAACTGAGGTAATTCTGGATGATACTAGTCATCTCTATAGCTGAATGCATTATGCAAACAAGGGTCCATTGACTAGCAAATGTATTCACTGGTTCGTGGCCCAGGAGTAGCAAAAATCAACTTGTCAGTTGTTTATAACTGGTCCTTGCAAAGAAAGATATTGATGGAGCTACACTTCAAATAAGTAGCAAATCTCAACATAGTCAGTCGCAATGATGGAAATAAACCTGGTCAAAATGCATCTAAATTAAAAATGCACCTTTTGGACAAGTAGATGCTGATTATTTCAGTTTTCTCTTCATTTTAATTAAGATACGTAAGACAAGTCTATACCTTGTTATGGAGCAGGCCAGATCTCCTCAAAGCTGAAAATGTGTTGCTGGAAAAGCGCAGCAGGTCAGGCAGCATCCAGGGAACAGGAGAATCGACGTTTCGGGCATAAGCCCTTCTTCAGGAATCTGCCCGAAACGTCGATTCTCCTGTTCCCTGGATGCTGCCTGACCTGCTGCGCTTTTCCAGCAACACATTTTCAGCTCTGATCTCCAGCATCTGCAGACCTTACTTTCTCCTCACAGATCTCCTCAAAGCATTTTAAGATAGCACAGCCTTTAACTTTTCTTATTTTGAAGGCAGATATATAGTGGATATTCCAGGAATGATGCAGCTAGTCAAACCACTTGGTTTCAAGCAAAACAGAATTTATTTACACACTACGGTTGAAACATGAACAAAAAAAAACAGAATTCAGAAGAACTTAACTATTTGAAAACCCAACTAACTTGGTATAACAACTTAACTACGGAGCTGTTACAATCCCGACAACATCCCATAAACCACACCCCGTGGCAAAAGGTAAATTCAAACACAGATTCTTGTAGGCAGGGGAGATTTCAGAGAGACACTTTAGGCAAGAAACATCTGTTGAAGCATGAAACCTCTTTTCACTGTAGCTGCTTCTCCCGGTCCCCAGCAGTTTTTGACTGCCTGCTAAACAAAACCAAACTGGAAAAAATCCTGAACTGGCAGAATGGCTACTCCCCTGCAATTATAAAAGTAGATATTTCCAGACATATTGGCACCTCTGCCTTTATGACCCCTCTTGTAAAAAACAAGGGCAAAATATCCTTGTTAAAGGGGCAGTATCATCACAACATGCATTGCTAACCCATAATTGCAGCATAATTGCTATTTATTGTGATATTCATTGATAAATTCAACTTATTAGAGACACTGAGCAAGATGTAGTGTTATGTGTTATTGTATTATCTGTAAAGGACAACAAACAGATAAGCCAGGAATTGTAAAGTGTTCCAGGGCTTTACAACCATAGCTGCACTGAGGGATTATATGATCAGGGCACTAGCTCGAGGCAGCCTTTTCGCTAATCAATTTAAACACAGAAGTGCCACAACTTATAAAAAATGAAAAGCAGGAAACATATTGCGGTTACAATGAATGACAGTGCATAAACCTAAACAAAAATTAAGTCAGTTTAATCTGCTTAGAAAAAGGGACTTAACTTGGGAGTCGGGCCTCCATTTTGACAGAGCGGCGAAGAGAGAAGGTGGAGAGAAGAGAGGGCTGCCAGGAAGGGTATGTTTTCCCATTTCTTTCCTGTGCAGTAGCAGTGGGAGACACAGCAGAGGTGGAGACCAGGAGAGTGCCGGGAAGGGCTTAGTATATATTTGGGCAGCGGCTAAACCCGAGATACTACACGAGTTGGATCTCCCTCCCACCACCCTCCTCTAACTGGAAGAAAAAGATTCTGTAAGGTAAGGCTTTTATTTTGTTTATCTTTCATTTTCATATATTTAAGTGCATTGTTTGGTTGTAATTTGTTGTTATAAAGCTAAGCTTACAATAGCAGGGGACCTCAGACCCGTGGCATGTGCCTCTTGCATGATGTGGGAGCTCAGGAATGTGGCTGACATTCCTGACTCTTACACTTGCAAGAGGTGTGTCCAGCTGTAACTCTTGTTTGACCACATGACAGCCCTGGGCTGCGGATGGACTCACTGTGGAGCATCCGCGATGCTGAGGAGGTCGTGGATCGCACATTTAGTGACCTGGTCACACTGCAGGTTAGAATTGCTGAGGGAAACAATGAATGGGTGACCAAAAGGCAGTAAAGGAGTAGGAAGGCAGTGCAGATCACAGAGCCATAGAGATGTACAGCATGGAAACAGACCCTTCGGTCCAACCTGTCCATGCTGACCAGATATCCCAACCCAATCTAGTCCCACCTGCCAGCACCCAGCCCATATCCCTCCAAACCCTTTCCTATTCATATACCTATCCAAATGCCTTTTAAATGTTGCAATTGTACCAGCCTCCACCACTTCCTCTGGCAGTTCATTCCCTACACGTACCACCCTCTGTGTGAAAAAGTTTCCCTTTAGGTCTCTTTTATATCTTTCCCCTCTCACCCTAAACCTATGCCCTCTAGTTCTGGACTCTCCCACCACAGGGAAAATACTTTGTCTATTTATCCTATCCATGCCCCTCATAATTTTGTAAACCTCTATAAGGTCACCCCTCAGCCTCCGACGCTCCAAGGAAAACAGCCCCAGCCTGTTCAGCCTCTCCCTATAGCTCAGATCCTCCAACCCTGGCAACTTCCTTGTAGATCTTTTCTGAACCCTTTCAAGTTTCACAAAATCTTTCCGATAGGAAGGAGACCAGAATTGCACGCAATATTCCAACAGTGGCCTAACCAATGTCCTGTACAGCTGCAACATGACCTCCCAACTCCTGTACTCAATACTCTGACTAATAAAAGAAAGCATACCAAACACCTTCTTCACTATCCTATATACCTGTGACTCCATTTTCAAGGAGCTATGAGCCTGCACTCCAAGGTCTCTTTGTTCGGCAACACTCCCTAGGACCTTACCATTAAGTGTATAAGTTCTGCTAAGATTTGCTTTCCCAAAATGCAGCACCTCGCATTTATTTGAATTAAACTCCATCTGCCACTTCTCAGCCCATTGGCCCATCTGGTCAAGATCCTGTTGTAATCTGAGGTAACCCTCTTCGCTGTCCACGACACCTCCAATTTTGGTGTCATCTGCAAAATTACTAACTGTACCTCTTATGCTCGCTTCCAAATCATTTATGTAAATGACAAAAAGTAGTGGACCCAGCACCGATCCTTGTGGCACTCCACTGGTCACAGGCTTCCAGTCTGAAAAACAACTCTCCACCACCACCCTCTGTCTTCTACCTTTCAGCCAGTTCTATATCCAAATAGCTAGTTCTCCCTGTACTACGTGAGATCTAACCTTGCTAATCAGTCTCCCATGGGGAACCTTGTCGAACACCTTACTGAAGTCCATATAGATCACATCTACCGTGCTGCCCTCATCAATCCTCTTTGTTATTTCTTCAAAAAACTCAATCAAGTTTGTGAGACATGATTTCCCACGCACAAAGCCATGTTGACTGTCCCTAATCAGTCCTTGCCTTTCCAAATACATGTACATCCTGTCCCTCAGGATTCCCTCCAACAACTTGCCTACAACCGACGTCAGACTCACTGGTCTATAGTCCCTGGGCTTGTCCTTACCATCCTTCTTTAACAGTGACACCACATTAGCCAACCTCCAGTCTTCCGGCACCTAACTTGTGATGATCAATAATACAAATATCTCAGCAAGAGGCCCAGTAATCACTTCCCTAGCTTCCCACAGAGTTTTAGGGACCCCTGCGGTCATCTCCCTCCAAAACAGGTATACCGTTCTGGATACTGTTGGGGGAGATGGCTCACCAGGGGAGGGAAGCAGTTGTCAAGATCATGGCACTGTGGCGGGCACCGCTGTTCAGAAGGGCAGGAAAAAAGATTGATAGGGCCATAGTCATAGGGGATTCTATTGTGAGGGGAGTAGATAGGCGGTTCTGTGGGTGATAACGGGACTCCCGGATGGTATGTTGTCCCCCAGGTGCTCGGATCAGCAATGTCACCGATCGGCTGCAGAGCATTCTAAAAGAGGACGGTGAACAGCCAGTTGCCTTGGTGCATATAGGCACCAATGATATAAGTAAAAAACGAGATGAGGTCCTGAAAACAGAATTCAGGAAACTAGCAGAGAAGTTAAAGTGGAGGACCTCAAAGGTAGTGATCTCGGGATTGCTACCAGTGCCACATGCTAGCCAGCATAGAAATGAAAAAAAAGGCAGGATGAACATGTGGCTTGAGGAATGGTGTGGGAGGGAGGTGTTGGACATTGGGACTGGTTCTGGGGAACGTGGGACTTTTACGAAATGGATGGTCTACACCTGAACCAGACCGGAACTATTGTTCTTTGGGGAGTTTTTGCTACTGCTGTTGGGGAGGTTTTAAACTAATGTGGCAGGAGGCTGGGAACCAGAAGAGAAGACAAGTAGACAGCGAGGTGGAGACTGGAAACTGTAAGCATCATGAAGATAGCATTAATAAGTGGAAGAGTAGGCAGAGAGCAGATGAACGCAAAAGAACAGGTGGCCTGAAATGCATCTATTTTAATGCAAGGAGTATAGTGTGTAAGCTGAAAATGTGTTGCTGGAAAAGCGCAGCAGGTCAGGCAGCATCCAGGGAACAGGAGAATTGACGTTTCGGGCATAAGCCCTTCTTCAGGAATGAGGAAAGTTTGTCCAGCAGGCTAAGATAAAAGGTAGGGAGGAGGGACTTGGGGGAGGGGCGTCGGAAATGCGATAGGTGGAAAGAGATCAAGGTGAGGATGATAGGTCAGACTGGGGTGGGGGCGGAGAGGTCAGGAAGAAGATTGCAGGTTAGGAAGGCGGTGCTAAGTTCAATGGATTTGACTGAGACAAGGTGGGGGGAGGGGAAATGAGGAAACTGGTGAAATCCGAGTTCATCCCTTGTGGTTGGAGGGTTCCTAGGCAGAAGATGAGGCGCTCTTCCTCCAACTATCGTGTTGTTGTGGTCTGGCGATGGAGGAGTCCAAAGACCTGCATATCCTTGGTGGAGTGGGAGGGGGAGTTGAAGTGTTGAGCCACAGGGTGGTTGGGTTGGTTGGTCTGGGTGTCCCAGAGATGTTCTCTGAAACGGTCCGCAAGTAGGCGGCCTGTCTCCCCAATATAGAGGAGGCCACATCTGGTGCAGTGGATGCAATAGATAATGTGTGTGGAGGTGCAGGTGAATTTGTGGTGGATATGGAAGTTTCCTTTGGGTCCTTGGAGGGAGGTGAGGGGGGAGGTGTGGGCACAAGTCTTGCACTCCTGCGGTTGCAGGGGAAGGTGCCGGGAGTGGAGGTTGGGTTGGTGGGGGGTGTGGATCTGACGAGGGAGTCACGGAGGGAGTGGTCTTTACGGAATGCTGATAAAGGAGGGGAGGGAAATATATCCTTGGTGATGGGGTCCGTTTCGAGGTGGCGGAAATGACGGCGGATGATGCGCTGTACATGGAGATTGGTGGGGTGGTAGGTGAGGACCAGTGGGGTTCTGTCCTGGTGGCAGTTGGAGGGGCGGGGCTCAAGGGCGGAGGAGCGGGAAGTGGAAGAGATGCGGTGGAGGGCATCGTCGACCACGTCGGCGGGGAAATTGCGGTCCTTGAAGAAGGAGGCCATCTGGGTTGTACGTTTTTGGAACTGGTTCTCCTGGGAGCAGATGCGGTGGAGACGAAGGAATTGGGAGAATGGGATGGCGTTTTTACAGGGGGCAGGGTGGGAGGAGGTGTAGTCCAGGTAGCTGTGCGAGTCAGTCGGTTTATAGTAGATGTCCGTGTTGATTCGGTCGCCTGAGATAGAAATAGAAAGGTCGAGGAAGGGGAGGGAGGAGTCTGAGACGGTCCAGGTGAATTTGAGGTCGGGGTGGAAGGTGTTGGTGAAGTGGATGAACTGTTCAACCTCCTCGTGGGAGCACGAGGCGACACCGATACAGTCATCGATGTAGCGGAGGAAAAGGTGGGTGTTGGGGCCAGTGTAGTTGCGGAAGATGGACTGTTCCACATATCCTACGAAGAGGCAGGCATAGCTGGGGCCCATGCGGGTGCCCATGGCTACTCCTTTCGTTTGGAGGAAGTGGGAGGATTGGAAAGAGAAGTTGTTCAGGGTGAGGACCAGTTCAGTCAGTCGAAGGAGGGTATCAGTGTGTAAGGCAGATGAATGTAGGGCTTGGATTTGTAAACACAGAGACTTGATTGAAGGAAGGGCATGATTGGCAGCTAAATGTTCCAGGATATAGATGCTTCAGACAGAACAGGGAGGGAAGTAAAAGCGGGGTGGAGTTACATTGCTGGTCAGGGATGATATCACGGCTGTGCTAAAGGAGGACACTATGGAGGGCTTGGGTAGTGAGGCATTGTGGGTGGACCTGAGAAATAAGAAGGGTGCAGTTACATTGTTGGGGCTGTATTACAGGCCTCCCAACAGTGAGCGTAAGGTAGAAGGACAAGGCAAGCAGGTTATGGAAAGGTGTAGAGGCAAATAGGGTAGTGGTGATGAGAGATTTTAATTTTCCCAAAATTGACTGGGATACACTTAGCGTCAGAGGTCTGGATGGGGTAGAATTTGTAAAACTCCAGGAGAGTTTTCTAGAGCAGTATATCAATTGTCCAATGAGGGAAGGGGCCATATTGGACCTGGTATTGGGGGATGAGCCAGGCCAGGTGGTAGAAGTTGCTGTAGGGCATTTATTTGGGAACAGTGACCATAATTCTTTAGAATACTTGTAGAGAAAGATGAGAGTGGTCCTAAGGGAAGAGTGCTGAACTGGGCCAAGGCCAATTATATCAAAATTAAGCAGGAGCTGGGAAATGTGGATTGGACACAGCTATTTGAAGGGAAGTCCACATTTGAGATGTGGGAGGCTTTCAAAGATAGTTTAAAGATAGTGCAGGATAGACATGTTCCATCAAAGGCAAAGGATAGAAAAGGCAAGATTTGTGAACCGTGGATGACAGGAGAAATTGTCCGAGAGGAAAAGGAAAGCGTACATAAGGTCCAGGCAGCTAAGAACAGAATGGGTCCTTTAGGAATATCGGAAAAGTAGGACCAGTCTTAAGCGAGGAATTTAGCAGGCTAAAAGGGGCCAGGAAATAGTTTTAGCAAACAGAATTAAGGAGAATCCCAAAGCATTTTATTCTTATATAAGAACCGAGCGGGTAACTAGAGAAAGGATTGGTCCACGAAAGAATAATGAAGGAAGGCTGTGTGTCGAACCTGAGAGAATGGGCGAGATTCTGAATGATTACTTTGCATCAGTGTTCTCTGAGGAGAGGAACATGATTAATGTTTACATGAGAGATATAAGTTTGATTAGTCTGGATCAGGGTTGACACAAGTAGGGAAGATGTGCTGGGAAGGCTAGAGGCTATTAAGGTGGACAAGTCCCCAGGACCAGATGGGATCTATCCCACGTTGCTGAGGGAGGTGAGAGAGGAAATAGCTGGGGTCCTGGCAAATATCTTTGTGGCATCCTTAAATACAGGTGAGGTACTGGAGGACTGGAAGGTTGCTCATGTTGTCTCCCTGTACAAGAAGGATAGTAGGGATATTCTGGGTAACTACAGACCAGTGAGCCTTATGTCAGTCATAGGAAAGTTGCTGGAGAAGGTACTGAGAGATAAGATCTATTTATATTTAGAAAAGAATGGGCTTATCAGTGATAGGCAACATGGTTTTTTTTGCGGGGGAGATCGGGCCTTACCAACTTAATAGAGTTCTTTGACAAAGTGACCAAGTTGATAGATGAAGGAAGGGCTGTTGATGTCATATACATGGACTTTAATAAGGCGTTTGATAAGGATCCCCATGGTAAACTAATAGAGAAAGTGAAGTCACATGGTGTACAAGGTGTTCTAGCAAGGTGGATAAAGAACTGGTTGAGCAACAGGAGACAGAAAGTAGTAGTTGAAGGGAGTTTCTTGAAATGGAGAAAGGTGACCAGTGGTGTTCCACAGGGGTCAGTGTTGGGGCCACTGTTGTTTGTGATATACATAAATGATCTGGAAGAGGCACTGTTGGTATGATCAGCAAGTTTGCAGATGACACGAAGATTGGTGGAGTAGCAGAAAGCATAAGGGACTGTCAAAGAATACAGGAGAATATAGATAGACTGGAGAGTTGGGCGGAAAAGTGGCAGGTGGTTTTCAATCCAGACAAATGTGAGGTGATGCATTTAGGCAAGACTAATTCTAGAGGGAATTATACAAAGAACGGAAGCACCTTGGGAAAAGTTGATGAGCAGAGAGATCTGAGAGTACAGGTCCATTGTACACTGTAGGTTGCTGCACAGGTGGATAGAGTGGTCAAGAAGGCACATGGTATGCTTGCCTTCATCGGACAAGGTGTTGAGTATAAGAGCTGGTAGGTCATGTTAAAGTTGTACAAGACATTGGTTGGGCCGCAGTTAGAATACTGTGTACCGTTCTGGTCGCCACATTACCAAAAGGATGTGGACACTTTGGAGAGGGTGCAGAGAAGGTTTACGAGGATGTTGCCTGGTATGGAAGGTGCTAGCTATGAAGAGAGGTTGAGTAGGTTAGGTTTGTTTTCATTAGAAAAAAGGAGATTGAGGGGGGACCTGACTGAGGTTTACAGAATCATGAAGGGTATAGACAGGGTGGATAGAGACAAGCTTTTTTCCAGGGTGAAGGATTCAATAATGAGAGGTCACACTTTCAAGGTGAGAGGTGAAAAGTTTCAGGGGGATACACGCAGCAAGTACTTCACACAGAGGGTGGTAGACATTTGGAATGCGTTGCCAGCAGAGGTGGTAGAGGTAGGCATGGTAGATTCATTTAAGGTGCATCTGGACAGATGCATGAGTAGTGGGGAGCAGAGGGATACAGATGCTTAGGAATTGGGCAACAGGTTTAGGCAGTAGATTTGGATCAGCTCAGGCTTGGGGCCTGAAGGGCCTGTTCCTGGGCTGTAAATTTTCTTTGTTTTTTGTTCTTTATTCTAAAACTTAACCTCCATTACTGCCAGAGAAAGATGGAAGAGAACCTTAGTACATTGAGTGAAAACAAGAAAAACATGCTGTTGACCAGTACAGAAGTGAATACACAGTGACCCCTCATCATGAATTGGAAAGCTAATCATAGAATCCCTGCAGTGCAGAAAGAGACCATTCAGCCCACTGAGTCTGCAACAACCGTCCAAAGACCATCCCAGCCAGACCCAGCTCCCCTCCACCTTATCCTCATAACCCCCACATTTCCCATGGCTAGCCCACACATTCCTGGACACTATGGGGCAATTTAGCATGGCCAATCCACCTAACCTACGCATCTTTGGATTCTGGGATGAAACCAGAGCACCAGGAGGAAATCCATGCAAATGCGGGAAGGATGTGCAAACACTAAACAGATAGTCCCTGAGTGTGGTATTGAACCCAGGGCTTTGGAGCTGTGAGGCAGTAGGGCTAACCACTGAGCCACCATGCCACCCTAATGATATCTGTGATATATTTGAGAACTTTAAACAGAAGTGCAGATTGACATTTTAGTTTTTATTGTATTGGATAATAGTTCTAAAAAGGCTAATGTTGGATGCTGCATTAGACTTCAAAAAATAAGGTTTTATAGAAAGGGAGCAGAATATGACACTTTACAAGCTTGTTATGTAAAGTACATTTTAACAAGCATGCACTTTGGATACCTTAATTGTTCATATCAACAAAAATGATTGGGGAGGAACCTATACATCCTCAGGCCTGTATGAGGTCTGGGAGAATATTACAGAGTATAAACCGAGCTCTGTAGACAGGAGGAGAGAACAAAAAAAAATACAGGAACATGGGAACCGGAGTAGGCCATTCAGCCCCTTGAGCTTGCTCCATTATTCAATAGGATTATGGATGACCAGTGGCCTAACTCTCTATGCTTGCCTTGATCCATATCCTTTAATACCTTTGTGTTTCAAAATTTTGTCTGTCTCAGATTTAAACTTAACATCGAATTAGCATTGATCGCTATTTGAGGAAGAGAATTCCAAACCTCCACTACTCTTTGCATGTAGAAATGTTTTCTAATAGCTCTCTTGAATGGACTGACCCTAATTCCTCGACAATGCTTCATTTCTAGAATCTTCAACTCGTGGAAATAGTTTATTTTCATCTGCTCTGTCTTTCCCTGTTTATATCCCGAAGACATTGATTAGATCAACACTTAACCTTCTCAATTCTAGAGAGCAAAGGTATAACTTGTCCAATCTCTCCTCAAAACCTAACCTCTGAAGTCCAGGTACCATTCTTTTTTAAACTCGTGTTGAACTCCCTCCAGGGACAAATCATTCTTCCTAAGGTATGTAACCCAGATCTGCTCACAGTTCTGTAAGTGTTGTCTAACTAGGGTTTTATATAACTGCAGCATAATGTCTACATACCTATACGCCAGCCCTTTAGGTATCAAGGTCAACATTCCATTAGTCTTCTTGACTACTTTCTGCACCCGGTCATGGCATTGTAAAGAGACATGCATCTGAAACTCAAATCCCTTTGGACATCCACTCTATTTAACTTGGTGTCTTCTAAACAATATCCTGATCTATTCTTTTTTGGTGCAAGATGATAAACTCACACTTGCTTTTTTAAAATCTATCGGCCACAACTTTGTCCATTCTCCTAATTCATCAATACCTTATTGTACTTTTTTGCTCTCATCAATGCTGTCTGAATGCTGCCCAATATTGAGTCATCAACAAATTCGGATATTTGACTTTTCACGTCATTATCTAAGTAATTAACAAATATTGTATATAACTGAGGCCCCAATACCAAACCCTACCGGATATCACAATCTGTCAATTTGAGAACTTGTCCATTACTCGAACTTTCTGTTTCATGCTCTCCAATTTCCTATCCATGTCAGCAATTTGCCCTGCATTTCATGGGCTTCCATCTTAGCCAGCAGTCATTTGTGCAGGGCTTTATCAAAAGCCACCCAAAGTCCACCGAAGCAACATCCATTGACTTACCACTGTCAACCACCTTTGTCACCTCTTCAAAAAACTCCATGAGGTTTGCCAGGGATGACCTAGCCTTCATGAATCCATGCTGACTTTCCCTGATTAACTGACATATTTTGAGGTGATCAATTATCCTATCCTTGATTATAGACTTCAACAATATCCACCACCACCACCACCACCCCTCCCCCACAGATAACTGGTCTGTAATTCCCTGGTTTCCCTTTGTTCTTAAAAGGTGGTGTGACTTGAGTATATTTCCAACAGAGCCACAACTGCTGAAGACCTAGGATAGAATATTTTTGTTTAGCATACAAGAATAAAATATGAAGATTGCATTTGGTTGTAAGTATACAGATGTTGATGACTTTCTGTGTCAGGTAAAGGTCAAACAGAAATCGGACAGAATGGGACAGAGATGGTAAAGCTGACAGAATAACACACAGAATTCTGTTTACACATTCTGAGATAGACTCTCTTAGAAGCTGCTTGAATAAATACAAAGTTAACCTACATGCCTGAAACCTCTTATGTTGTGGTAAGAGCATAACCACAGTGACCTGACATGGTGGCTCAGTGGTTAGCACTGCTGCCTTACATCAGCAACCCATGTTCGATTCCACCCTCGGGTGAATGTCTGTGTGGAGTTTGCACATTCTCCTTGTGTCTGCGTGGGTTTCCTCCCACAATCCAAAGATGTGCAGGCCAAGTGAATTAGCCATGCTAAATTACCCATAGTGTTAAGTGCATTAGTTAGGGGTGAATGTGCAGAATGGGTCTGGGTGGGTTACTCTTCAGAGGGTTGGTGTGGACTTGTTGGACCGAAGGACCTGTTTCCACATTGTAGGTAATCTAATCTGATGAATCCATATAGTCTTAGCTCCTTATACTCTTCATTATGTCAAACTAGCCAATGGAACTTGTACTTATTGTTATAATGCAATAAACTGCCATGTGCTGTTAAGATAAGTTATCTTCTTGCTCACACTTATTTCTATCACTAAACCTTAGACGCAGTACAGAAAGGGGGCTTTGTAATGGTACTTTACTTCACCCATTAGCTGACGTTTGAATTTATAGAATAGATAAGAGTTTCATAAAAGGTATTAGCAATGAAAAGAAGATAGCTGTGTCCTTATCTGGGCAGAAGACATATTATTGCCTTTATTTAACAAGGAGGAACTTGCTGAACAGGAGAAACCTAAAAAAAACTTTTTCAGATGTTTAAGTACATTTCTTGAAAATATCAAATCATTAGATCTACCTGTAGGAATGTGAAGACTCAGACAGGTGTTAGGTGAGACCATTAACAATCTTGTACTGGGATTGAAAAATGTAGCTGGAGAGTGTATATTTAAGGGCATTGATATAAGGCTGATGACTCAACTAATGTGGGGTTCTACACACCCTTAAATACTGGAAAGACAAGAACACAATATTGCAGGCTGGAGGCACTGCCAGAGCAGTGACATGGGAATACAAAGGAACAATCAGCATAGCAGACAATGTCTCGATATGTGGTATAGATAAGGTCATGACATCCATCGACATGGTGCTATGGAGGAAACAGGCAAAGAGAAGCTGCAGTTAATTAAAGATCAAAGCATTCACCAACACTTGAGAAAGCAGCAGAATGCAAGTTCATTGGAAGAGTGTACGCCCTTGATAGAGTTAAGCTGAATCCTGAAAGAGGTTATGGTCATTGCTGGAATGCAGGCCAAAATAGATCAGAAAGAATTGAGTAATTCCCATGGCTTGATCCAACACTGCATATAACATATTACAGTAGATGTTTAAACCCTGAGGGTTGTGATGAAAGAAGTGAGTAGAGTACCAGCAGTCACGTAACAGGAATTTCAGCACACTTAATATGGTAACATACCTGGAGAAAAGACAGTCATATGACAACAGAAAGAAACCCATCAATGCAAGTACATGCTTCTACAAAAAGGAAAGCCAATAAACCTTTGCATCCTACGGTCTAACCTCAGTTGAGACCAGGTAAGCCATGATGGACAGAGAGCTCTTGACCATTTTGGATGAGTGTGAGAAAATTCATACATTTATCAATGGAGATTGATGACCATTCACAGGAGAGCAAAGCTACAAGAAAAATGCATATAAAACATCACCAAATCTACAGTGATTAATGTTGAGGTTTTAAAGTTATGATTTAATTCTGCAAATGCAAACCAGGAGGTGTAATGGTACTGGCAGATACCCTAGTTTGGCTGGAACCTGATACACATGGCAGAAAGCGAGATATAAGGATTCATTACCCTGTGAACACAGCACTAGTAAAATTAGATCTACTGTAATTAGAGATGAGACTGATCAAGGTGAGGACTGGCACTCTCGCAGGAAATGGACCAGGAATGGCCTGATAACGTACAACAAACACAGCCAACAATACAACATGACTGGTCTATTAAAGGTGACACCACACTGCAAGATAGTGTTCTATTCTCAGGAAGGCCTCTCCAGGAGCTATATGATCGCCACTTGGGAATGGAGACTTGTAAGCTGAGAGACAGCTGTGTAGTGGATAAAGGGTTAAGTTCACCATAGTCTTACCAGACCATAAGGCTGTTCTATCATTAAAGGAACAAAACTGGAGGTGATTTACCCTAAGGGTCACCATGCATCAGACAAGGGGAGTGGTTGAGAAGGAAATTTCTTCATGGTAACCTCAGCCAGTGCAGGAATTGAACCCACACTGTTAACATCACTACCAGCCATCCAAGCTACCAAACTCCATGGATAGGCATGTTCAAAGGCATTAAAACTAAGAGGCTAAAGGTTACATTTTTGTCTAAGTGCTAAGTGTATCAAATGTTTGAGGATTTTTTGTGACAAGGCCCAGTGAGATTTCTCAGTGCATCTTCACTTTATTATTACCTACCCCCGTCCCTAAGATGCTCAATCTGGTTCCAACTTACCACCATCGTTTCCAGAACAACTTGCCATTCAGTGGATATCTGCCAAGGAACTGGACAAGTGTTAGCAGACTGGCATTGTCCTTCACTGCAACATAATAGCACAACAACCAGAAAGCCACTTTGCTCATACTATATAGCAGGCATTGCTGACACTCCCTCACACTAATAGCCCCATTCCCTCATGCAAGTCACTGTTTACCCACCAGGTAACCCACTTTATCTATCCACAGCTCATGTTGCAAGGAAGTGAGAATATGGTGTTGACGTAGATGATTGCATGCTCATATTGAAAGGCAGGGCCTGCTGAACACTCTCTGCTCATTCCTGAAGAAGGGCCTGTGCCCGAAACGTCGAATCTCCTGTTCCCTGGATGCTGCCTGACCTGCTGTGCTGTTCCAGCAATAAAGTTTCAACTTTGATCTCCAGCATCTGCAGACCTCACTTTCTCCTCCAGGGCAGATATAAATGTCATATAACCTCCACCTTTTCCTATTTCCAACATGTCTAACAATGTTGATGGGTCCTTGCAATCAGAAAAGAGGAGGTGGTTTTCATTTGCTCATTATATATTAAATATAAAACTAATCTCAGTCTCCATAGAGCTCCTTCTTGAAATGAAAAAAAAACTCTACAATTATCTAACCAAAAAATTAATGGTCATAGATTAAATATTGAGACAACCTTTATGAAGGAAACTATTCAGAAATTGTGATTTACATATTTTGTGTAAGACTTCATTTGAATTATTGATCTTGCAATTCCAATAAGAAAAAATCTCTCCTTCCTATAGGTCAGTTTAAGTGTACAGGATTTAAGTTAATTTGCAATTTTATAAAACTGTACAGCTGAGAAACAAAGAGTAATATCATGAGAGCAGTTACCAACACTACTGGACATTTTATGTGAATCATTCAGTTTTGTCACACAAGATAATAGGATGAGATCAGCATCGTAGTTGATTGTTTTAAAAAAAGAATTCCTTGAATTAAGCTATTTCATTTTATTCAAATATGCATGTTGTAATGGCTTAAAGTTAATTGAGAAATGAACACTACTTCTTTTTAAGGAAAAACAGAAACATGGAATTATGCCTTCACAAAATTAACTGCAGAAAGTCAGGTGAGTGCTGTTGTAGATTCTCTCCAGATGGAGATGTTAAGGATTTCTCAATTGTTAGAATTCCTCATCAAATATAAGGAATCATCCCAACATTGTTACAATTGTAAAAACAGGAGTAGGAGATCATTTGATATTTTGTGCCTGCCCTGCCTTTCAATATGAGCGTGGTTGATCCTTTATTTCATCGCCATATTTCCACTTCCTTCCATCATATAGCTGTGGATAGATAGAGTGGGTTACCTGGTGGGTAAACAGTGACTGGGGTGAAAAAATGGGGCTATATGTGTGTGGGAGTGTCACAACACCACCTACATGTAGTGAAGTCGTTTACTTGTGGATCATTGAGACAAGATTAGAGTAGTGCTAGAAAAGCACAGCAGGTCAGGCAGCATCTGAGGAGCAGGAAAATTGACATTTCAGGCAAAAGCTCTTCATCAGGAATTCCCAAAACATTGATTTTTCTGCTCCTCGGATGCTGCCTGACCTGCTTTTCCAGCACTACTCTAATCTTGACTCTAATCTCCAGCATCTGTACCCACTTTCGCCTAGTTGATCAAGTGAGGCAGTTTAAGGCTATTGCTTCAGAAGGAGAGATCTCCCAGTTAAAGGAAAGATCACTGCCTTGCATATATAGACATCCCAGACAATGGAAAGAGGCTAATTCATTTTATCTAAAAGAATATTTTTTAATACTATGAGAGTTCAGCTGCAATCTTCACTGAAAATTCCAGCCTCCATTTATATTCAAGGAACTAGTAGGAAAATATCAAGGCAACATTTCAAATCACTGGGCAGTAGACAAGTGGCATGTTTCTTGTTCCTGTGCTGGTAACCTAACGCATATTACATCTCTAGAAACTCTTTCCTTGTGTGTGTGTTATCTGCGTGTTTGAGGAATGGTTTTTTTTGATTCACGAAAACTTGGATCTTTCTGAAAATAAATGCTACAGTCAGCTGAGAGGTGAGAAAATAGGAAATCTTATCCCACGCCTTCCCCTGTCCATAACAATATAAGTATGATATGTCTACATTGCTCTGGCTATAAAACAGATAGGCTGGACACATTGCTCACCTGAGAAAGTCGGTTCAACACCCACTTTAGTTTTAGTCAAACTTCAATGTTGGCATGCAGGTTGCCAATTTTGTTTTTATTAATTCACAGAAGAGGGCATCCCTGGCTAGGTCAGCATTTATTGCCCAGCTAATATTCAAACCACATTGCTGTGGAGGCCAGACCTGGTAAGGATGGCAGCCTCCTCTCTAAAGGGCATTTACAATAATGGTTTCAAGGTCATCATTAACTCTTATTTCCAGATTTTTATTGAGTTCAAATTTCACTATGGTAGGATTTGAACCCGAGTCCCCACAATATTCCCTGGATTAACAGTCCAGTATACCACCAGGGCATCACCTCTTCAGTTAAAAAAAGCAAGAAATTTGACAACACAGAATTATTTGAAATTACCGTTCGATCAGCTGTGCGTGACAATATCTTAACAAATATTGTAAATGTCAGCCCTGGGTAAAACAGATTAAGAATAGTAATCCCAGGTGTGATGCAAATTGTTAACATTTCTATATTGAACCAGCACTCATAGAAACTGTGGATGTTAAATTGGTTTTTCCTTGTCTGAGTTTGTGGAACAACATTTTGCAGTTTGATTGTTGTGAAATAGCTTTTTGGCTCATTTTCCTAAAGCAATATAAACCTGGTTTATTGATAAATGTTTAAAATTTAAAACAACAATGAGAACATCTAATGGTCTCCACTCTTATCTCGCACAGATCTTCACATATTCATTCTTCAGATTCTTTCTCTTGCAAATTTTTTTAATGTGGTATGATATGCAATCTTCACTGCATTTTCATCTGGTACAAATAACTCTCACTTGGAACATTAACAACATTAGCATTTCATTATAACATTTATGTAGTGCACAATGCGATAATTGACATTTTCAGTACAGCATCAGCAAGAAAAGACACTAAAAGATTTGTTTCCGTTCTGGCTTCCAGTGCTGTGCTAGCAAAATTATTGACTTGCAGCATTTGTTTTTAACTTGCTCCTTAACCTAACACTAGAAAGAAAAATTTACAAATTTTAACTTGCTCATACTGCTGGTGTTCTGCTTATATAGATAGTTTTTCTGCAAAGCTTGTTTCTCAATTGATCAATTATACTTCCTCAAGTTAAACATGAACCATACTGGATTTGGAATAATTTTACAGTACAACATCTGTATTAAAAAAGAACTTTCTTGGGATGATGACTATTAATTTGCTTATATTGTGAATGCAAACATTTTTTAAGCCTTATAGTTTTGTTATTTGTTCAGAATCAATTTTAGAACATTGCTCATTTGACATTAATAGATCATTTTGTTAATAATGTGGATGAAAAGGTGTATCTGATGGAAAGATAGAAGTTCTCTTCGCTCCCAGAGACAGCTAGCTTTCATATTCCAGTCAAATTACAGAGCACAGATCCAGAACTCAATTATTGCAAATAGGAGACTCATTTTGAAGTCTTTTCTCTTGAAAAATGTTTTCTTAAAAAAAAAACCTGTATTCTAAAAAGCTGAGTCAGTTACATGCTTGAAATAGGTAGCTTGGAATAATTTATTGTTAGCATAACTCATAAAACCAGCAACGTACAAATAATATGCATTATTAGCCAGGGGTCCAATGTGTGTTTTTATGTGTCAGCAATGTAATAGTTGCAATTTGTCTTGCCCAAGTATACTATACATTTTCTTCTTCAGCTAATTGCTTGTTAAGTTGTAGATATTGTATTTGAAGAATATTTTTACAGAAGAATAAAGCTGTTCAATCAATTGCTTTTGCAAACCACAAACAGTAATCTCTTCTATCGAGATACCTCCTCCTTCTACCACTTTGGACTGGGTCAGGGACAACATTAACTATTACGTTTTCTTTGAAATGCGAGCATTATATATTTTGGATCGATTTTATTAATAAGTTTTTTTTCCACATAAAAATAAGGCCCAGAATTTCACCACAGCAGGGGCTACACCTTATGGCAAAACCAGCAGAACTGTTCGAGAAACATAGCCCCCCCCCTCCAAACATTGCACTTCTCATGTTCATGGGAAATGGAGGAAGATCATGGTTCACATATGCAACGTACAGAGGTGGAGCCATTTTAATTACGAGCTGTCTTCACTGAAGTGGGGTTGTGAGAGTGTTGGAGTATGAATGCCAAAGTGTACAGATTAGAGCAGGCAAAAGAAGATGTGGATTTGTGGATTTTTTAGGATAACCTTTGAATCTAGTCAGGCCAGGTAAGGTGATATTTGCAGGAGGTTGGGTGCCCTTTGGGGGATGTAAAGTGATCTGTGAAATTGTTAAAAATAGACACAAGTGTGCATAACAAACGCATTGAACCCTTATTGTCAAGTTCATTTGAACAGTCAGCAACCTATTTTACTCGTTCATAGGATATGGACATTGCTGGCTAAGCCAGCATTTATTGCCCACCCTTTATTGCCCTTGAGAAGGTGACAGTAAACTATCTCTTTAAAGACTGCCATCCCTTTCATGTAGGTGCACCCACAATATTATCGGGGGTGGGGGGGGGGGGGTTCCAGGATTTTGTCAAATGCAATAATTCATGGAAAGGTTCATGAAAAGTATGCACTCCAGATATTTGGAGTGTATCATGTCTATCAATTAGTTTAACATTGAAATCTCAATCTGCCTTCTATTGACCTATGCAATTCTATGCAATTAGTTGCCAAATTTCTGGCAGTAGAAGTGAATTCAGCATCTTGCAACTCAAATGCTCATATGCTTTATGTTGAGTTTTCTGAGATTCGAGATAAAGTAGACCAAGGGCCAGGTACGTTGTTTGCTTATTACGCACATGGGTATTGATTCAAAGTCCAACTGCTCAGCTTTTGGGTGACAGAAGTTCCAAACAGGTTCTTTTGAATGGAAGAATTCTGACAATTTTGGAACTTGCATGAACTGCTACTGGAGAGTTACACATTGATTAAACATAGGAAATCATGGCCCAAAAGCAAGATCCAACACTCAGTGATATATTTCAAGTCACATCTATAGAGATGTTTACTGTAAACTTTTATTAACATGTCAATCCTGGTCGTCATTATCTGTTACATCAGATTCAAACTCCAAATTGTCTCCAAGTTCCTAATTTCCTTTGTTTTGTTTCTCCTGTTAATTTATACTGGTGCTTATTGGTAGCTGTCATCTACACTATCATGAAGGAGGACTAAATTTGACATGAGACCCTCCTGAGCCTTCTATTTGATTTAATCTATTCAAGTTATGACTTCTACCGTTAATTTTATTTCTCCTTTAACGTCTACTTGATCTCTCCTTTGTATGAGAGATTCTCGTCCCAGTCCATGATTGTTCACTGACATAGGAATCAGTTCTGGACTTATCATCGTCATTTGTACTTCGTTTTCAAACTTTCCTCAGTTACCCCGCACCAGTTCTCTGCAACACTTTTATTCTAAGTCAAGAGTTGATTAATGAGTGATGAGGGATGTTTCTTTCTGAGTTACTGTTGTCAGAAACTGGGTCCGAATGTGGAGGTGGATCTACAATAAGAGTCAGATGCCACAAAAAAAAAACCATATACCTCAATCATTAGTGCTCGAACAATGCTACCGATGCCTGGGAGAAGGTGCAGTTCTGAGTAAGTACCCAGTGCTACATATTGGATAACTTTGAAATAATAAGGGTCCAGAACTGAACACTATCCGGGCAGCAAGAGGTGAGGAGCAGTAAGAGCAGGAAGAAGAAGAGCATGCAGAAGGAGAGGAAGAAGTTGAGGAGGATTGTTACCACCCTTTGAAGACACAGTCTGTTAGAATTCATAGAGGCCTGACCATCGGAAAGTGCTTTAGGTGAGTCACCCCATTTTATCACACAACACATCAGAGCTGACTGAGATGTCAGTAAAATTTGCACCATGGTGAGCACTGCTGTCATCTTCAGGGAGCTGACTGACCCTACATCCCTTGATGATTTGAGAGTAGTTGGAGGTTTGTTTGGTGACACTGCAAGTCCAGTCAGTGCAGTTCATATTTACTGGTCTGTATTTGTCAGCTTTATCGATCAGCATCAGTGTTCTTGTGGAACAGAGCTAATGTGTGACCTTGCACTGTGGCAGGTTGACATGTTATCCTATCCCCTTCCCCAAGCTTCTGATTGACTAACCAATGTTCTGATGGTGAAGTCAACAGCTTGTGGCTATTATTGTATGTTTGAAGTATGGCCTTTTGGAAATGAGGAATACTGTGCTAACAAAAATGATAATGAGTTGATTTGATGGATCTCTCACTGAATTGAATGATGAGTCTAAGTTGTGGTGGGGACATGGATAGGAGTAGAGCCGGACCCTGGAAGGATGTCCAGGACATACATATCAAATACCAATTGAGGTGGATAATTAAGTTGCCTTGTGCTCTAGATTTTGTAACCGCATAACCTTACATTAGTTGAAACTGACCTGGAAGACAGCTGCCTGGGAATAAAAACTAAATAATATTATATATAAAGGAAAATCTAGTGCATTTCACTTTTTCTAAAGAAATATTGATTTATACTTAAAATATCAGGACACTAGAGGTTTTCTTTCACAGTCAACATAAGAAGCTTCTAAAATTAAATGTCATTCAGATCTTAAGTGCCCTCAGATGTACATGAAAACAATTCTGCTATGCTTTCATTCTTTTAAATTGAAAGGTTAACCTCAATCTTCTTCTCAATGGTCCATGAACATTGAAGTTCAAACTTTTACATTATCCAACCAGATAGTACCAGGCTACCCAGGATTCATTTCAGGAATTTCTTATATACCATCAGAAAAATGGTCAAATAACAACCAAATACTGTTGCCTGGAAAAGCACTCCCTTTCTCTTGTGACATTCTAAGGATTCTGTCTGCATTTTTCATCTGAACCACAATCCATAATTAGTCACAAGGCATCAGTGCACTGAATTTCTTTACCATTTAGTCAGACTTAGCTAAATTGCACAACTTGCTTCTATTAGTAGAGAATATGAAAACAAGGACATCTTTTCCCTCTCTGCACTCAACAGACTGAAGAAAGCAGCTTTTACTGTTAAGAACAACAGATTTTATTTGTATAGCACCTTTTAAGTGGCTCACCATCCCAACAAACTCCACAGGTGCATAATTAGATAAGCACTGATACCAAACCAAAGGACAATTTAAGACCAAGATACAGTCATGTAGTCATGCAGCATGGAAACAGACCCTTGGGTCCAGACAGTCCACGCTGAATATGATCACAAACTAAACCAGTCCCACCTGCCTGGCCCATATTCCACCAAGGGACAGGAGAATCGATGTTTCGAGCATAAACCCTTCTTCAGGAATGAAGAAGAAGGGCTTATGCCCGAAACGTCGATTCTCCTGTTCCCTGGATGCTGCCTGACCTGCTGCGCTTTTCCAGCAGCACATTTTCAGCTCTGATCTCCAGCATCTGCAGACCTCACTTTCTCCCCATATTCCACCAAACCTTTCCTATTCATGTCCTTACCTAAGTGTCTTTTAAATGTTGATGGCTAATGCTTATATTACATAATACCTACAACACAAAAACAAGTTTCAGTTTTACAATTTCTCTTAATCTTACATCTTATCAAACAAAAATATTTTTGAATGCTTTTGGTAATATACTTTTTATCCTTTCTTTGGTTGTCTATAGACTGGAGAATACCTTTGTCCCAAGTTCAATCTTATCCTTACTATTTTATTCATCCGTGATGTGCCTTTCCTGGCTGATTTGCTGTTTTTTTAAAATGGGTTATATATCTCCTGTGCTGTATCATTCATAGTTTTAAATGTTTCCCACTGCTGGTCTATTTCTTTGTCAGTAAATTAGCAGGTTTTATGCAGTGTCTTCAAGAGAGGAGACGAGTGGGGAGATGAGGAAGTTTAGGGAGAAAATTTCAAAATGTTTATCCTAAATCCCTGAAAGGATCACCTCATTAAAAGTCCATAGTTTTTAATTCTAACAGTGGACTCTGTTGGCAAGCCCTTCAAATCATTGTAAGATCAGTATTACCATCTGAAATGACTCCGAAGTGGACAGTATTCCATCACCAAGTCACCCTTTATTAACTTGTGGAATGTTCTTGACACTGATCCAGCTCCATCAGAGCCAGATCTCAGAGTGAACAGAGATTCGAACACTCCTGTTCTGACCTATCAGCCAGGGCACCCTGATTGGACCAGATTAACATCCCCAATTAGGCAACTTCTATTCCATGAGGTCCATCTGTCTTACCTCATTACAATTATGACACCATCCATCCCTAATTGCCCCTGAGATCCAACAATACTAAGAGTCAACAACATTGTTGTGAATCAACAGTCACAATTAGGCGAGACTGGATGAGGAGAGTAGATGTCATATCCCAAAGGACAGCAGTGAATTAAAGAGGTTTTTACAACAATTCATTAGTTTAGTGGTTTTACCAATCGTAATAGTTAGCTTTTAATTCCAACTTTGTTTAATTTGATGAATTTAAATTCAATAAATTTAAACTTAGATCTGGGTCATTCAAGATGTGAATTTCTAATCTAACAGCATAACCACTATCTCCACCTCACCCAGTTAGAAAAAAGGATTGGGAGATTATGAATAGATCTTGACTTTGTTAAGAGTGTAAAACAGCTTTTTGTGAATCAATAGTTAATTTTACACCTTTATCCATTTTCTTTTCATAGACTATAATGCAAGGAATCTATTCAATAATATGGATGAGCTGGGAGACAGATAGTCACTTGGAAATGGAACAACATTCTTATTATTGCAACATGGTTTAAAGAAAGCCAGGGATGGTCAATATTTCTGGTGATAGAGTTTCAATGGGGCATAGGAAGTTGAAAGGTGACCTTATTGAGGTATATAAAATCTTTGAGGAGCATAAATAAGGTGAATAACAAGGGTCTTTTCCTATGGGGAGGGGAGAGCAAAGCTAAGGGGCATATTGTTAAGGTGAGAGGAGAAAGATTTACAAAGGACATGGGGGCAACCTTTTTATACAGACAGTTGTTAGTGTGTGGAATGAACTGTCAGAGGAAGTGGTGGATGCAGGTACGGTTACAACAGTTAAAAGACATTTGGATAAATTCATGGATAGGAGAGATTTGGAGGGACAAGGGCCAAGCAGAGGCAAGTGGGACAGGTCTGGTTTGAGGACATGATCAGCATTGACTGGTTGGACCTAAAAGTCTGTTTGCATGCTGTAAGGCTCTATGATTAACTATAACACTGAGTGAGATACCAAAGTGGATGAGAAATAATGATTAACGAAACAATCACAGATAAGGAGAGACGACAAAAGGATCATCAAGTGAAGTCATATGAGTTGAATTGAAGATAAAGAAAGCGACCTGAAACAAAACCAGAAATTGCTGGAGAAACTCAGCAGCATTTGTGGGAAGAAAGTAGGGTGAATGTTTTGAGTCCAGTGACTCTTCGTCAGAACAATTTGGGCCAGACTCTTCATCAGAACCGAAAGACAGTTACAATACTGGAAAGGTACACATGCTACCAAAATAAAACTGGGAGACAGACTTCAAAGGGGCTTCCTGAGCTGCACAACAATCTGCTTTCCAATTAGAAATAGTGAAACATTATTTCATAAGAGTGGCCATTGCTCCATGTAGCATAATCGCACTTTCCTCCCCCTGGATAGAAACATTCCTGTATCTACCACTGCTGCTGTGATAGTGTCTTCACTGTTACCTGTCCCTGTCCCAGGCCAGTGAGGTGCACCCATGAAGCCAGTCCCTTTAATCCCAGATTTGTTCGAGGTCACTCTTCAAGGCTTTCTGCAGTGTTCACTGTTGAAAGGTGACCACGCCATCAATCAGTATGCTGTAACCACTTGTGAAGCAACTCATAACAGCTCGAGATGAGGCAAATGCACATCATAGATGGATGCCGAGGATCACAAATACTCAATTGCGATTAGTTTATTTTTGCATGCATCAAGCCATGATTGATTTTCTTAATTTGGAGTCATTTTCTCATGCTTCTTATTTTCATTCCGTTGTCAAGAAAACAATGAAATAAGGGAAAGTGATGGAGGAAAGGTGAAAAGGAGAGGGTATTTGGCAGCTGAGGATGTTTATAACGCTGTATCATTTTGAATTTTCATATTGAAGTGAAGAAAAAGGAAATCGTACCAGTTGTTTATGTTCTTCTATCTTACAACATCTCCTGTTCCTCCTGCTCTTCCTGCTCTTCAGATTCTCCCTCATTCTGCCATGGTGACCATGTTTTGCAACAGGCAGTAAACTGATGCCCATGCAGCTGAATATTGCAGGGCTCCTTCCCAGTGGAGACGGGAAATGAAGGCATGACTTCAAGCTTCTGAGAGTATGCTCTATAATGTTCCTTGTGGTAACATGTCCTTTACAGTAGATGAGAAGCGCACGTGTGCCAGGGTTCTGGACTGTGTCATGAGGCCTAGTATGAGGAAGGATCCTTCTTGCTCATGGCTAACCATTGACCTGCTCGATGAGTCAAATAGAGGTGGCAGAGTACATTGCACCAGATGGAATCTTGGTCAATGTCATGACACCAGGCATCGAGCTGCAGGGATGTGCAGTCTGCTGTGCTGAAGGTGAAGAAAACTTTTCAATTGATAAAAGCAGCTCAGCTCATATGGGCCACAAGGTAATATATATTCAGTAGACTGCATCAGAGAGCCTGGGCATAGAACATAGAACAAAGAATATAGAACATTACAGTGCAACACAGGCCCTTCAGCCCTCGATGTTGCGCTGACCTGTGAAACTAATCTGAAGCCCTTCTAAACTACATGCTTCCATTATCATCCATATGCTTATCCAATGATGGCGAGTCTACTATTGTTGCAGGCAGGGCATTCCACACTCCTACTACTTTCTGTGGATAGAACTTACCTCTTGTATCTGTCCTATTTCTATCATCCTTCAAATTATAGTTACGTCATCTCCTGCTAGCCATCACCATCCAAGGAAAGAAGTTCTCACTGTCCACCCTATCCACTCCTCTGATCAACTTGTACATCTCTATTAATTACCTCTCGACCTTCTATCTAATGAAAACAGCCTCAAGTCCCTCAGCCTTTCCTCATATGACCTTCCCTCCATACCAGGCAACATCCTAGTAAATCTTCTCTGCACCCTTTCCAAAGCTTCAACATCCTTCCCATAATGCATTGACCAGAAGTGAATGCAATACTCCAAGTGCGGCTGCACCAGAGTTTTGTACAACTGCAACGTAACTTCATGGCGCCGAAACTCAATCCTTCTACTAATAAAAACTAACACACCATACGCCTTCTTAACAATCATATCAACCTGGGTGACAACTTTTCAGGGATCTATGCTCATGGACATTGACAACTCTCTGCTCATCTACACAGCCAAGAGTCTTACCATTAGCTCAGTACTCTGCATTCCTGTTACTCCTTCCAAAGTGAATCACCTCACACTTATCCACATTAAACTCCATTTGCCATCTCTCAGCCCTGCTCTGCAGCTTACCTATATCTCTCTGTAACCTTCAATATTTCTGCACTGCTCACAACTCTACCGACCTTAGTGTCATTCGCAAATCTACTAACCCACCCTTCTACGGCCTCATCCAGGTCATTTATAAAACTGACAAACAGCAATAGCCCCAAAACTGATACTTGCAGTACACCACTAGTAACTGAACTCCAGGATGAACATTTTCCATCAACCACCATCCTCTGTCTTCTGACAGCTAGCCAATTTTTGATTCAAACTGCTAAATTACCCTCATTCCCATGCCTCCATATTTTCTGCAATAGCCTACTGTGATTAACCTTATCAAACGCTTTCTAAAATCCATATACACCACATCAACCTCTTTACCTTCATCTAGCTGTTTGGTCACCTTCTCAAAGAACTCAATAAGGATTGTGTGGCACGACCTCCCCTTCACAAAACCGTGCTTACTACCCCTAATCAAATTATTCCTTTCTCGATGATTATACAACCATGGTGCTCATCCTATCTGCTTGTCTCTAACAAAAGAGATGGAAATCAACCTCTGGAGTTCTAAGGAAGGGTCATTGAACCTGAAACATTAACTCAGATTTCTATCCACAGATGCTGCCAGACCTACTGAGCCTTACCAGCAATTTACATTTTCGCTTCTGATTTCCAGCATCCGCCATCTTTTGGGTTTGTTTGTGATTGAAGTGAAGCTGTTTGTTTGGATGTAGAGAAACTCAGTAACCTGTCCACTGCAGGAGCACACTGAAAATTGCAAGATGTTGCTGATCTATCTGACAAAATGAGGCACTCATATAAAGATTAAGGTTCACCACCATATTGACAGTCAAATACAATGTTGTTCTTGTCCTTATGGTTAAAGTCACGTCTGCAACTGCTGTCAGATTTCAGTCACAATCACTTTGGTGAAGTGAACACATCTCAAATATTCAGACGTTAATTTAAGTGAAGTGTTGCCTCTAGGTTTTGCTGCTGAGAGTAATTTTGCCTTCACCATCCTCCTTCTTTCAGCAGCTTATCTTGCTTTGTATGGTCACTTTCCATCATGTCGATCATACCCTCAATGTTCACAGACAGGCTAACCCATTTTTTCATGGCTGCATGTAAATTATTTCAGCATGGATTTTCAAATCACAGAGAAGCACATCAACACCCAACCAGATCGCTCCTTGAAGATGATTTGATCATTAGACAAGCAAAGAAATAAGTTAAAAATCACACAACACCAGGTTATTTGGGAGCACTAGCTTTCGGAGCACCGCTCCTTCATCAGATGGTTGTGGAGATAAATGTATGCAATCACACATTATCAGTAAGAAAACTGTAATTGGTTCACAAACAATTTAAGTACCACTGATATGGTGTGGAGGGGAGGGGAGGGGATTACAATTGTCCTTCATTTTGTTTAACACCATGTACAGTTTACATTAAATCAGATAACGTCAGAGAGTGGAATTTGAAAATGTCTTGATTGCAACATTTACTTTTGGAGACCCTTGGGTCCAAATTTGTACAATAAAAGATGAATGATGTTAGCTTGCAATACTGATTCACCTGAGAATCCTCTCTGAAACTAGTGCTGTTGCAGTGTTACCTTAATTAGGTCTCTACCCTCTGGCTGAATTCACTGAAGTTTGTGTTCATTATCCAGCAAATTTCAACGTGATACTTTTTCATAACATGCTTTGAACATTCATAGCTGTTTTCCTAAAATATTATTCTTAACTTGTTTCACATTCAGTGCACAAGTATCACCACCATATTTTGCATTCATTTCCAAAATATTTATTAAACAGCATATATTTAGTAAGACAAACTGGCATTAATACATTTACATTGAATGGTTCAGGAAATATTAAGTAACATTTATAAGATTATTTTATTATAAACGACCCAGCAGCCTGTTTGAATCGATGTTCTTGCAATTGCAGTTCAGTTTCTTTTAACTAATGAGCTCTGGCTCTTTGATGTAATAATCACTTAAAGAACTACAAAAACCTAAAGGAATACTATCAACGTTTTTGGGGCTAGTAAAATATTAAGTCTACATAAAAGGTTACAATTCAGCTCCAAGACGGAACCTCTAACTATTGGATAGGAAGAAAGTTAAGACTGAGTGACAGAAAATCTATTGAACTTTTTTGCTCTGGATTTGCCTGGGCAAACATGCACTGAAAACATCTGTTACCCAATAGATGTGGCATTTTTTTTTTCATTTTACTTGTTTTGTTTCTTGTCTCCCTCAGTCGCCTGTGGGATACACTTCTGAGCTATGCTGATTAAACTGTATTTGTGAACAATTTGCAAAAATGGTTGTACATAACATTTATTGCTCCTCAACATGATCACACAGCAGGTATGTGTGAAGGTTGCAATTCTGAAATTCAAAACAAAAGATAAATATAATCATATATTCCTTACACAATATTTAACAATATCTAAAGAGTATATGAAACCATTCCTTTGTTGTGCTCCCAATAATCCTTCATGTTGCTCACACATTGCATCATCTTTGTTTTACAGTCCCCGTAGACATTCTTGTGATCTTAATACTGTCATCTTGCTTATGGCATTCTCTTCTCAGAAAGCGATGCAGCAGAGTGGAAACCAAAAGGATGCAATTCTTGGACTTGACATCACTTGTTTCACTAGAGAATATCAGAGAAATATATCAGAATAACGGTTTCAGAAGGTGACAAAAGGTGCAATGCAGAAAGACAGAGCATTAGATAAAAAACAAAGTCATATGAGGCAGTGATCCCATCATTGGTGCTTTGTATTGTGAGGAGTGAAGGCTAGCTAGTCTATATGTATTAGAGTACAATTACCCTGTCCTTCACTATCACTAGGACTATAGAAGAATTGACACCAACATACTTATGATTTTTGAATACAGATTGGACTTTAAAAATATAGGTCATTCTGTTATAACAAGCATTTCGTCGACACAAATTGTCTGTAATGTGATTGACGAATTGGGGATGCTGTTTCTAAAGCACAAACTTATAAAATGTGTGTTGGCTGTAACATGATTACAATGTCAACATTTTAAAGCATGATTTTTCCATAATGCGGGTTGCACAAGAGCACAATCGTGTTAGAGAAGAACTGACTGTATACATTTTATACGTACTATATCAGTTTACATTTGAATACTGAGGACATCATTGTAAGAGTTCCTCAGCGAAAGTAAGCTTGAAACAACAGTGTTCGTTTACTTTTTCAATGCCCTTCCCCTCACATTAAAGTCAGATTGGTAATGACTTTGCAATGTTCATCTTCATTCACAAATTCTCTAAAACTGAAATAAGTTGCGTGTGGGTGGATCTTGTTGATATTTAGGTTGGGTTGATAAGTGACAAACAACGCTGGCAACATACAAACATCTAAATTAGTTAGGAGCAGGAGTAGCTCACTCAGCCCCTTGAACCTCCACTGTCATTCAGTAAGATCATGGCAGAATGCTCCATGTTCTGTCTCTCTACAGTACTCTTTCACTCCCTTGTTTATCAAGAACCTAAAAAAGATTCAAAACTTTTATTTTGCTTGCCTTTTGTGGAACAGGCATAAATCATAAGTGTGATGGAACGCTCCCACTTGCCTAGGGGGGTGCAGTTCTAACAACCATGAAGTTTGACACCATCTAGGACAAGGCAGCCTACTTGATTGGCACTACGGCCATAAGTATCCACTCCCTCCACTGCCGATGCTCAGTAGTAGCAGTGTTTACTATCTAGAAGATGCACTGCAGAACTTCCACAAAAATCCCCAGACAGCACCTTCCGAACCCATGACCACTCCCATCTAGAAGAATAAAGGCAGCAGATACATGGAAACACCACCACCTGCAAGTTCTCCTCCAAGCCACTCACCATCCTGATTTGGAAATATAATCGTCGTTCCTTCGCTGTCGCTGGGTCCAAAATACCTCCTTGATGGTAATGTGGGCTAACACAAAGCAGGTGGGCCTGCAGTGGTTCAGGAAGGCAGCTCACCACCACCTTCTCAAAGACAACTAGGGATGAGCAATAAAATGCTGGCCCAGCCAGTGATGCCCACTTCATACAAATGATTAACAAAAAGGGATTTCCAAAGATTCAAGGCCAACTGTGAGAGGTTTTTTTCCTTATCTCTGTCTTACACAGGGTGACCCACAATTTTGAAGCATTGAGCCCAAGTATTAAATTTTCACACAAGAGGAAACAACTTTTCAGCATCCCACCTCTTCCTCTAGCAGCTCATTCCATACACGCACCACCTTGTATGTGAAAAAGTTGCCCCTTAGGTCTCTTTTATATCTCTCACCTTAAACCTATGCCCTCTAGCTTTGCACTTCTCTACCCTGGGAAAAAGACTTCTGTTATTCACCCTATCCAAACCCCCTCATGATTTTATAACCCTCTAAGAAGTCACCACTCAGCCTTCGATGCTCCAGGGAAAACAGCCCCAGCCTATTCAGCCTCTCTCTATAGCTCAAAACCTCCAAACCTGGAAACATCCTTGTAAATCTTTTCTGAACCCTTTCAAGTTTCACAACATCTTTCCTATAGCAGGGAGACCAGAATTGAAATGATAATGTTCTATTAGTTTTCCCAATTACTTGCTGCACCTTCATATTAGCCTTTTGTGAATCATGCACTGGGAAACACTAAATATGCTGTATTCTCAGAGTTCCGCAATCTCTCACCATTTAGATAATTGGCTTCCGTTTTACCCTTCCTGCCATCTGGAAAATTTTACATTTCTCTATATTCTACTCCATTTCTCAATTTTTTCTCCACTCATTTTATTTTGAAAATACAGAGTGAGAGCAGGAGTCTGAGGTCACCATGTAGGTCTCACCTTCTCAACTTTGGTCCTTGCCTGAAGTGCTGTGACCCACAGGTTAAACCACCACCTGGAATGAGAGAATGGGACTATGGCTACCTTACCTTATCTTCTCTTCACACACTATTTTTATACCCATCTTTATGTCATCAGCAAATTTAGCAAACATGCCTTTGGTCCTTTCACCCAAGTCATTTATATAAATTAGGTGGGATTGAGATTCACAAGGAAGAGGTATTAGAAATCCTGCAGAGTGTGAAAATAGCTAAGTCCCCTGGGCCGGGTGGGATTTATCCTAGGATCCTCTGGGAAGCCATGGAGGAGATTGCCGAGCCTTTGGCATTGATCTTTAAATCGTCGTTGTCTACAGGAATAGTGCTAGAAGACTGGAGGATAGCAAATGTGGTTCCCCTGTTCAAGAAGGGGAGTAGAGACAATCCTGGTAATTATACACCAGTGAGCCTTACTTCAATTGTTGGTAAAGTGTTGGAAAAGGTTATAAGAGATAGGATTTATAATCATCTAGAAAAGAATAATTTGATTAGGGACAGTCAGCATGGTTTTGTGAAGGGTAGGTCATGCCTCACAAACTTTATTGAGTTCTTTGAGAAGGTGACAACACAGGTAGATGAGAGTAAACCAGTTGATGTGGTGTATATGGATTTTAGTAAGGCGTTCGATAAGGTTCCCCACAGTAGGCTATTGTACAAAATGTGGAAGAATGGGATTGTTGGAGATATGGCAGTTTGGATCAGGAATTGGCTTGCTGAAAGAAGACAGAGAGTGGTGGTTGATGGGAAATGTTCATCCTGGAGTCCAGTTACTAGTGGTGTACCGCAAGGGTCGGTGTTGGGTCCACTGTTTTTTGTCATTTTTATAAACGACCTGGATGAGGGCGTAGAAGGGTGGGTTAGTAAATTTGCAGACAACACTAAGTTCGGTGGAGTTGTGGATAGTGACGAAGGATGTTGTAGGTTACAGAGAGACATAGGATAAGCTGCAGAGCTGGGCTGAGAGGTGGCAAATGGAGTTTAATGCGGACAAATGTGGGTGATTCACTTTGGAAGGAGTAACCGGAATGCAGAGTACTGGGCTAATGGTAAGATTCTTGGTGGTGTAGATGAGCAGAGAGATCTCGGTGTCCAGGTACACAGATCCAAAGTTGCCACCCAGGTTGACAGGGTGGTTAAGAAGGCATACAGTGTTTTAGCTTTTATTAATAGAGGGATCAAGTTCCGGAACCATGAGGTTATGCTACAGCTATACAAAACTCTGGTGCGGCCGCACTTGGAGTATTGTGTACATTTCTGGTCACCGCTTTATAAGAAGGATGTGGAAGCTTTGGAAAGGTTGCAGAGGAGATTTACTAGAAGGTTGCCTGGTATGGAGGGAAGGTCTTACGAGGAAAGGCTGAGGGACTTGAGACTGTTTTCAATCGAGAGAAGAAAGTTGAGAGGTGCCTTAATAGAGACATATAAGATAATCAGAGGGTTAGATAGAGTGGACAGGGAGAGCCTTTTTCTAAGTATGGTGACGGTGAGCATGAGGGGGCATAGCTTTAAATTGAGCAGTGATAGATATAGGACAGATGTCAGAAGTAGTTTCTTTACTCAGAAAGTAGTAAGGGTATGGTATGCTTTGCCTGCAATGGTAGTAGATTCGCCAACTTTAAGTACATTTAAGTCGTCATTGGACAAGCATATGGACGTACATGGAATAGTGTAGGTTAGATGGGCTTCAGATTGGTATGACAGGTCAGCGCAACATCGAGGGCCAAAGAGCCTCTACTGCGCTGTAATGTTCTATGTTCTATGTTCTATGTAAAAGGTTTAAACTGGTGCATTGCTCCCTGTGGCATACCACTCATTACATCTTGCCAACCATAAAAATGATCTTGTCTATTTACCCTATCCATGCCCCTCATGATTTTAGAAACCTCTATAAGGCACCCCTCAGCCTCTGCCATTCTAGGGAGAATAGGCCCAGCTATCTGTTTACTCTCCGCTCCTGTTAGCTATCCAATAATTCTATCAATGTCATTGTGTTTCCCCCTATACTATGAGCTTTTAGTTTCTGCATGACCTTTCTTCATGCAACAAAGAGATATATCAATGAAATAAAAGATCTCTCTAAATTTTCAGAGCTCCAAAATGACTGTGAATTGTTAGCAGAGGATAACCTCCTTCTACAGTTAATGAGTGACTATACTTCCCCTTGTTTACTTTGTGAACTCAGTAAACATCCAATTGTATTGGAGGGAATACTTCAAATAATGGTTTGTCAACTTCTGTTCATGCCATCCTCTTCTGCTACTTTATTGGCAGGAAGCTTACCACTGACAACTTTGTCCCTCCTGTGCCTAATTTCAGTCAGAAAAATACTTATATTACTTTTTGAAAAGATTTACATTCATTTTATTTTTCCTCACCACTAATGAATATCAGAATTACTCAAGGCGTCCTCAGATTAAACAAGGTTCTTCACATTAATGGAATCTCCTGATTTATTAGATGTTTAGGAATTTAATAAGTGACCAGCAACATCGCTCCAGTTAGTATATGAAAGCTCTCTCTGTTGTGGGGCTTGTGTTTGATTTACATAAAGTGTACTGTATGAAGATCTATAAGCCCACAGGTTCACTAAAACAGGAGTTAAAATTACTTTGTTTAAAACACTGTTAATGAGCTAGGTTTGTCATCCATCTTTGTGTAATTGCAAAACACCCATTGACACAGCTCAAAATAATAACTGCTCTGATCTAAGGTTCACTCCTTCTGAGACAAATTATTGGAGAACCTCAGCAGGTCTGACAGAATCTATGGACAGAAAACAGAATTAACATTCCAGTTTCAGTGACCCTTTCAGAACTCTTCAGAAAAAGTGCCACTGTACTCAAAACTTTAACTTTGCTTTCTATCTGCAGATGCTCTGGACCTGTTGAGTTCCTCCAGCAATTCCTGTTTTTAACTCCAATTTTCAGCATCTGCAGTTTTTTTGATTCATTTTAGACATTCCTTCTTAGGTTTGAATCAGAGAAGTTTTATTATTTTCTGTGTTACTTTCTGAGCACGTCACTATACCATTGCATTGGTATTTGTTTGTGAATTGATCAGCACCCTATTTGGAAATAAGTTCACAGAAAGTGTTGAAATAACTGTGTGTTCTTTCCATTGAGCTGTCTTTGCTGACAGTTGGATCAGTTAAGAAGAAAAACTTTAGCTCTTCTAGTAACATACTAAGCACAATATCCTATCACTAGTGAACATTCCCAGTTCAGATGCTAGCTCATACAGAGGTCACTCATTCCAGTTTTAATTATCACAGCAGGCAGAATGTGATGCCAGTTGGTGTCATGGTGCAGTGAGAACAATGTCTCTCTCAACATCAGTAAAACTAAAGAACTAATCATTGACCTCAGAAAGAAAGGAGGAGTACACACTGCATCTACATCAACAGAGCTGAGATGGAGAAGGTGGAGACGGTCAAGTTCCTCTGAGTGGCAATAATCAACAACCTGCCCTGGTCTTCCCACATAGCTGTGACAGTAAAGACACAACAATGTCTCTTATTCCATAGGCAGCTCAGGAAATTTGGTTATTCAAAAGGACCCTCACGAACTTCTACAAATGCACGCTTGAGAACATACTGTCTGGGTGCACAATGGCCTGGTATGGCAACTGCTGTCCAGGAAGGTTATGTGCGCAGCTCAGACTATCACGGAATCTAATCTTCCATCCATGGACTCCATTTACACGGCTCATTGTCACGGAAAGGCTGCCAACATTATCGCACCCTGGTGATTCTCTCCTATGTCCTCTTCCATCAGGCAGAAGATACAGAAGCTTGAACACATGCACCAGCTGTAGACTCTAACTTCAAATCATGCTTACCTTGCTAATCTCGATCTTGCCCAGTGGATACCCTGTGAGACGTAACTTGTATACCTCTGAGTTTTTTCCACCCTATGATCTGTACATCCTTGTTTACTATGATCTGCCTGTACTGCTCACAAACAAAGCTTTTCACTGTACTTAGGTACACTTAGAACATAGAACATAGAAAAATACAGCGCAGTACAGGCCCTTTGGCCCTCAATGTTGCGCCGATCCAAGCCCACCTAACCTACACTAGCCCACTATCCTCCATATGCCTATCCAATGCCCGTTTAAATGCCCATAAAGAGGGAGAGTCCACCACTGCTACTGGCAGGGCATTCCATGAACTCACGACTTGCTGAGTAAAGAATTTACCCCTAACATCTGTCCTATACCTACCACCCTTTAATTTAAAGCTATGCCCCCTCGTAATAGCTGACTCCATACGTGGTAAAAGGTTCTCATGGTCAACCCTATCTAAACCCCCAATCATCTTGTACACCTCTATCAAGTCACCCCTAAACCTTCTTTTCTCCAATGAAAACAGCCCCAAGTGCCTCAGCCTTTCCTCATACGATCTTCCTACCATACCAGGCAATATCCTGGTAAACCTCCTCTGCACCCGTTCCAGTGCCTCCACATCCTTCCTATAGTATGGCGACCAAAACTGCACACAATAAATAAAGCAAAGATCAAAGATTAGAGTGTGGATTTCTTCAGCTGGATAGGTGACACTTCCTTTCCTTAATGGTGTTTATTTTGGCGGTAGAAAATGGTCTACAATTTTTTGTTGTTTGGAAATGAAATGAACTGCCACTTTGACTTTGTAGTGTAGCATTTTCCCTCTAACACAATAAATGCCACATCTGAGCTAGGTACAATATTTTTCCCAGGAAATCAGAATTCTATTGAAATATTGATAAAATAAAACTTTGCTAGGATGGACTCTTGCTGTAACATGCAGCCAAGAAATATAAAGTGTATGTCACCCATTTGTCATAAGTCTCCACAATCAGGCTCATGCATGTTAAATTTGATTTGTCTTGAGTTTGTTTGCAAGATATTTAGATAAATATATTAGTGATAATTCTCATAGTCATTCTTCTGCTGACTCCTGAGGCAGAGTTGCAACTGAAATATGCGTTCAAAGTAAACATTCCAAGTTGTTTCTCTGCAATACACAATGACGTATACTTTTTAAGCCAAGGAAAACAATACATGCCTCAGTATGATCCAGCTGACAGACAGTTTAATGTTCTCAAAAGCTTTACAAAGCTTTTGAGTGAGGGACATGTTGGGAAGAAGGTAGCTTATATGAAATGGGATTTGTTTTCGGCTTGTGGTTTCTATTAGTCCCCTAAAAGAAAGGAGGAGAGATCCTGCTACATTTATATCAGGGATTCTGTAGGGACGTCAATTCCTTTCTCTTTCCTTTTAGTGTTGCAGATGTGATAATTGTTCAAAGTGGAACCAAAAAAAAAATCAATGGTAGAGGAGACAGGAGAACTCTTCCTATTTGACGATTTCTTTTCCCTTCTCCATTTTAGTTTACTAATTCCCCAGTGAATCTTGCCAGCAATTATATACCATAATTAGTTTAGTGCAGACCCAAGCTGGGAAATGGAATCTGTCTTTAATTCTTTTATTGGTTAACTTGAGAATACAACTGTATAAACAGTCAATATCCTTTGCACACTTTTGTTTTCACTCAAATAAAATGACAGTCTACAAAACAGCATTTACTATTTAGTGTGTATAGATGGGACTAAAATATGAGAGTGTGGAGAAAAATGAGAATAATGAGCCAACTACAGTCAGATCTCAATCAACACTGATGTGCTGACTGACTAATACAGCTAGCTGTATCACATCTACTGAGAGTATCAGATCAGAATCCATGTGTTCTCTCATCAGCAGCATTTCATTTAAATATTTTACCATGTTAGTGTTTTGACTAACAAATCACTCAAGATAGAATTGGCCAGAGTTAAATCTATTTTAATCTACATACAGAAAATGGACTAAAAGCACTGAATCTAAAGATACATGTGTTTTGTTGGAGAGGTGTATTATGGAGGTCATGTGCTATTCTGTATGTTTTATGCTAGAAGAAATGTAAGAGATCTAAAAAGATGCCATCCTCCATGTGTGTTTAAATGGCTTGTTGCTTAATTACATTATTGGTAAAAAATTAAATGTACAGTTTATGACACTCCATGGTCCTTTCATTGTTCTTTATTAGAGCTGTAACAATTATTAAAGCATCAGAGATTTCCACTGACAATAAATTTGAATGTTAAAAATAACATTCAAACCCAACACTGAATGGTGCTAATGAATTCAAAGATATGTGCGTTGCTTCTGCTTTCACACTTCATTTCACTATGTATCTGGTGCACAAATTCCCCAATAAATGCACAACTTTGTTTTCATTATCACCCTCATCTTCAATGAGGTGTGTAGTTCAGGGATTCCGGGTGCACTGTGTAACCCATTATTTTATAATATTTACAGCTGAAATTATAAAGAAATTGCTGTCAGTAACTAGTTGAACAGATTCTTACATCAATGATATTTGCATTTGAAAAAAAAATAAATTAGCATTCATTTGACAATAAATTCTAAGGCTTTATAGAATGGAAATTTCAAACAAAGGTTTTCTGTAATGTTATGAGACCTTAGTAATTATCTAATAACATCATTGTTGTGAAAATATCAGAGGTTGAGATGTTGCCAGTATCTTGGATAAATCACAAGATGAACACTTACTTCTTAGAACTGATCTTAGTTACTTTATCTCATCTGTCAGATGATCATGACTTTTAAAAGGAACATCAGGAATCCCTATACTCTTTGCCACCACCCACTTCACATTCTACACAAAGGAGCTGGGCTTTTCTTTTTATTCTGTGAAGAGCTGTGTTTACCTTAATGACAATGTGGGATGGTCATTATTATACATTACTCACAATAGAAGTAAGGAATATGTTAGTGAAACAAGGCTGATATGTAAAGTATTTACATGCAATAGACATTATTTCAACTCCAAAGCAATTTTCACATATCACTTAATCTTACTCGTATTACAGTTCTGCTCAGGAAAGAAGAGCATCTCTGAATAAACTAACTTATGGTTCTTTAAAGTGATTTAGTGCCAAACATTGGTAAATAATGTATTTTTTTTATGAATACAGAGCATATTCTTCAAATCCTTTGACACAAACTGAAAGAGACTTCACAAAAAGATGAGTATCGATTGCAATGTCAGAATAACCTGGATGTTACAGTTAAAATTTTGTTGGAGATGTCCCTTAAATGATCTATTATTTGAGTATATAATTGGTTATCACCGTTTTATTATGGAGAATTTCTTGAGACATATGGGTCACAGTACTGGACCCATAAGAGTCATAAAGTTAAACAGCACAGTAAAAGACTTTGCTTCCAACCAGTCCACATCAAACATAATCCCAAATTAAATTGATCCCTTCTGCCTGCTCCGATATCCCATATCCCTCCAAACCTTTCTTATTCATGCCATAGAATCATTGGATCAGAGATATACCGCATGGAAACAGACCCTTCGATTCAACCCATCCATGCTGACCAGATATCCTAAATTAATCTAGTCCCATTTGCCAGCATGTAACCCATATCTCTCTGAACCCATCCTATTCATATACATTCAGATGCCTTTTAAATGTTGTAATTGTACCAGCCCCCACCACTTCCTCTGGCAGCTCATTCCATACATGCACCACCCTCTGCATGAAACAAATGCCCCTTAGGTCCCTTTTAACTCTTTCTACTCCCACCTTAAATCTATGCCCTCTAGTTTTGGACTCCACTCCCCTGGGGAAAAGACTTTGCTAATTTGCCCTATCCATGCCCTTCTTGATTTCATAGACCTCTGTAAGGTCACCCCCCTGTCTCTGACACTTCAGGGAAAATAACCCCAGTCTATTCAGACTCTCCAACCCGGCAACAAACATGTAATTTTTGTCTGAACCCTTTCAAGTTTCACAACATCCTTCCTATGGCAAGGAGACCAGAATTGCATGCAGCATTGCAAAAGTGGCCTAACCAATATCCTGTACAATGCCACATGACCTCCGAACTCTAATACTGATCAATAAAGGCAAATATACCACATGCCTTCTTCACTATCCTATCTACCTGCAACACCACTTTCAAGGAACTATGAACCTGCACTCCAGGGTTTGTTTGTTCAGCAACACTCCCTCAGACCTTACCATTAAGTCCTACTGAGCCACTCCTCAGCCCTCTTGTCCATCTGATCAAGATCCTATTGTACTCTGAAGTAACCTTTTTTGCTGTCCACTACATCTTCAATTTTGGTGCCATCTGCAAACTTACTAATTATACCTCCTATGTTCACATCCAAATCATTTATATAAATTATGAAAAGCAGGGGACCCAGCACCGATCCTTGTGGCATAGGCCTCCATTCTGAAAAACAACCCACCACCACCACCCTCTGTCTTCTATCTTTGAGTCAGTTCTGTATTCTATTCTCCCTGTACTTCATGAGATCTAACCTTGCTAACCAGTCTGCCATGAGGAATCTTGTAGAACACTTTACCAAAGTCCATAAAGATTATGTCCACTGCTCTGCCTTCATCAATCCTCTGATACTTCAGAAAATTCAATCAACTTAGTGAGACATAATTTCCTGTGCACAAAGCCATGCTGACTATCCATAATCCGTCCTTGCCCTTCCAAATACATATAAAATTTGACCCTCAGGATTCCCTCCAAAACCTTGCCCATCACTGATGTCAAGCTCAACAGTCTACAGTTCTCTGGCATTTCCTTATGACTACCTTAGCCAACCTCTAAGGTCATCTATGGTTATCGATGATGCAAATATCTCAGCAAGGGGCCCAGCAATCACTTCCCTAGGTTTCCAACAGAGTTCCAGAGTACACTTGATTATGTCCTGGGGATTTATCCATCTTTATGTGTTTTAAGACGTCCAGCGTCTCCTTTTGCATTTATTCACATTTCTTTTAAATATTGTAATTGTTCCCACATCCATTGCTTCCTTAGGAAGTTCATTCCACACATGAACCTATGTGTAAAAACTTTGCCTCTCCTGTCTTTTTTAAATCCCACTTTTCTCACCTTAAAAATGTGCCCCCAGTCTTGAAATCCCCCATTCTAGGGAAAAGACAACTTCCATGAAGCCTGCTGATTTAATAATGTTGTAATGCTCAATTAAACATATTCAGTTTTAATAGTGTTTTTGTCTCAGCAGTTGTAACATAGATCTGCTTTATTAAAATGAGGCATTTATAAGGCTCAACTTATTATTTAGAAATTGTCTCACTCCTCGTCTTGTCCAGACCATTTGATCCCTTATTTTCAAAATAAATCCCTTCCAAAATCAAATGATTACATTACCTGTTAATGGTTGGGGGCTTTATTCGGTAATATGTACAACCAGATGCATTGGTAACAGCAGCAGTAAATTGAAAAATGGCTTGGAAGGACTGCTTCTCCATATTTATACTTTAATACATGTCAGCAGAAAATAAACAAGTGATTTTACTTTTCCTTACCGCCTAAGGCATACATTTTATAATGTCACATTTTGTCTTCATCTTAATGTAAAACGCAATGACTCTTGGCCACATTTGTTACCCTTTGACCTTTAGCCACTGTTAGCCATCTGCCTTATTTATTGGAAGTAAATGTGCCAGGTCAGAGGGTAGCATAGACATGTGGAAGGGATAAATAACATGATAGGAAACGCATGAGGTGCCACAGAACTACCCTAATGTTATACACCTAAATTACCTTTGTTTTAGATTTAGATTTTATTGCCATGTATACTCAATATGGGGTGCAGGAGGACAATGAAAAGTGCACAATCTCACCACAGACGGCACCATCTTAATACATGGATACAAAACCTTTGTTGCAAAAGTAGAAAAATAAGGAAATGAGTTAGGAAGTTGAGCACTACAGTATTCTTAGTGTAAAAATGGAAAATAAAGAAATATAGTTTAAAAGTCATACATTACAGTTCTTTCTTAGTCACGTGTGCGCAGATGCTCCAAGCTGGGCTTTCTCCAAGAGGATTGCCTTTGGGCATGCTTTCCTGCGCTGGGCTAAGATGTGTCTGTGTTAAGATGTGCCCGTGCTCGTCAGCCACCTTCGCCGATGATTGCCATCCTTTACAGCCGACCATCTCTGTTGTGCTCCGTTGCTGTGTTAGCCACTTGGCTGCAGAACCTCGCTCCGCCACCACTCTGAACTCCAAAGCCGTGATACCTCTGACTCCGATCAGCCGTCCCCTGGTGGATTTTCAAAGTCCCCCAGCTGTTGCCATAGCCACCTCCACGACTGAGCTCCAAAGGAAAAGGAAAAAAGGAAAAAAAAAGAAAAGAAAAAGGAGCAGAGCGGACCAGTTCTGGTGAGCAGCCCTACTCTGCCGCCATCTTGAACACCAAGTTTCAGCAACAAACAGCTTCACTATGATGATACTCTAACTCTTCGTCATACTTTTGTTCATATTGTAAATTATAGCACTGAATGAGTCAAATTAAGCAGATGCTGTTTTGACCAAACAGGCGAGATGATTTTGTCACGAGACTGAGCATGCACATAACTTTAGTGTTGTATTTTGATCATTTTATTTGGAAGTCACAAAACGAATGGTCATGAACAGTTTTCTTCAATGTTCCCTCCTTTCTGAATTGCTTCTTTTTATTGCTATCCTGTTTATTTTGCCCCAGTTACCAAAGACCATGATACTGGCCTGATTATAAAACAGGATGACAACAACAACTTGTGATTATCCCGTTGCACTAACAGTGAAATTTACCAAAATGATTCACAAACATGATTCACAATCAAGCCTTAACACCAGGCTACCAGGAGATATTAAAACCAATGGCCAAAACTGTGGTCAAACAGGGAGGTATTAAACAGTGGCTTAAAGAGAGATAAAGAAGCAGTGTGGTGAAGTGAGGGAATTTCGCAGCTAAGTGCACAGCCTCGGTTGTGGAGTTATTTACATTTGTGGAGCACTGTGATTTTGGACCTTTGCAGGACTGAGAAGGCTACAGAGATAGGTATTGGGTGAGGACATGAAGGGATTTGAAAAACAGAGTCAGAATTTCTAAACTAGAAACAGGGCTCAATCGGAGACCAGCATAGATCGGTGAGAATAAGATAATAAGTCACTGGAACTTGGGGCAAGTTTGGTTACAGTCAGCAGAGTTTTGAACAACCTGAAGCATAGATTTAAGATTAATTTTGGCATTTGGTTAACATGGAGGTTAGTGGCTGAACATTTTCACACGAGACTGCCAATGTTCTTTAATAAAAGGACATAAATTTATTACATAAAGGCAACTATGTAAAATGACGTTGTAATTATATTAACATAAACAGCTAAACAAAGTTTCAATCAGGTTCACAGCAATATCCTTTAGATAATCAATCCCAATAAAGTGGCACACCTATTTCAATTCTTTAACTTCTTACATAGCTGATTTCTTTCCAGTTCTGTTAACATAACTTTTCTTGCAGTTCTAGATGACTTTGAAAATCTCTGGATATACTCTTATAGCATTGAAGCCTCACAGTGTAAAACACTACTGTTAGGGTGAAACCACTCTGATGAAGTGAATTATGACTCCCAATTAAACTTAAAAACTTGGTGTGTTTTATCTCTATGCTACAAAAGTTTAACTTTGTAAACACTTCATCAATTAACAGCACAGTATCCTGCTAAAGTCAATTCGTATTCAAGATGGCAAGGGAGTAACAGCGCAGCATGGAGACTGTTCAGACTAGGTGCCCAGAGCTGGTCTGCACTGTCTGCTTGACTTTGTTTTCTTTCCGTGCATTTTTTTAATGCTTCCATTTATCACGGTACCTGACCTCAACGACTTGGGCAGAGGGCATCTTCTCCCTGCCCAGGCCCAGCAGTGAGGTGGTGTCCAATACCCTGGAGTGGCAGTACAGGCCCGGTGCTTGGTGGGGATGTCCCCCAGTATGACGGTCTTGTTCAGGATGGGTTATCTCGGGCTGCAGTGGCATCTTTGTCCTGGTATGGAGGCCTTGTCCTATTGTGGAGGCCTTCTTTGGTGCATCCTGCAGTCCAGCAAGAAGTTCTAGCCCCAGACTGGAGGTCTCAACCTTGCTACAGAGGTGGTTTCCAGGTCTTCCAACAGCCCAGCATGATGGTCTCATCTCGGCCTAGCGTGGAGGTCTCGTCTCAGCATTGGAGGGGTGGTCTTGTCTCAGCATGGTGGGTGGTCTCAGCCAGTTTCCCAGCATACTCTGTACCCAGGAGACGTTAATTGAACTGAGATGAACTTTTGCTTTCTTTTTCTTCTTATTTATGACTCCTGCTTTTTATGAAAGTTGCCAAAACTTTCTTGTTTTTCCACTACAACACTTCTTGTATTTCATTTCACATAAAAGTAGATGTGAAGGAAAAAAACCTATCAGATCTCTCTACTCTGTAAGTATTGTATCGCTCACCTCTTCTTCCAGACATTTACCCAGCAAGAACATTTAGAGACAGGGTACAGGTTCCTGACAGAAACCAGAAGTCACTCGCTGAAGATTTGACAGCAAGACTGTCTCTTGACTCTGATTCCGAAGTGTTGCACCATGTGTAGCACTGAGCATAGTTTCCCATTTACTCTACTTGTTTGGCTAATTGGCGGAGGCCATAGGTTAGTATAGGCAGCACAATGAGGAATGGATTCACAACACGACAGCCCATCGTGTGCAAGTGATAGCTTAGAACACAGCTGTTTTAGCTGTACTAAACGCAGACACATAGGGCAGAATCAAGCCTCATACAGCAGCTTATAAAGTTACCCTTGGGCAAATATTGACAGCTTATCCAATGCCTGCCCTTATCAATTTTAAATACTTCTAATGACTTATTTTTCCCCTATATTACTATGGAGTTGGCAGCATCTACCTAGTTGGTTAAAAAAAATATGAATTATTCATTTCGCACAAAGTTCCAAGAGAACAGTTATTAAACTTGAAATGCTAACTCTACTTCTCTCTCCCAGACCTACTGAGTTTCTCCAGGACTTTCAGTTTTTATTTCAGATCCCTGGGACCCATGGGATTTTGGTTTTATTCATTGAACACGTCAACCATGCCTGCTGGAAATCCCCTTTTGAATTCTAATCTGCCACACATCCTCACCTACCTGTGGCCATCCACTTCAACTCCTCCGACCCCAACTCCCCTGAGGAGATGCCCATTCTAGACCTCCTCTACTCCATACAAAAGGGCCAACTGCAAACTAGAGGAAGAACACCTCATATCTTCCACCTCAGGAGCGTACAAGCACTCAGCATGAACATTGGGAAACTGGTGAATTCAATCTCCCCAGGTCCTCACCATCCCAGATCCAACCCTCCAACTCAGATCCACCCTCTTGACCTGACCTACCCATCCGTCTTCCTTCCCACCTATCCACTCCACACTTCCCACCGGCCTATCACCATCACCTCTGACCTTTGCCCACCTATTACCATCCCAACTACCTTTCCCATAGCTCCACTCCCTTCCCCAAATGATCTCTTATCCCCCTTCCCCTCCCCAGTCCTGAAGAAGGGTTATGCCTGAAACATCGACTCTCTTGCTCATCAGATGCGGCCTGACCTGCTTTCCAGTGTCACCCTTTATCAACTTTGGCTCTCCAGCATCTGCAGTTCTCGCTTTCTCCTACACATCCCCCTTTTACCATCCTTTTATGATAAAAGTGCCTATTGAAGATTTGAGGATTTCCCTTCAGATTAGATGCTGATCTTTTTGCATAAATCCTCTTCACATCCCTGATCTAATTTTTTACCTCCCTTTCTGAACCTTTGTCATTCAGTCTGGTATTCCATTGTATTTTTAACCTGACAATGCTCAGAAGCACACTTTTTCTTCCTTGAGTTAGTTTCTACTTTTTTTGTCATCCAGGAAGCTCTGGAAGTATGTCCCTTTTGAAGGGACATACTTTGACTGTACCTGACCTACCTCCTCGTTGAAGGTAGCCCATTGCTCAGTGTAACGGGCAGACAGCCAAATACAGCAGGGAAATGCCAATTAAGGACATCTCGTGAGCCTTGAGCAGAAACCTGACAGAGTGGAGTTGGGACATGTGGTGGTTGGCCACAAGGGATTATGGAGAATGCAGAAAGAATGCTACAAACCAGGAAGCACTACAGCAGAAGGAGGACCTAGAGTCTGGGACTCGCAGACCTTGGGCTGGGGTCACAGAGAAGGATGACCCTGAGTTGGGAACTCAGAGAACAAAGCGAGAATTTAGGAGCAACATTTGTAAGAAGGACGACCTTGAGCTCGTAGCTCAGAGACAAAGAAAAAGCATTGTGTAAAGAGGACTGTGAGCCCTGGAGCACCAAGAAGAGGAAGATATCTATATCAAGCTGGCCAGTTTCGTCATCAGTGTGGACTAGACTGATCCCACCTGTGACTATCAATGATACAAATATCTCAGCAAGAGGCCCAGGGTGCCTTTATTGTATCTATCTCAGCCAATCAATAAGGGCCATGGTCAACATCAGCTGTTTATCCAGCCAACCTTTCCTCTGGTCTAAATAGCTCTGTTCTTGCACCACTGAAGGGGTGTCTGCCAATTGAATGCTCTTATTCTAGATTGTGCACTGTCATTTCCTACAATCATCCTAAACCTTGTGATACAATGATCATTGTTTGAGAAAAGGTTCCCCAACTGTTACTTGCCCTACTTGGTCCACCCGATACCAATTATTAGGACTACACACTGGAAATTCTGTTGAACATAACCTAAGAACTGTTGTTCCTTAGTTATCTTTACACTATCACTGTCCCAATTTACATTTAGGTAATTAAACAATTATTTACATATAGGTTCATTGCAGTGATATTGTTTGATTACAATTCAGAGGATTGTGCGTGTGGTGGATGATTAAGGACAACATTACTGTAACTTTGTTGAGAACTCTGTCAACTTGCAGACTGATGCATCAAGTTACAAAGAAATTTCAACATGGAAAGATAAATAAATATTGACAATAATCCTAATCCTGTCCTTTTTCTTTTCTTCCTGCTGTTTTCAACCATTTGGCCTTGATCTCCTTGGCAACATTCAGTTTCTAGTCAGAATTCTTTCCTGTTACCATGTGTTATCTTCATAAGGACAGCCATTTCCAAAACAAAACTGTGAAGACTACTTTACATCATAACCTTCATTGGACACACATGAAGAACTGTACTGTGAACCCCAATCTGACCTAACAAAGGGTCTGAAACACGCTGTTAACAGTTAAATCATGTGTCCCTTTTGAACCTTGGAAACAAATGGATTTTGTTGGATCATTGCACAGCAGGGGATCTTGCAAGACAAACTACATAAGTATCATCGGCCAAGGTTTAAAGAGGTTATCATTCAGTCTAGAACTTGCCTTTTATTTTGGAGCCACTTCAATATAAATGAATTGCAGAAACTCTCTGAAACATCAACACAAGTTCATGAAATGCTGTTTGAAGTCACATGCTAGACGTACATTCACTGATGCCCTTTGCTGTTGACTTGAAATATACACACGTGGGTTCTATTTATATTCTTTGATCTGTTACATTTTTTTCCATTCTTACAGCCCTCACACATGAATCCCAAACATCCACAAGTATAATAAAGTAGCAAAAAATTGCAGCATTTCTTACTCGCTGGTAAGTGTGAACAGTTAACTAAAAGAGATTTATTTGTTTCTGGGATTACGTAAAGGTAACATTTATTGCCCTGAAGATGTTTAGACCCAGGTGGGAAATTCCCTTTTCTTGAAAGGCATTAAGTTGAGGTCTTTATGACAACATGACAGCTTTAATTTTTATTTTTCTAGCATTTTGCATGATGGGAGGTGAACTCTAAGGGTATAAAAATCAACTCTAAAACAATGGAAATTGAGTGGGGTATTAACCAAGTGACTGTGTTTCATCCTGACCAAAACTGCAGTTTACCCTCTTAAGTCATGGGTTCTGAGTCTATTATCATAACAATTGAGCAATTGTACTTAGCAAATGGAGAGATATTTTGCAGAGCTGAAGTCATGCCAGGGGCTGGTTCACTAATTGAACTACATTGCTAGAATATAGTCAGAATAATGCTAGGGGATTGATTAAATTCTCATACCAGCGACGTAGTTCCTAAGCCCTGTCTTTCCCCATAGTCATATTGTTTCAACAAGAAGCCTGTAAAAGGGAAAGTGAAGCCCCATGATCAGGACCAAAACCATCAGGTATTCCTTCACCTTCACAACTACCCCAAAGTCCCCTTTGTGTTGTAGCTTTCTGCAGTTTCTCTCCATTTGACTAATATTCTGTTCTCTTGTTCTCACTTTCAAAATGAGCAACTGTGCATTTTCTCACAGTATGCCCTATGTGTCAACTTTTTGCCCACTTACGTAATCTATCAATATCTCTCTGCAAACTGTTTCTATCCCTCTCACAAGCTGTCTTTCCACCACATCTTCCCTTGGGAAATGAAGGTCCCTCAGCTCTCTTCTGAATGAAGTGAGGCAGGAACAATGGAAGCAGTGAGTTAGGATGGCCTAGAGACATTTCCTGTGTAGACCCATCTGCCTGTTTACCCTCACATCTTCTCATCTTTCAATATGACAGCCAGGTTGACCGGTATCCTAAACAGACTGACATAACACCCAGGTGGATAACAGAGAATGTCTAATTTATGCAGAATTCCTGATTGTCAGGCACATTCAAGGGGAAAATGCATTGAATGAAACCTTTAAACTTTAATTTGAAAATTGCGATGGAAAATAAACTAGTGTCCACTCATTCAGCAGAGAACGACAATCCTGTGCAGATGAATTGTGGTCAGGAAAGATAAACCCTGTCAATCCAATTGTGCAGGCCCTGGTTATATAACTATTGCTCAAAATCTAAGTCTTCATGTCAAGATTCTAGGATTAAAAAACCCTTCTACGTGGACATCAATACAAGCATATTGTACCCTAGTTGTTTCAGGAAAGATGGGCAAAAAACTGATGGGTTCGCAATGATGGAAATCTATTCAGTGAATATGGAACATCCCACGTGCCAGTATCAATATGATTTCTCATGCTATGAAAATTTGAATGATTCATTAACAATCTTGGCTCAGACCGCTTCATTGACAGAAGGCAACATCTCTGGCAAGCTTGTTAGAGTAAACAAATATTTTGATTATTATTATTTCCATGTTTATTGCAGGTCAGAAGATGAAATACAATATCCATTTTGTGTGTGGGTGTACAATATGACAATAATTGAAGATCTCAGTATGTTTTGTTCTTGAGGAGAACATAAAGCTTAACCCAGCTGGATGCTGTGTCAGTATTCAGTCATTTTCAGAGTAAAATAAACTGCTATGTTCATTACATCCATTTACATTGGCAGATTACAATTGTTTCAGTGACACGTCTTTTCATGCATACCAATTTCCCCCATTTGGCTATTTGACTGTTAGGTTTGACTGATTAATAATGAAGGCCTTATATTGATCAGATCAAGCAATATGATAGTTGCCAGGTAACAAATCTTTTCTATCTTTATGTTAAAAATCCTTAAGTAACGACAACATACCTTATATATCTTTGCACTCAGATTCCAGAATGTACATCATATTTACCATTTCCCACATGTGGTAAGGCTGCAGCTTGATTAAGTTCCCAGGGAAGGAGCCAAGAAGAGGTCAAAAAGAAAATCATACAAGAGTCAGTCTGGCTACTCCCCCTTATATAATTCAAATAAGCCAAACCAAGAGTCACTGGGTCACACTCCTAGAATTCCCTTCCTAACGGCACCATGGATGGCTCTACAAGACAAGACAGCAGTGGGTCAAGAGGACAGCTCACTACCATCTTCTCAATGACAGTTAGGAATGGTTAATATAGTTCATGCTAAACAGCAGTGCCCACATTCTGTGAATGAGTTTTTAAAAGTGTTTTGATTGCAGAGTTCTGGCTAATTAGAGAACAGTGTTTAGGGTATCAGAGATGTTGATTTTAAATGGGGCAAAAAAAATTAATATTGTCCTGATCCAAACAAGGTATTACAACATAAGGTAAGCCCCTCTGCTAATTTAAATCTATCACACAGCAAAGCTTACTTTTAAAGTTTAGAGAGGCAAAGGTCTATCCCAGAGGTCACTACTTAAAGTTAAAAATTAGCAATTTTATTCTTTAAAGTCCAAAAGAGAAATTAAACAACTATTTACAACTCCTTTCTCTTAAACCTATTTTTTACCTCCCACTCTACTATACTGGTCCAATAAAAATCCCCAATTAAGATTTACAAAAAATAAAAATCATGTTTCAAAACTAGTCAGCTTTGTTGATTCTCCTTTGTAGATTTCCTCTATAGATTTTTCTCTCAGTCAGCTTCAATGTTCTGCTGCACAAATTTCTGATGAACCGGTACCTTTCAGAGGACTCACAGTCTATACTTGTTGATGTCCTTGGCAGTTCTCCCATTAATGGTCCAAAATGCCTGGTTTTATACCCCAAAACTTCAGGTCATTTCATTGGTTTGATGTTGTCAAAATACTAAATTCAAATTTGATTGGTCTTTGGTATCTTGGGCTATAATTTAAACTGATTGGCTGAAATGTGTTTGTTGTTAACCATGGCAACTCAGCTGCACTACTGGTTTCACAGTTAAATGTTACATTTTAAATTCTTTCAGCACACTCTGTACCTAAGTCCGTGCCAGCTTCCAGACTCTCTTAAAGGTACAGTACATACCTACAACTTTATAACAAAGGTCAGAAGTCAGACGACACCGGGTTGTAATCCGACAGGTTTATTTGAAATCACAAGTGCTACACCTTCACCAGGTGAAGTCCACTTGACAAAGGAGCAGCCCTCCAAAAGCTTGTGGTTTCGAATAAACCTGTTGGGCTATAACTTGGTGTCATCTGACCTCTGACCTTGTTCACCCCAGTCCAATGCAAGCACCTCCACATCATGATCAAAATGGTATTTGATGACTATTTTGTCCAAGGTTGTTTCAAAATTTAGGATACAAGACAGAAAAAATACACATAAATTTGTTCCACTGAGACTAGGTTTGAACAAATATTAAAATTGCATGAAGTATTTATAATGCTTCTTCTGGCATAAACTGTAAATGTATGGGATAGCTTAGACAAAGAGAGAACTAGCCTTTAACTCTTTTCTCTTCTTCGATAGTCACTTGGGATCAGGAGTGACTTGCTTCCATTCCTAGAGGCATGGCATTCATCCACAAACTCCATCAACAAACACATCGACCTGGACCCAATATACCAACCACTACAGCGGACAGCTGAAACTGACAACCGGAAGCGGCAGGGACAGACCACTATAAACACCGGAGGAAACATCAAAGAAGCGCTTCGCAGGAGGCTCCCAAGCACTGATGATGTCGCCTAGCCAGGGGACGAAACGTTTGCAACAAAAACTTCCAGCTCGGCGAACAGAACCACAACAATGAGTACCCGAGCTACAAATCTTCGCACAAACTTTGATCTACATCTGTCCTATATCTTGCTAGCCATCACCATCCGAGGATGTAGGCTCTCAATGTCTACTCTATCTAACCCTCTGATTATCTTATATGTCTCAATTAAGTTACCTCGCAACCTTCTTCACTCCAATGAAAACAGCCTCAAGTACTTCAGTCTTTCCTCATAAGACCTTCCCTCCATACCAGGGCAACATCCCAGTAGATCTCCTTGGAATCCTTTCCAAAGCTTCCACATCTTTCCTATAATGTATTGACCAGAACTGGATGCAATACTCCAAATGTGGCTGCATCAGAGTTTTGCACAGCTGCAGCATGATCTTGTGGCTCCAAAACACAATTCCTCTACCAATAAAAGCTAACACACCGTATGCCTTCTTAACAACCTTATCAACCTGGGTGGCAACTTTGAGGGATCTATGTACATGGACACCGAGATCTCTCTGCTCATCAACAGTACCAAGTACCTTCCCATTAGCCCAGTACTCTGCATTCCTGTTACTCCTTCCAAAGTGAATCACCTCAAACTTTTCCACATTAAACTCCATTTCCACCTCTCAGCCCAGCTCTGCAGCTTATCTATGTCCCTCTGCAACATCCTTCCGCACGATCCACAACTCCATGACAACTTTGTGTAATCTGCAAATTTACTAACCCATCCTTCTATGCCATCATCCAGGTCATTTATAAAAAATGACAAATAGCAGTGGCCCCAAAACATATCCCTGTGGTACACCACTAGTAACTGAACTCCAGGATGAGCATTTCCCATCAACCACTAGCCTCTCTTTTCTTACATCTAGCCAATTTCTGATCCAAACCACTAAATCACCCTCAATCCCATACCTCTGTATTTTCTGCAATAGCCTGTCATGGGGAAACTTATCAAATGCTTTACTGAAATCCATATACACCACATCAACCGCTTTACCCTCATCCACCTGTTTGGTCACCATCTCAAAGAATTCAATAAGGTTTGTGAGGCACGACCTCCCATTCACAAAACCATGTTGACTATCCCTAATTAAATTATTCCTTTATAGATTGTTATAAATCCTATCACTTATAATCCTTTCCAAAACTTTGCCCACAACTGAAGTAAGGCTCACTGGTCTACAATTAGCAGGGTTGTCGCTACTCCCCTTCTTGAACAAGGGGACAACATTTGCTATCCTCCAGTCTTCTGGCACTATTTCTGTAGTCACTGACCACGTAAAGATCAAAGCCAAAAGCTCTGCAATCTCCTCTCTTGCTTCCCAGAGAATCCTGGATAAATCCCATCTGGCCCAGGGGATTTATCTATTTTCACACTTCCCAGAATTGCTAACACCTCCTCCTTATAAACATCAGTCCCATTTAATCTAATAGCCTGTATCTCAGTATTTTCCTCGACAACAATGTCGTTTTCCTGCATAAAGACTGACAACAAATATGCATTTAACACCTCTCCTATCTCTTTGGACTCCATGCACAACTTCCCATTACCATCCTTCACTGGCCCTAAATTTACCGTAGTCATTCTTTTATTGCTGTTATACCTATAGAATTTTGTCATCGGTGTCTGCCTTTAGCTAACAACTCACTAACTTTAACTCAATGCTTGGTACAGGAAAGATCTCCAATTTTGACACCAAAAAAAACAGAAAGAGATTTTTAAAAAATTTGCTGTATCTGTCATGAGAAACTAGGACAGCACTTCAAATTTAGAGTTATGAAAACTGGGGGAGTGGCATTGCACACCTACTGGCATCTATGTGGGCAGCATGGTTGCTCAGTGGTTAGCACCGCTGCCTCACAGTGCCAGGGTTTTGTGTTCAATTCCAGCCTTGAGGAAACTGTCTGTGTGGAGGTTGTATGTTCTCCCTATGTCTGCATGGGTTTCCTCTGGGTGCTCTGGTTTCGTCTCATAGTCCAAAGATGTGCAGGTTAGGTGGATTGGCCATGCTAAATTGCACATAGTGTCCAGGGATATGTAGGTGAGGTAGATTGGCCAAGGGGAATGCAAAGTTATAGAGTGGTTCTGGGTGGGATGCTCTTCGGAGGGTTGGTGTGAACTCGATGGCTGAATAGCCCGCTTCCACATTGTAGGGATTCAAGATATTGGTGCATGCTGGAAGCATAGAATCAGCCCAAAAGAGATAGCCACAAAAGTAAGTGAGCACTTTAGCTTCGGCCAGGGAAGCCCCTCCAATCACCACCAGGACAGAACCCCACTGGTCCTCACCTACCACCCCACCAACCTCCATATACATCGTATCATCCGTCGTCATTTCCGCCACTTCCAAACGGACCCCACCACCAGGGATATATTTCCCTCCCCTCCCCTATCAGCGTTCCGAAAAGACCACTGCCTCCGTGACTCCCTCGTCAGGTCCACACCCCCCACCAACCCAACCTCCCGGCACCTTCCCCTGCAACCGCATGAAATGCAAAACTTGCGCCCACACCTCCCCCCTTACTTCCCTCCAAGGCCCCAAGGGATCCTTCCATATCCACCACAAATTCACCTGCACCTCCATGCACATCATTATTGCATCCACTGCACCCAATGTGGCCTCCTCTATATTGGGGAGACAGGCCGCCTACTTGCGGAACGTTTCAGAGAACATCTCTGGGACACCCGGACCAACCAACCCAACCACCCCGTGGCTCAACACTTCAACTCCCCCTCCCACTCCACCAAGGACATGCAGGTTCTTGGACTCCTCCATCGCCAGACCATAGCAACACGTCGGTTGGAGGAAGAGCGCCTCATCTTCCGCCTAGGAACCTTCCAGCCACAAGGGATGAACTCAGATTTCTCATTTCCCCTCCCCCCACCTTGTCTCAGTCAAATCCCTCGAACTCAACACCACCTTCCTAACCTGCAATCTTCTTCCTGACCTCTCCCCCACCACCCCCACTCCGGCCTATCACCCTCATCTTGACCTCCTTCCACCTATCGCATTTCCAACACCCCTCCCCCAAGTCCCTCCTCCTACCTTTTATCTTAGCCTGATGGACACACTTTCCTCATTCCTGAAGAAGGGCTCATGCCCGAAACGTCGATTTTCCTTCTCCTTGGATGCTGCCCGACCTGCTGCGCTTTTCTAGCAACACATTTTCAGCTCTGATCTCCAGCATCTGCAGTCCTCACTTTGTCCTCGAAGAAATGTGAGTACCATGGGATTCCACCAACTTCAACACAACCTCAGGTATTGGCTGGAGGCCCAAATTTAGGCATCCCAAGCTGGTCTGCAGGCACGTGTGGTAGTAATATAGGAAAAACAAACCAGTGCTGGGCACTTGATTCAGGTTCGCCAAGTGTAGCAGCAAGTGCCAATTTGGGCATTATTAGACATCATTGCCAAAAATTTGTCCCTTCAATCTTAACATTATGCCCAAAGATCATTAAAAGCAGGTTGCAAAACTTAATTTGTGGTACCACAAACGTGATTGGTTTATTCTGTATTTCGAGGGAAGGTCAGCGTCAACACCCATCAACACCTTACATTATTCAATTGAGTTCAATCATTGAAAAAGTTGTTATTGATTTCCTGCATGTGGTCCAGAACTCTGATTGCTTGCTTATTTCTGATTACTTTAGCAGTTCTTTTGTCTGCAGTCAAAGTGTTCAGAAATGATTATAGTCCATAATATATTGGATCATCCCTACTATTACTCATCCCTGTACTCTTTGACTTCATTCCCAAACATGTATTTCTGCACCTTTTTATTGCAAAGAATTAATTGACATGTGTTTAATTACTCTAATGAGGAGCATATTCCACATAGGTACTGCTGTGCAGGGAAAGAATAAATTCTCAATCGTTATTCTCCTTCTAGGTGCAGTCCCTCCTATCTTCCTGATCATTTTTTGTAGCCTATGGCAGCTCTTTCATCTGAAGTAACCTCTGAACTATATAAATAAAAATGTTTACTGCTTTTCCATTCCTTTTCTCATCTAGTTAAAGTTCACATAACATTTTTCCATGAAATGAAACGATCATTTTAAAGATGCACACACGCTGTGCAAATGTGAAAGATCCTTGGGGTTAGATTTTAACATTGTTGACAATGTAAAATGTGTGACAAAGAATGAGCATTGCATTTAACATCTTTCCTAATTCTTATTTGCCTTGCAAATTCAAACCAAGAAATATAAAGCAAGCTGTTGACTTGTTCAACATTAATTCCTGACTGAGAAAAGTATGGAATAGCTAGATTTAATAGCTTGGCAGTCTGCCACTTTGAGAAATAATGAAGGGCAATACGTATTCATTTACAAATTGATTTTTGACAGCCTCTCTCCAGAAATGCAAGCTTATAATCTCGGTTGATGCTTTCGTACGGAATTGAACAAGTGCTGCACATTAAACATTAAACCAAGGCTTCATAGGATAGAAATATGTAGGAACAGAAGAAGTCTATTCAGCCCATCAAATCCGCTTTGTCATTCAGTGAGATCATAACTGATCTGATCATCTTCAACTCCATGGGGATCTACAGAAATAACTAATCCAGACTGTATCTGAAGAAGGCCATATAGATTGGGTAACATCTTCAATGAATATGCCTGCAACACCTTTTTTGTGACAATTTATCAAAGGCCTTTGGGAAATCCAAATACATTACATTCACTAGTTCCCCTTTATTCACCACACCAGGTGATGCCTCATTGAAGTTCAACAGTTGGAGTAGACAGAAGGGATATTGGATTTCGAGTTGAGTGAGATGGGTTCAGGGATTGATGACCTGACACCAAAGATTTTGTTCATCTAAGTAAAGCATCTGGACCCACAAACATAAGAACTTAAAGTTGCCTGGATCAATTTTTTTGTGTGCTTTACTGAAATTCACTATTTTTATTCTATCAGATTTTTAATCAAACTATTTTTATTTTCAAATCTTATTTTTATGATTAACATTCAGCAAGAACTGTTTATGAGCTACAAAAATGGGCATACATCTTGGTTCTAGCTCTTTATTGTTGCTACGGAAAACGGTTCACTCGGCTGACATGCTTTCTAGTTATGACTTTGATTAAACTGATGTAACAATGGTAGTAACATTTCCAATTAAGTAATGATACAGTAGGTTACGTGCTCCAGAACCAAGTGAACAATGAAGGGACAGGAATTCACATCAAGTGAGAAAATTCAAAGTCTGTCTCTCTTCTGTTGTACAGAGGAGCATAAATAGGTCAGTGAGCCTCTCAAATTATTCAAATTATCACTGCTGATCTGTATCTTAACTTAATGTCGTTCCTTTGTTCTATAACAGCTAATAACCTTTCAAACTTCATTTTAAAATTTTTAATATATCTATAATTAACAATTTTTGAGGCAATGAAGTTTCAGTTTGTGTTGAAGAAGTGTTTCTTGATATCACACTTGAAAGATCAGGCTAGATTTTTAAGTCTATGTACAATATTTCTCCTTGAAAATCCATGTTTTTCCACAAAATCTAAAGATTGAGTTAAAAAGAAAAAGCGTTAGAGAACTATAATTCTTAACTGAAGTGCAAACATGCTTTGAAAAGAGTAATAAACTACAACTCCGTTTGCATGTTTGTACCTGTGCCTGTAACTCTGAGGTTTTTACAATTTGAGACGATTGTCTTTGCTCCATGTAAGCCTGCACTCTGTCACACTGAAAAATTTTGCAGAGGATTAAACCATTACAGAAAATCTTATTTAAATTAGATAATCCAGTTCTTTTCAAAATTATTAGAAAAGCATGAAGCATGAATTTAGAAATTTTATTAGCTGAAAATGCAATTTATTATTTCAAAGCATTGTTCATTTAGCAAGTATCTTGTTAATGGCTGTAACTTTGGGTTAAGATATGCATATTCTATGCGGTTACAGCAACTACATTTTCACTTGCTTGTTTGTAAGAAAGAAAATAAACACCACCAGAAAAATAATCTTTAAACTTGGGAAATTAGGTCCTAAAATGACCTACAGAAACACAAATCAAACTTTGAAAATAATACTTACGCAATTGAAAGTTGGATAAACATATTGACTAACCCCTTAAAGCCTAAGGCCTACCTTAGATACAACTAATCAAATGGATATGCAAATATAACCATCAGCCTGGAAGTAGCTAAAGCTAAATAGGAAAATCAGGCCTCAATTGTAGCGCCCTGATTATAATTAAAGAGCCTTCTGATAGCTGCTTGACAGAAAATATTCAACTAACTTTTAATTATGGTTCAGTTGAGCCCAAGAGAAAACTGATGTTAGCCTATAAAACCCTTCTGGAAACTCTTCCCTATCCCTGACCCGATTTTGCACTTTGGAAGATGTACCAATGTTTAATCACTAAAGAGGAAAGATCTAACGCACGTGCAGATGAATTAAGTTAACACAAACACTTTTTAACACATCATTTGTCAATCAAAAAATGATCTGATTGTGCTGACAATCCAGTAACTCTAAGCCTCAGGAACTGTCATGTGCTGTTATTTGCTAATTCATAGATAAAGTGTAAATACATTGCTGCACAATAAATAGCTGTCTCGCAAACTTTCCTATTTGTCATGGCTAAAAATAATTGTGCCTTATTAGATGGATTATTAAGCAGTAATGCTATTTTAATTATTGAACCATTAAAACAAATTTTAAAATGCATTGTAACTTTTGTTAGCTTTTCATTGATAGCACAACATAAAATTACATAAGTTTGTAAGTAGTGTTCAGTTAAACTTTGGGTTCCTAAGTTATCTGACTGAGGAGATTAGCAGCAGGTGTCCTGTATCAGGCATGTCAACTTAAGGCTGACCTTAAGAGAAGAAGTTTTAAAGCACAGAAGCTACATCGTGCAACTAAAATCACAAAACTGCTCATTATTTGCTTTCCTGATCATTCACAGAACGAATATTTTAGGAAAAGGGATCCAAAGGAGGGAAACAGTTCTTTATACATTAAGTATAAATAAACAAGAATAATTCACGGTGGCTCAGTGGTTAGCACTGCTGCCTCACAGTTCCAGGGACTAGGGTTTGATTTCACCCTCAGGAGACTCTCTGTTCAGAGTTTGCACAATCTCTCCGTGTCTGCTGGGTTTCCTCCGGGTGCTCTGGTTTCCTTTGACAATCCACAGATGTTCAGGCTAGGTCAATTGGCCATGGTAGAAGACAGAGTGTGGTGATGGAGGGTTGGTTTTCAGACTGGAGGCTGTGACAAGTGGTGTTCCACAAGGATTGGTGCTGGCTCCAGTGCTTTTTTCCATTTACATAAATGATTTGGATATGAACATAGAAGGTATAGGTAGTAAGTTTGCAGATGACACAAAATTGGAGATATAGTGGACAGCGAAGAAGGTAACCTCAGAGTACAACGGGATCTTGGTCAGATGGACAAATTGGCTGAGGAATGGCAATAGAGTTTAATTTAGAATAAATGTGAGGTGCTGCATTTTGGAAAAGCAAATCAGAGCAGGACTTATACACTTAATGGTAAGGCCCTAGGGAGTGTTGCTGAACAAAGAGACCTTTGAGTGCAGGTTCATAGCTCCTTGAAATTGGAGTCACAGGTAGAGAGGATAGTGAAGAAGGTATTTGGGATGCTTTCCCTTATTGGTCAGAGTATTGAGTACAGGAGTTGGGAGGTCATGTTGCAGCTGTGCAGGGCATGGGTTAGGCCACTTTTGGAGTATTGTGTGAAATTCTGGTCTCTTTCCTATTGGAAGGATGTTGTGAAACTTGAAAGGATTCAGAAAAGATTTACAAGGATGTTGTCAGGGTTGGAGGATTTGAGCTATAGGGAGAGGCTGAACAAGCTGGGGCTGTTTTCCCTGGAGCGTCAGAGGCTGAGGGGTGACCTTATAGAGGTTTATAAAATCATGGGGGATATAGATAGGATAAATAGACAAGGTCTTTTCCCTGGAGTGGGGGAGTCCAGAACTAGAGGGCATAGGTTTAAGGTGAGAGGAGAAAGATTCAAAAGGGCCTAAGGGGCAACTTTTTCACACAGAAGGTGGTACGTGTGTGGGATGAGCTGTCAGAGGAAGTGGTGGAGGCTTCATTTAAAAGGCATCTGGATGAGTATATGAAAAGGAAGAGTTTGGATGGATATGGGTCAAGTGCAGAGAAATGGGACTAGATTAGGTTAGGATATCTGGTCAGCATGGACGAGTTAGACCGAAAGGTCTGTTCCCATGCTTTACATGCCTATGACTCTATGAATCTATGCTAAATTGCGTATCGTGTCTAGGGATGTGTAAGTTAGGTGTATTAACCATGGGAAATGCAGGGTTACAGGGATAGGGTGGGATGCTCTTCGGAGGGTCGGTGTGGACTTGCTGGGCCAAATGGCTATGTAAAATGACCAAATTCAACACTGTAGGAATTCTATGAAATCTATGAAATTTAAAATGTAGGTCAAAGGTCATATTGCAACAATTACAAAATATCCTGACAGTTAAAATAATAGGATATTTCTTTCATATTTATATTTATAAGGCAAATATTAATGACAACAGGAAGTGTTCTGGTGTTTGGTGTATTGATTCAGAGAGGACATTGTGTCTTCAGAGCGGACATTGTGTCTTCAGAGCAGGGGAATTGTCCATCATAAGTTTATACTTTTCCAATGTGTCAGGATTTCTGCGGGGTATCTCTAGTTGTACAAAAACCGGTTGGACTTTTTAACATTGTTTTCTTCCTTTACTATTCTCAAAACACTTATGCTGCTTGATGCAGAGTCCTAACTCACTATGTTCAGTGTAACTTGCATCTTGGTCTTTTTCTTTGTAAACTCCATGAAAGAAAATCCGTGACAGTGGCAGATTTAATTTTTAACAACATCGCTGAATCTAACACCATTAGTGTCTTGTAGGTGGGAAGCATGGATTGACCAAGATTGACCAAGATCATGTCTAGAAATGTCCAACTGTGTCATAAAGTGTAAGGCCAATTATCAATAGTTTTTGATGATTGATTCACCCATTCAAAGCCTATCCACCACTTACAAAGCTCAAGACAGGGATATTGAGGGAATATACCCACTTGCTGAGGTGAGTGCAAGCATGATAAAACTTCTGGATCTAATGTGGTCAGTGTGCACTGCATTTGTAAATCATTGATTTGATTTGATCTTTTGTTGTCACATATATATCGGGGTGGCACAGTGGCACAGTGGTTAGCACTGCTGCCTCACAGCGCCAGAGACCTGGGTTCAATTCCCGCCTTAGGCGACTGACTGTGTGGAGTTTGCACATTCTCCCCGTGTCTGCGTGGGTTTCCCCCGGGTGCTCCGGTTTCCTCCCACAGTCCAAAGATGTGCAGGTCAGGTGAATTGGCCATGCTAAATTGCCCGTAGTGTTAGGTAAGGGGTAAATGCAGGGGTATGGGTGGGTTGCGCTTCGGCGGGGCGGTGTGGACTTGTTGGGCCGAAGGGCCTGTTTCCACACTGTAAGTAATCTAATATCTAGGTACGGTGAAAAGTTTTGGTTTGCATGCAGTACAGTCAGATCGTACCATACAAACTGCGTTAGGGTAATGAACAGCGAGAATATAATGTTACGGCTGCAGAGAAGTTGCACAGAGGCTGAGATTAACATTAACTTTAAAATTTGAGATGTCCATTCAGAAGTCTAATGACAGTGGAGAAGAAGCTGGTTTTGAATCTATTTATATATATATATATATATATATATATGGAAGAGGGTTGAAGAGAGTATAACTAGGGTGGGAGGGATCTTTGATGGTGTTGGTTGCTTTCTGAGGCAGTGGGAAGTACAGATGTAGTCAATGGATGGAAGGCTGGTTTGTGTGATGGACTGTGCTGTGTTCAGGGTTCCGTGTAGTTTCTTGTTGAGGAGCAGTTGCTATAGCAAGCTATAATGCAACCAGATAGAATGCTTTCTATGGTGCATCTACAAAAATTGCTAAGAGTCATTGACTGTTAAAAGAGAAATGAGTAGTGCATGATTAAATTCAAAGTAGCCCAAATTCACACACAGCCTTCTGAACCATCTGCTCACAGCTTTTGCATCTTTCATTTTTTCTTATGACCATTGTTTGCACGGGGGTTAGGATTTATAAAGGTTTTAATGGAGAACCAAAAAATTCGAGAGACTTGATTTGCAAGGATAATTCAACAAATGCTTAGATTTGGCGTTGCTGAAAGATTTGGCTCTCTACTCATTCATTTTTCAAAAACAAGACACAGTATGTGAAAAGGGAATGAAAGCATTGTAATTATGTAATAAAAGCACCAAAGATGCTTATATCAAACTGTTCCAAACAGACCAGTAGCATTGTCATGATTATTATATTGTTAAAGGCAGTTAAGCAGAACAGAATTACTCTAAGCTGTTGTTTACATATTTTTATGAAAATGAAAACTGTAATTGCAACAATGTTCAAGCAATGCAGCTAATTCTTTTCCTTTCTCTAAAGGTGGATTAACTTCCCCCAAATTGGTGCAACAACTATCATTTAAATGATGATGTAAACAGTTAATCCGGAATAACTGGATGAGAAGTGGCAGATGGAGTTTAATTAAGATAAAGGCAAGGTGCTGCATTTTGGGAAAGCAAATCTTAGCAGGACTTATACATGTAATGGTGAGGTCCTAGGGAGTGTTGCTGAACAAAGAGACCTTGGAGTGCAGGTTCATAGCTCCTTGAAAGTGGAGTCACAAGTAGATAGGATAGTGAAGAAGGCGTTTGGTATGATTTCTTTTATTGGTCAGAGTGTTGAGTACAGGAGTTGGGAGGTCATGTTGCGGCTGTACAGGACATGGGTTAGGCCACTGTTGGAATATTGTGTGCAATTCTGGTCTCCTTCCCATCGGAAAGATATTGAGAAACTTGCAAGGGTTCAGAAAACATTTACAAGGATGTTGCCAGGGTTGGAGGATTTGAGCTACAAGGAGAGGTTGAACAGGCTGGGGCTGTTTTCCCTATAGCATTAGAGGCTGAGGGGTGACCTTATAGAGGTTTATAAAATCATGAAGGGTATGGATAGTGTAGATAGACAAAGTTTTTTCCCTGGGGTTTGGGAGTTCAGAACTAGAGGGCAGAGGTTTAGGGTGAGTGGGGAAAGGTATAAAAGAGACCTAAGGGGCAACTTTTTCACACAGAAAGTGGAACGAGTATGGAATGAGCTGCCAGAGGATGTCGTGGAGGCTGGTACAATTACAACATTTAAGAGGCATTTGAATGGGTAACTGAATAGGAAGGGTTTGGAGGGATATGGGCCTTGTGCTGGCAGATGGGACTAGATTGGGTTGGGATATCTGGTCGGCATGGACGGATTGGACTGATGGGTCTGTTTCCATTCTGTACAACTCTATGACTCTAATAGTAATGTATCAGATGTCAATAATTAGGATCACCTAGCTGTAGGAATTGAAGTTATTCTGATGACACAATACTATTGGAGCAGCAACTCAAATTGGTGAGCTTCTGGGTCAGAATCCATTCGGAGTTAGTGCAACTTTCATCTTCTTTTAGATTGCCAGAGAATATACACAAAGCAATCTTCCAAGGAGCACCTGAAATATCATAACGTTCAAGGCCATGGGCCAAGTGCTGCAAAGTTGGACTAGTGGAGATGGCCAGCACAGACTTGATGGGCTGATAAACATTTTCTGTGCCGTATGAATCTATGACGATGAGTGGCAGTCATTGTCAGGTTGCCGTCTACCTCAAACTTTTGTCCATCTCAATGCTGTTCCGCGTTTCTTCAGAGCTCAGATTGAGCAGCAAAATGGAGCACAGCATGCCCCACATAGCTCTGCTGCAGCATTGCCACTTCAGGGGAAAGAAAAGACCTATCCCCTTCTCATGTACTAATTACTACGGTATGTTTAACAGTCCAGTTTAATTGTTGGTGCAGTGAATGAATGAATGAGTGGAATGGACAAGGTTAGTGAGTGAAAAGGTGGGTGGGTATATATGGTGATGTGATAGATGGGTGTGGAGGCTGCTGGGTGCAGTGGTAGAGCAGGTAGAATGATAGGCAGTTGAGGTGGCAGGTAGTTGGGTGTTAGTGGGTAAGATACCAGGTGGAGAGGATGGCAGATGCAATTGCAGAGTGAGGAAGAAGTGAGTAGATGGGTGAGGCATCAGATTGGGTGTTGGGCAGGCAGGTCATGTCTGGTTAGGAGGAACAATTAGTCCCAGGCTGGTCAAGTTTTGAGGTGGACACTGTGAGATCTGTTCAGAGGTGATTATTAGCAGATCAGCAGCGTTGGTTGATTGGGATGAGTGGTCGCTTATCGGGTAGGGGGATAATCAGATCAGATCAGAGCAGTAGTGAGATGATAGAAGCTTACAAAGTCCAGTTGGAGGTAGTGAAGTGGAGGTGAGTCATCAAGTCATGTTTGGAATGGGTAGTTGTGAAGTGGGAGTTGTGAGTTCTGGTAGGGGAATTATCGGGTTTTCAGGGGATTATTTAGTCAGGTGGACTATTCAATATCGGTCAAGGGTAATTGGTTGGTCAGAGGTGTATTTGTGTCAGGTCACTAAGTCATTAGGGGTGGTTGGGAAGGTTAATCAGATGGTCAAGGAGGACTTGGCTGGTGGGAGAAGAAGTGGGAGCTTTGAAGGAGAGTAGACAGAGGATCCATGTGAATGATTAGAAAGTCAATCTGTGATGATGCAATGTTAGCCTTGTTTTTTGCTATGCAACAATTCCTGAAAAATAATCAATTAATTATATCAGAGCTGACCAAAATCTTGGATTTTAGCTCAAACTGGTGACGTTTACTATGGGTCACAAAGGGAATTATCCATCATAAAATTCACACCTCCTGGATCATTCCCCTGAAGAACAATGTGTCAGGATTCCCGCAAGGCTCCAGCAGGTATCTCTAATTGTACATATGCTCTCCAGTGAGACAAAAACTAATCGACTTTTTATACGGTTTTCCTCCTTTACTTTTCTCAAAACACTTGTGTTGCCTGATGCAGAGTCCTACCTCACTACATTGAATGCACCTACCATTTCAGTTTTTTTCTTTGTAAAATCCATTCAAGGAAACCCATATCAGTGACAGAAATGACTACCCTGACTTTTAATGGCATCACTGAGTCTAACATCATTCGCATCTTGTAGATGGAAGGTATGAATTGGTTACCATTGACCAAGATCATATCTGGAGTCATACCAATGTTGTGGCATAAACTGCAAGACTAATTATCAATATTTTGTGATGATTGAATCACCTACTGACCATTTGAACTCCTTCCACCACTTATAAAGCTCAAGACAGGAGTGTGAGGGAATACACCCACTTGCCCAGATTAGTGCTCCCACAATAGAGCTAAACCTCAGCAACATACAGAGTGAAAGTAATGTGTTTGAATGGCAATTCTGCATTGGACACATTCCTCTCTGTTCCACTGACTCCTGCACTATATAAATATATAGGGTTCACTGTAGCATTGCAGAAGCTTAGCTCAGCATAGACTGCCAGTGCCACATCCTGCACCATTGAGATTGGCAAAAGCAGTTATATCCTGGAATATCATCACCGCTAAGTTTTCCCCAAACCTGAATATCATAACAACTTGGTTGTGAATGATAGCATTGTGGTTATGTTACTAAATTTGTAAACTAGAGGCTTGGCTTATAACCTGGGGATTTGAATTCAAATCTCATAGCAGTAGTTGGCAAGTTTCAATTCATTAAGTTCAATGTATCTCGAACAACAATCCATGAAGTATTGTGGAAAGCATCAATCCCATTGATATTTCTAATGGAAGGAAATCTGTCATCCTTCCCCAGTCAGGGCAGCATGGTGGCTCAGTAGTTAGCACTGCTGCCTCACAGCACCAGGGTCCCATGTTCAATTCCAGCCTCAGGCGACTGTCTGCGTGGGTGTCCCCTCACAATCTAAAGATGTGCAGGTCAGGTGAATTGGCTATAGTGTTAGGCATATTAGTCAGAGGGAAATGAGTCTGGGTGAGTTACTTTTTTAGATTACTTACTTACTTACAGTGTGGAAACGGGTGCTTCGGCCCAACAAGTCTACACCGACCCGCCGAAGCGCAACCCACCCAGACCCTACACCTAACACTATGGGCAATTTAGCATGGCCAATTCACCTAACCTGCACATTTTTGGACCGTGGGAGGAAACCGGAGCACCCGGAGGAAACCCACGCAGACACATGGAGAATGTGCAAACTCCACACAGTCAGTCGCCTGAGGCGGGTATTGAACCAGGGTCTCTGGCGCTGTGAGGCAGCAGTGCTAACTACTGTGCCACAGTGCCGCCTACTAAGTTCGTCTTTGGAGGGTTAGTGTGGACTTGTTGGGCTGAAGGGCCTGTTTCCACACTGTAGGGAACCGAATCTAATCTAGCCTACATGTGTCATGTGTCTCTAACTGTCCCTTGAACTGAATCCAATAAGCCATTCAAGTTTACAAGAAAGATGCTCACTACCACTTTCTCAAGATACATAGGAGTAGATGATAAAGGCTACCCACTGTAAGTGATGTCAACCTCCTGTGAATGGGTTAAAAAAAATGCTGGGCTAGATTGAATGCTGTGTCAAGGTTTTTGGAGGGTTTTTTCTCGATTAGACTGTCTATAGCGGGGAAACAAGCCCTTCAGCCCAACAAGTCCACACCAACCCTCTGAAGAGTAACCCACCCAGACCCATTTCCCTCTGATTAATGCACCTAACAGTATGGGCAATTTAGCATGGCCTAGTGTGATTTCTTGATGTATTTTACCAGGTGCACCTCATTAACTACCTACTTTGCTCTCACATCTGATTCTATGTCTGTCTTACCATGCATATTCCCTGAGAAAGCAGCCACTCAGTGATAGCGCAGCTGAAAAACCAGCTTCTTTTGTACCTGCGCCTTCTCTGAAAGGTCACTGTGGACCAGGATAAATATTGGCAATCCAGCATGCACCACACTAGCGATGCAAAGGCAGAGTAGTCAAAAAGCCACACTTCCCATGGCACATGGGCTAACATTTTGGAACATGTGCTACCTCATTTCCCCACCTAGTCGTTGTTTAACCACCATACACTACGTTTTATCTGTGCTTAGGTAAATCCCATCTAAGCTCCTCTCTAAATCACAATTACTGTATCTCCAATGACCGTAGGACACCTGCACCATGTTATTGTCCAGTAGGAGAGCATCACACACAGATGAGAAATCAGACAAGTGTGGGTACAGTGAGAAGTTTATAAGTCACCCCTTAGAATTGTCAAATTCCAACAGCACAGGAGCAGTTCAATCAGTCCATTATGTTCACATCAAGTCTTTGAAAAGCATCCCACCCAGACTCATCCTGTCCTGTAACCTTGCATTCTCATGGCTAACTCAACTAGCCTGCACATCATAAGGCAATTTAGCATGACCAATCCACCTAACCTGCGCATATTTTGGACCGTAAGAGGAAACCGGAGCACCCGGAAGAAACCCACGCAGACACGGGGAGAATGTGCAAACTCCACACAGACAGTCACCTGAGGCTGGAATCGAACCCGGGTCTCTTGCGCTTTGAGGCAGCAATGCTACCCCCTGAGCCACTGTGCCATCTTAGGTTCAAGGTACCTCAGTACAGCTTCTTTCGTACAAGTTCTAAGGTGAAAAAAAAGAAAAATGAAAAAATAAGAAGTCCAGCATTGTAGTTTGCATGAATAAATAAGAAAAATGGTGATTTTTAAAAAAAATGCACCGAAAAGCTTTTCTGTACATGAGGAGTGCCAGAGAACTGTAAGTTATTGTTAAACCAGAAGCTTAAATATTTTCTGTATTAGTATGAAGTGAAACACAAAATCTGGAAACTGCTCCTTTGACTAACCTTGAGGTGCTTTCTGAGCAAGTATTTACTGAGTGTAATGTGTGCCAGGATTGCAGTTGGGAGGTTGGACAGGCAGGTCAATGACTGCATTTTAAAATGATTGGATGAAGAGTCCTGCAGAGTGTGATGACATTCATATCCAGGTTCCCAATATACAATGCTGATGTGTGAAGCTCAACACCGAGGGTGCAAATTCGTAAAGTCAACTCTGCAAAGTAGACTTGGATTTGCTGCTAAAAGTTGGAATGTGTTACCCTCTGGAAATTACACTAGTTTTTGAAACATTGACTGAAGGCATTAGTCTGACTCTGAGAACAGTTTTGAATTTTTTTGATTAAAATATGCAAAATGTGTGAACCTTGGGGAATGAATTACACCCTTTGAATTATTTGATTAAAAAAAAACTCTGCACCAGCTGAGTGTGTGAAATGCAGACTTTGAAATTTTTGATCAAAACATCTTTTATATACTTTACAATGAGGTTCAATGCAGGTTTACAACTTTTACACCATATTTCGCAGTGCGCTACTGTACAGGATTTGTTGCCAGAGGCCTGGAGAAATATTGCAGTCATATTTGTGTTTAAATTCCATCGTTCTCTTTTCACAATCTTGAAATAAAATGCTGGTATTGACAGAGGTGTCCAAGCATATTAGCTCAGTGTTTAGCACTGCGGCCTCACAGTGCCAGGAACCTGGGTTTGATTCCACCTTTGGGTGACTGTCTGTGTGGAGTTTGCACATTTTCCCTGTGTCTGTAGGGGGGTGCTACAGTTTCCTCTTACAGTCCAAAGATGTGAAGGTTAGGTGGATTGGCCATGCTAAATTGCCCCAGTGTCCAGCGGAGATTAGCCATGGGAAAAGCAGGGCTACAGGAATGGGGTGGGTCTGGATGGGATGCTCTCCAGTATGGACATAATGGGCCAAATGGCCTTCTTCCACACCATAGGGATTCTATGATAAAACAGATAATGAAGGGACAATTTTTGATGCTATTATTAAAAATGTTATAGCAGGGAACTTAGATACATATAAGATTGGTAGGCAGGCCAACATGACTTTACCAAGGGTAATCACACTTAACTTATTGGAGTCCTTTGAAGAAATAGCTTGTGCTGTGGATAAAGGGAACCAGTGGATGTATCATATTTAGATTTCCAGAAAGCATTTGATTAACCCTTCAGTTAAACTGGGCATTGCTGAGACTGTGAATGTGTTGCTGGAAAAGCGCAGCAGGTCAGGCAGCATCCAAGGAACAGGAGAATCGACATTTCGGGCATGAGCCCTTCTTCAGGAATCATTCCTGAAGAAGGGCTTATGCCCGAAATGTCAATTCTCCTGTTCCCTGGATGCTGCCTGACCTGCTGCGCTTTTCCAGCAACACATTTTCAGCTCTGATCTCTAGCATCTGCAGCTCTCACTTTCTCCTCCATTGCTGAGACTGTATCTGGGGTAGTGTGTATAGTAGTGGTCACCCTATTTACTGAAGTTTGTTAATGCATTTGAAGCAGTTCAGGCATTAGTAACTAATGTCTGGAATGAGGAGATATTAGTTACTAGAGAATGAGTATTCTCTAGAGTTTAGTTTAATTATAATAATTAATTATAATAATTAAATATTATAATGTGGTGGGCAATGCTATGAACAACTTGAGCAATCAGCAGCACACAAATTCATGGCAAGATTCAACAAAAATCAACAGTCAAGGCTGGAGGCGGTTCCTACCTGTTAAGGGAAGAGCAGAAGCAAGACTGAGCTAAAAGCTACACTGAGTAACTGTATGAATGGTGGGACAAAAACAGAAATTTCTGGAGAAACTCAAGTCTGGCAGCATTAATGGAGAGACATCAGGGTTAACATTTCCGGTCCAGTGGCTCTTCCTCAGAACCTAGGAGTGGTCTTGAGATGAGGTGCTGCCAGACAACCAAAGGCGTCATGAGGAGGGTTAGTGATAGGTAAGGGGAAACCTTTAAAACAGTGGCATGGTTATAGGTTGAAATGGCCTAGGGAATGAAAACAAAGTACTTACAATCAGAACGAACATCATTGCCATGGTGGGTGAACTCCCATGATGCATGGGTGTGTAAAAGAATTGCCCCAATGTCCTTTTTTAAAGCTTTCCCCTCTCACTTTAAAAATACGCTCCCTAGTTTTGGATCATCCCACCCTCGGGAATAAACCTTTGCTATTTACCCTGCTTATGCCCCTCATGATTTTATTAACACATTATCGACCGTGAGCAAATGCAACAGCTCTGAAGGAGTTTACCATCCCACAATCAGTTCATGACCTGCAAAGACTTTTAGGGATGGTCAACTAATTAACAAAATTTATGTCTAATTCAGTATCATTGACTGAACCCTTAAGGCAACTCATCAAAATAAAGCAACAACAAGTGTTGGAACCTGAATGAGGCGAATGCTTTCCATTATGATAACATGTCAGAATCTTTAATCCACAACGCTACAGTAAGGTGATACACTTTAGTAAGAAAAATGAGGGGGCCAACGTTAAATGAAGGGCAACCTTCAATGGGGGTGGAGAAGCAGAGGGACCTGTATGAGGGCAAGTTATTAAAAGAGGTAGGACAGATTGAGAGAGCTTAATAAAGCCTACAGTATTCCAGGCTTTATTAAAGGAGGCGTAAAGTGCGAGATCAACGATGTTTGGATGGGTGTAGCTCCAACAACACTCAGGAAGCTTGACACCATGCAGTAAAAATCAGCCCACTTGATTGACACCACATCCATAATCAACCACTTCCTCTCACACTCAGTAGCAGCAGTGTGTACTATCTACATGATGCACTGCAAAAATACATCAAAGATTCTTGGACAACACCTTCGAAACCCACAACCACTTCTGCCTAGAAGGACAAGTGCAGCAGTCACATGAGAACACTATCACCATTTTTTCAGTGTCGCTGGGTCAAAATCCTGGAAGTCCCTCCCTAAGGGGATTGTGGGTCAACCTACAACACATGGATTGTACTGTTCAAGCAGGCAGCTCACCTCCACCCTCTTAAGGGGCAATTAAGGATGGGCAATAAATGCTGGCCCAGCCAGTGATGCCCATTTCCAACAAGTGAATAAAAATAATCAACAAAATATCTTTCAATGAAAGAAAAATGCTGCAAATTATATAAATCTTGATTAAAATGTTTGGAACCACTCGGTAGGACAGGGAGCACTTATGAAGAGAAAAATAAGGGGCAAAATCTTACACGGGGGCAGTAGTTACACCCCCTCACAACTGCCATTACCCTCACCCTAGAGGCAAGCCGACAGATGAAGCACAAACCTGCCCTTCATCCACAAAGTGCTGTGTGTGGGCTGAGTCAGTGAAGGCTTGGACTCTTACCCTTAGTGGCAGGAACTACCATCCCTGGAGCCACTCACCAAACTGATTGGCTGACAACTCCATGAATCCCACAGGATTCGGGGCATCACCTCTTCAAGTGGGTGGCTCTTCTGTTCAGCAGTCCCTCCCTGCAGATTTTCTTTAGGGTGTCCGAGAACTGTAGGATGTGCCGTGCCTCACCCATGGCCTTGGGAGACCTTCCCTGCCTGACCACGGAGGTCTGGATGGAGGTTGCAATGCATCCAGCAGCCACAGGCATAACAATGTCCAATATCCCAGAGTGGGCAGAATAGTGGCATTAAAACTATGTGACAGCAACAAGCACAGTGTCTCAGTGAAGGCAGGAAGTTGATGTGTGGTTGAATGCAACGTAACCTTCAGCACTCAATGCATTTGAAGCTTGAATGTATTTGTTGTTTCATACTTCAGTATTCTGTCATATTGAGTAATTCATTAAGAAAGACACATTTTGCGGAAGCTTCTTGTCTTGAATTCAACAGGAAAATTCACAGGAATACCAACTTGGAGCAATCCCTCCAGGAATCAGAGTCCCCTTGACTACAAATCAGCATTTTCCTTTTATGCAGTATAAATGTTGTTTTTCTCTTTGAGCTTGTTTTCTTGTAAGTTGTCCTGATGAACAGAAGATGAAAAGCTTTCACAAAACATGTCTCTTTTTCAGCAGTACTCGAGTTTTGTACAACTGTGTGTTATAGACCAGGCCGGACACCCTCAAAACATTTCAAGGAGGTAACCCGGACCCTAACTTTGCGAGCTGTTTAAAGCAGGTGTAAAGTGGATATTCCAGGAGGGATGCAGCTGGTCAAACTACTTAGTTTTAAACAAAACAGAATTTATTTGCAAGATTACTGAATGAAACACAAACAAGAGAGACCAGAATATAAAATAACTTAACCTTTCTGAAAACTGAACGACTATTGTAACTTAATGATGCTGTTCAACTACTTGCAACAATCTGCATAAACACTCCTTGGCACAAAAGGTAAAATCAAGTACAGGATATTACAGGAGAGAGAAAGAGATGGCAGATAGATTCAGGATAGAACACTTCTTCCATGTAGCTGTTCCTTTGACCCGCAGCCTCAAACTGACTGACTGCTTTCTCTGGGAACAGCCAGAAAAAAACATACTAAACCAAATCAGGCCAAACCTGAGCTGGGGGAATTGGCTACTCCCCTTTGTACAAGTATTCTTTTTTAAACTTGACAGCCTTTTGCTTGAAGCAGTATCAGTTAGCAATAATCAAATTGGCCCTAAAACCCATCCAAGCCAGACCTTTTGGCAATTCTATCTCGTACAATACTTTTGAGAAAAGCCAAGGATTGCAGTCAGTCAGCTTGAGGCTGCTGGTCAAAGGAACAGCTAGATGGAAGAAAATGTTCTATCCTGAATCTATCTGCCATCTCTCTCTCCTGTTATCCCTGATATTTGATTTGACCTTTTGTGCCAAGGAGTGTTTATGCGGATTGTTGCAAGTAGTGGAACAGCGTCATTAAGTTGGGATATTCTGTTCAGTTTTCAGATAGGTTAAGTTATGCAATATTCTGTTAAAGGAGCAGCATCATCACATCGGGATGATTGATATTTTGTTGTATTTTAGGTCAAACTCTTAGCTAGGAGGCCTTGACAGCTGTTAGAATGGTATACACTTATTATGGGGTGGCAAAAATAAAAACACAGGTACAGGCGAATGTTAAGGGTTTGTGAGTCCATTCAGTATTCTAACAACAGTAGAGTAGGAAGTGTTTCGAAACTGGAAGATGCGTTTGTTCAGGCTTCTGTACCGTCTCCCCGATAGTAGAGATTGTAGAAAAACATTGCCAGGGTGGGATGGGTCTTTGAGAATGCTGCCGGCCTTTCCTTGACAGAAGATGGGAGATCCTGGTAGATGGATTCTATAGATGGGAGGTTGGCCTTTGTGATTGTCCAGGCCGAGCTTATGCCCGAACATTGATTCTCCTGCTCCTCGGATGCTGCCTGACCTGCTGCGCCTTTCCAGCACCACACTCTCGAAAGCTGAGAAACCAGCTAGTGAAAGGATTTATCAAGACCAGGTACTTGCTGACTCCTAGGCTGTTGAAGGGTCTTTAGCAATAGTCACAATAACAGGAGCACAACTGATGGAACTGCCAGAAGCATTATTATACATGGATGATGGAGGAATCCAAGCAAATATTAGATTCTGCTTTGTCAGTGGTCCTGTGAGTCCTTGTGTTCCTTCTGAGATGCTGGACAGCTGCCATGCAGAGTGTGGTTCAACAGCGTGAGCAGAAATAGTAATGCAATCTACTTACATATTGATGTGTCATCTGATTCCAAAAATGAAGATTAAAGTTACAAGATGTGCAGGTCATTTTTGGGGTCATTGGTAATGATTATAGAGTAAAACATTAACAGTAGGGCAGGTTTTCTTGCCTTTGCAGACTCATTAAAAATTCCTTTATCCTGGTTCTTTCAATGGCGACTGACTGGAAAAACTCAGAGTGAAATGGTCCTTCTTTTGTCCTGCTTTCTTTTGACTGCTTTACAGGTTAGCTGACTTCTGGTACTCATAGGATGACTGCCCTTTACCTGCAATACCAAGGTGAATACAGAGGGACCTCGATTATCCGAATATCAATTATCCAAAATTGGATTATCCAAAGGAGATCTCGAAGTCCCAATAGAAACATTATATCAAAGACGTGTTGCCAACACTGATCACGTCTTTTGATTAAAAGTGAATTCGGCTTACTGAACATCGATGGGAGTCCAGGTACGGTCTCCAAATGTCTGACCTCTCGCCCTCTCTTTCTCTCTCTCACTCCCCACACTTTTCATGGAGTACCCTAACTACCCACCACCCCCTTCCCCAGATAATCTCTCCAACATTGTCCGGTACAGGGCAAAGGTGGAACCTGTCAAAAAGTTGTAGTAAAAGATTGTGTGTGTGTGTCTGTGTGTGTGGGGTGGGCGGGGGGAGGGGGAGCTCTGTGCACGTGTGTGTGCGCCATTTGGAGACCCACACCCCCTCTCCCAAAAAGCAGCAGCAGCAGCAGTCTTGTTGCTGGTGTCCAATCTGGCTGCCCCAGAGAGGGGATGGGGTTGGGAGGGGTGTGGAGGTGGGTGTGCAGGGGTGGTGTTGAATAGGGTTGGTGGTGGACGGGGGGGGGTGGATGTTGGATGGGGTTGGGTGGGCGGGCAGTTGGGGTAGGGGGCAGGTGGGGGTCAGTGTTGCATGGGGTTGGGGGCATGGGCGTGGAGCGGTGGTGGGGGAACAGTGTTGGACAGTGTTGGGGGAGTGGGCTGAGGGTGGTGTGTGGGAAAGGGGGCGAAGTTGGACCGGGTTGGGGGTCGGGTGGGGGTTGGGGTGGGGGAAGGGGGCAGTGTTGGACGGGGTTGGGGCAGGCGGGGGCGGGGGAGTCGGGGCGAGTGGGGGAGGTGTTGGACGATGTTGGGGGCTGGTGCTTGCGTGCATTGTGCTGCTGCTTCATCTCCTGAATGGGAACAGACTTAACAGAAAACTCCGAGCCCCAGACAAAAGGCATTGAATCAATTAACTGAATAATAAATTATCCAAATGAAATAGTGCCCGCCCATCTCGTTTGGATAATCGAGGTTCCTCTGTAGTGGGTGGCTGTTCAACTTTGACTTTCACAGTGCACCAGTGTTCAAGCAAGGGTAGTACACAAATGCTTCAGCCTACTTGCATACTTGACGACCACAGTTCACTAGAATTCTTTCTTTCGCTAGCACACATAGACCAGGCTTTTAGCCCCGTTCTTGTGTATTCTTGAAATAAAAAGACATAAAACATTTCTCGTGTCCAGACTGCTCTCCTTTCTCTCATCATGTTTACAGTTTGTGATAATTTCCAGGAAATTACAGATAGTTTTCAGTTTATTTTCTCCCTTTTAATCCATTCCTTTGAAATTTCCTTAACACCTTGTCAGTTGTGACATCGCAGGGTCTCCCTCTCCAGACAACCATGGAATATACATCTGACATTTTCTGTGACATCTCAGGGTCTACATCTCCAGATGATCATGGAATATACATCTGACATTTTTTTTTGGCCATATATGAAATGTTCTAATTAAAAGTTCAATTGGTGATATGGTGATATGGTGTTATAATCCATGGAATATGACAAACTCTACAACCCTCCATAGCATTTTACCAAAATAAGGACATCCTAAATACTGACAAAAATTGCTGGAAAAGCTCAGCTGTGGACAGAAATCAGAGTCCACTGAGTATATTTAAGACTGAAATACATAGGTTCTTGAGTGTAGAGGGGACCAAGTGGGAGAATGGGCTTGAGAAACATATCAGCCATGATTGAATGGCGGAGCAGATTCGATGGGCTGAATGGTCTAATTTCTGCTCCTATGTTTTACTGTCTTATGGTCTTAATGTTTAAGGGAGAGTGACCCTTCCTCAGAATGGTTAATGCTGATTTCTTTCCATGGATGCTGCCAAACCTGCTGAGCTTTTCCAGCAATTTCTGTATAGTTTCTGATTTGCATCATCAGCAGTTCTTTTGTATCTACATGCTAAATATCTTTGGCTATGAATTGGATAATGACACTCCCAAATGTTCTACCATCTATTTTAGGGCGTTGTTGGGACATTGTCAATATAAGTGCATAGTTGCTATAAGGATATAAATTACTATTGCCTACATAACTGTAAGGCAATCTGTAATATTGCCTCATATAATTTGAATTAGCATTAATTTTAATGCCTTGAAATTCTCCAAAATGCCGTTAACAAATGGAATATTTTCTACATCAAGGAAGGAATTGATGTAAGGACCTCTATAGCAAGGGTAGAAAAATCTGAATTTGCATTCTATGTGCATCTGTAAGTGTTGGTCAGGGTTCTCAGTCAAGCGTTATAGGGTCAGATTCAAAAGAATGCAAATGGTGAAGATGCTGTTAAACCTGAAAGGGTGTAAAAAACATTTACAAGGATGTTACTGGGGTTAGAGGGTTTTACCTATAAAGAGAGGTTGAATAGGCTGGGGCTGTTATCTCTGAAGCGTTGAAGGCTGAGGGATGACCTTGTATAGGTTTATAAAGTTCGGAAGGGTATGGATATGTGAATAGCGAAGATCTTTTTCCTGGAATGAAGGTGTCCAAATCCAGAGGTTTAAGGTGAGAAGGGATAGATTTAAAAGGGACCTAAGGGATAACTTTTTCATGCAGAGTGATGTGTGTATGGAATGAGCTGCCAGAGGAAGTGGTGCAATTATAACATTTAAAAGGCACCTGGATGGGTATATGAATAGGAAGGGTTTAGACAGATATGGGCTGAATGCTGGCATATGGGACGAGATTAATTTAGAATATCTGTTTGGTATGGATGAGTTAGACTGAAGGGTGTGTTCCAAGGTAAAAACAATGACTGCAGATGCTGGAAATCAGATTCTGGATTAGTGGTGCTGGAAGAGCACAGCAGTTCAGGCAGCATCCGAGGAGCAGTAAAATCATCCTTGGATGCTGCCTGAACTGCTGTGCGCTTCCAGCACCACTAATCCAGGGTCTGTTTCCAAGCTGTGCAACTCTATGACTCTATGTGTTTATGTAGCCCATTCCATAATCTCGGAATATCTCAAAACATTTACCAGACAATGAAGCACTTTTGTAATGTCGTCATCATTGTAATGTAGGAAACACAGTGCCAAACTTTCAGGAACAGCAAGATAATCTGTTTTAGTGACATTGATTGACAGTTAAAAATTGCTCGAGGCAAGAAAAAAAAACTCCCCACTCTTCTTTAAGATTGTACCGTGATGCCTTTTATATTTTCTTGAGGAAAAGTGCCTCAGTTCCTTATCTCTTCGGAAAGATAACACCTGTGACAATGTAGCACTGCATCAATACTGCATTGGATTGTCAATCTAGAATTTTGTGCTCAAGCTTTTAGAAGATGTCATGGGGGTGTGCAGATTGAAAACTAATTATGCACTCTACTTTATAGTCACAGCTCGATGATGTAGTCTTGACTGAAGCTTTAGTGTGATGCTGTATTCCATCAAGAACTCTTGTATGACTCACTCATTAGTAAATGAGACACAGATGTGACCATATTTAATACAAATTTTAAAACAGTTGTTCCAACATAATTGCCCCTTTTTAATGTTTAGTTCTCTTTTGCATAAAATCAATGAATTGGAGTAATTTTCACCTTCACTGTCTAAGCAGTAATTTGGCAGAGTGGATCATCTGTTGTTTCAGTGTCAGATTGCTTATCTAATATGTAGGTAGCTCATTCCAACAGGTTACATCTCACTAGGTTGAAATGAAAATTTACCATATTATCTCTTTATTAATCACATTCAGGCATTTGACTTTAGAGCATACTGATGCCAGGAATGCACACTAATCTTCCAGTTCATTAAGTTTCTTTTGAATCTGTCCCTATAACGCTTGACTGACAACCCTCACCAACATTTACAGACGCACATAGAAAGCATTCTATCTGATTGCATAATGGTTTGGTATGGCAACTGGTCTTCCTGGCACTGTAAGAAATGACAGCAAGTTGTGAACACAGCCCAGACCATCACAGAAACCAACCTCCCATCCATGGACTCCATTTACATTTCATGTTGCCAAGGAAAGGCTGCCAATATCATCCAAGACCCCTCCCAGCCCAGTAATACTATCTTCCAACCTCTTCTGTCAGGCAGAAGATACAGAAACATACCTACCAACAGGTTTAAGGACAGCTTCTTCCCTGCTGTTCTTAGCCTGTTGAATGGACCTCTATAATTTCAAATCTAATGTTGATCTTGCTTTTTTTCACCTCCTGGACACCCATAACCTTGTATGCTTCACTCTGCCTAAACACCCAATGATCTCTATGTCGTTGTATGTTATGATCGGTCTTTATTACATGCAAAATGAAACTTTTCCCTGTACTTAGGTACATGTGACAATAGTAAATCAAACCAAAATTCATGGAAGTCTTTACCTTCATTCAACCTGGAGGAGATAATAATCTCAAGAGTCTGGAACCAACATGCCTGATTATTTCATCAGCTCCCAGCTCTGACAGCCAGCAAGATCCAAGTGTTGGTGCCTAGGAACTTGACTTATCATCTAAGGTCAAGATGTTGCAAATGGTAACTAGATGCAAGTGTTTAGACTTTAAAACAGCATTTGGAAAATGTTTTCAAGCTTACCTGTCATGGAGAATAGGCAGCAGGACTATTGCTAATCAATTTCAGAGCAGGTTTCCCTCAGTCAGTGCTCCTTGAATGGATTACCCGAACAGCTAATCATTAGATGAAGAACAATTTATAGATTTTATTAAAAAGATTATAGTGCATGTGTAAACAAATATTATCTGGTGAAAATTTTCATAAAAAGCCTTTGGTGGTACAGTTACAGAAAGGATATAATTATTGAGTGTTGCAGCAAAAATAACATGGACATCAATTCATTAATTATCTCACTGGAAGCAACAAATCTTTAAATCCAGTGCCAAAGATATAATTTTAAGATGATTCCTACAAATTCAAACTGTGGAAATTAATCTAAATATTCATAACATCACAAAGACCCATAAGAAATAATAACAGAAGTAAGCCCATTCGGCCCATCAAGCCTACACCTCCATGAATAGGATCATGGCTGAGCTGACATTTTTCATGTCTACTTTCCCACTCTTTTCCCGTAACCCTTGATTACCCAACGGGTCAAGAATCTACCTCAGTCTAAAATATACGCAAGGACTCTGTCCCCCCACAGCTCTCTGTGGCAAGGAGTCCCAAAGACTCACAATCCTCTGAGAGAAGACCCGGGATCGATGTCCACCCTTGGGTGACTGTGTGGAGTTTGCACATTCTCCAGATGTCTGCTTGGGTTTCCTCTGGGTGCTCCGGTTTCCTCCCACAGTCCAAAGATGTGCAGGTTAGGGTGGATTGGCCATGCTAAATTACCCATAGTGTTCAGGGGTGTTTAGATTAGGTGCATTAATCAGGGGTAAATGTAGAGTGATAAGGTCGGGGACTGGGACTGGACGAGTTACTCTTCGGAGGGTAGGGTGGACTTGTTGGGCCAAATGGCCGGTTTCCACATTGTAGGGATTCTATGAAAAATACAAAATCATGGAAAGGAAATAGAACAATAAAGGAATAAAAAGTTCAGAATCACAGTCCTTCCACCCCAGTCCTTGCCAGAACCTAGCCTCCAGAGTACAAAAGGAATAAAAAGGAAATTATATAAATAGAGTTCATTTTGTGAACAAAGGAGTCTACAAACACAAACATAGGGCATTGGCAAGATCTCTCCAGACATTCCCCACTCCAGGCGCTGCCTTCACTCGAGCCAACTGGCACCACCAACACAGCACCCGGCTTCCCCACGACGTTAGAAGGTGAAGATAAAAGGAAAAAGAAAAAAAACCGTAAGAAGAAGAAAACATGCCAAAGCAGAAGGTGCAGGTGAACTCTGAGCTTAGGAGCCCGCAGCCATGCCACTCCACTACCATCTTAGCATCTGCCTATTGCTGCACATGTTTAACAGGGAACTTCTCATTTGAACAAAAATCAATCACAAAATAGTTAATTTCTTTTCGGTAAAATACAGGAACTTAAAGAGTTTAAGCAGAAATAAGATTACCCCATTATACAGGACAGCAATAACTATTACAAATGTGGTATTTGACCAACTGCCTTTTGAAGCCCAATTTTGGGAACAAGTGTCCTGTATTCCAGGAAAAGTATTTGGTTTTGAGTGAAGCTGTATTCAGTTGTCTCTGGCAGCTATGTACAATATGTTGCAGAGTTTAATTCAGGTAAATGCGAGGTGCTGCATTTTGGGAAAGCAAATCTTAGCAGGACTTATACACTTAATGGTAAGGTCCTAGGGAGTGTTGCTGAACAAAGAGGCCTTGGAGTGCAGGTTCATAGCTCCTTGAAAATGGAGTTGCAAGTAGATAGGATAGTGAAGAAGGCGTTTGGTATGCTTTCTTTTATTGGTCAGAGTATTGAGTACAGGAGTTGGGAGGTCATGTTGCAGCTGTACAGGACATTGGTTAGGTCACTTTTGGAATATTGCGTGCAATTCTGGTCTCCTTCCTATCGGAAAGATGTTGTGAAACTTGAAGGGTTCAGAAAAGATTTACAAGGATGTTGCCAGGGTTGGTGGATTTGCGGTATAGGGAGAAGCTTAACAGGCTGGGGCTGTTTACCCTGGAGCGTCGGAGGTTGAGGGGTAAACTTATAGAGGTTTACAAAATTATGAGGGGCATGGATAGGGTAAATAGGCAAAGTCTTTTCCCTGTGGTCGGGGAGTCCAGAACTAGAGGACATAGGTTTAGGGTGAGAGGGGAAAGATATAAAAGAGACCTAAGGGGCAACTTTTTCACACAGAGAGTGGTATGTGAATGGAATTAGCTGCCAGAGGAAGTGGTGGAAGCTGGTACAATTGCAACATTTAAGAGGCATTTGGATGGGTATATGAATAATAAGGGTTTGGAGGGATATAGGCCAGGTGCTGGCAGGTGGGACTAGATTGTGTTGGGATATCTGGTCGGCATGGACATGTTGGACCGGAAGGTCTGTTTCCATGTTGTACATCTCAATGACTATATGACTTATGAGGATCCTAATTTTGACTATAGGCCCTCTCACACAAACTGGGAGTAGAGTAAGCTGAAGATCTGTACTGTAGACCTCAATGACTTGATGAACATGGGGGGCTGCCCCATTTTGAGTTTTTCTGAGGTCGCTGTGTAGAAAAAGAAATAATCTTGTTTTGTGGAGCCAGAAATAGCTCTCTTCTTCAAAACTACAATTCATGCAATTGGGTTTTAGCACCACTTTTCTTCCAATTCCTACCCATCGCCATTGCCCACTATTTTTTCTCCTAAAATGTATCTTTCAACTGCTTCCAGATAAGAAGGCCACTAGGCATTTGCTCAATCTATCCTTGAAGGTACAACTAGCATTGATAGCTACATAAAATATTTTAGTATTGACTGTGCAAACAGCTGACTTTGGGTTTCCTGGTTGGGTTCATGCTGTGTTTTCAACGCTGATTCTTCACCTGAAAATGGATTGACTGTAGGACTTTTGTATCATTTTGTAAAATTCACTCATGGGATGGGGGGGCATTGTTGGCTGGAGGGCAGTTTAAGAATCCATCACATTGCTGTGGGTCTGGAGTCACGTGTAGGCCATAGTGTAGGTGGTGATATTCTTAGTACTGAGAAGACAGGTTGTTTTTATCCTCACTGAAGCATTTATAATGTATACGTTATACCCAATTGCATAAGTACAGTGAATCCATTTATATTCTGTTGACATAACTTAAGTGCTTCTGTTATTGAAAGAACCACACTTACACCTCCTTGATACCTGTCACTTTCCAACACTTTGAAAGTCATTTAAAACTCATTGGCAGCTGACTCAATGCAAATGCTATTATCTTAGGACTGCTCCATTCAAATTGTTCTCAAAGTTTAACCTCCAACATTGACTTGAAGAGTTTCCATTTTAGATCTGTGCGGTTGGAATGCAAACAGCTGTAAACTGAATCTAATTTTACACTACTTTCGGCTTCTTATGTCAATGAAAATGGAACAGTACAAAGGCAAATTTGAGACCTCAGAAGAAATTGTCGAACTTTGCATTGCTGTTAAAGCGGGATTCTGGCTGTGCTGAGCATCAAGTATCCACAGTAAAGGTTTATCCAAGGTTTGATATTAGGAAAAGCATACACAAAAGACATCCAGATTTCAAATGAACTCAGACAATTGATGGAAGCTGCCACCTGGCCATCTATAAGCCACTTACATAAAATGTGCAAACCTCTTATAATACTGAAATACTGTTTAAGGTGGCTGACTGTGTTTCACTGAATTGTTACAGCATAAAAAGGAGACCAGTAAGACCTCTTGTGTCTGCACAAGCTCTCTAACTGAGCATCTGTTAGCACCATTCTCCTGCCTTCTCCCTGTAACCTTGGACACAGTTCCTTTTCAAATAATCATCTCAATTCCTTTTGACTGTCTTGATTGGACCTGCCTCTACCACATTCTCAGGCAGTGCATTCCAGACTCTAGCCACGTGCTGTGTGGAAAAGAAAGCTTTCCCTATACAGTTGGTTCTGATGTAACGTGATAGTTCCATTCTTGTGCAATCTCGCATTATAAGAAAATTGTGCAATAGCCACGCCTTTTACGCTAATGTGGCCGGAATCGTGTTATAGTCAACACAGGTAAGGAAAGTTCACCTTCTACAAATAACGGTCTAAATTCTTCAATCGCATTAAAGCCAATTCATGTGTATTGCTGTTGCTTCAATTACTAATCACTTTAAACCCAAGTCCTCTTACACTTGATCCTTACGTGAGTGGGAACATTTTCTTCCTATTTACTCTATCCAGTCCTCTCATGATTTTGACCATTTCAATCAGATCTCCTCTCATCCTTCTCCAAGGAGAACAGTCCCAGCTTTTTCAATCTTCCTTCATAACTGATATTCATTATTCTGGGAACCATTGTATTAAACCACTTCTGTACTCTCTGCGATTCCACCATTCCCTTCCTAAGGTTCAGCACCTAGAACTGGATGCAATATTTCAGCTGAGGTTGAACTGAACTATTATACATAACTTTTTAAAATTCACTTGAGGAATGTGGGCATCGCTGGCTGGGCCAGCACTTATTGCCCGTCCCTAGTTGCCCCTTGAGAAGGTGGTGGAGAGCTTGCCTTCTTGAACTGCTGCAGTCCACCTGCTATGGGTTGACCCATGATGATATTAGGGAGGGAATTCAAAGATTTTGAGCCAGCGACACTGACAGATCAGCGATATATTTCCAAGTCAGGATGGTAAGTGATTTGGAGAGGTAGTTGCAGGAGATTGTCTTCCCATGTATCTACTGCCCTTGCCCTTCCAGATAGAAATGGTCATGGATTTGGAAGGTGCAATCGAAAGATCATTGGTGAATTTCTGCAGTGCATCTTGTAGATAGTACACGTGGCTGCTACTGAGCATTTCTTTGTTCTGGATGGCGTCAAGCTCCTTGAATGTTGTTGGAGCTGTACTCATCCAGGAAAGTGAAGAGTATTCCCCCACACTCCTGACTTGTGCCTTGTAGATGGTGGGCAGACTTTGGGGAGTCAGGAAGTGAGTTACTTGCTGCAGTATTCATAGTCTCGATCTGCTCTTGCAGCCACTGTATTTATGTGATGAGTCTAGTTGGGTTTCTGGTTGATAGTGAACCCAAGGATATTGATAGTGGGGGAATTCAGTGATGGCAACACCACTGAATGTCAATGTGTAGTGATTAGATAATCTCTTATTGAAGATGGTCATTGCCTCATATTTTTTAATGCAAATGTTACTTGCCACCTGCCAACCCAAACCTGGATATTGTCCAGATCATGTTGCATTTGAACACGGGCTACTTCAGTATCTGAGGAGTCAAGAATGCTGCTGGGCAATGTACAATCATCAAAGAACATCCCCACTTCTGACCTTATGATGGAAGTATGAGTATTAATGAAGCAGCTGAAGTTGATTGTACCTAAGATGCTATCTGAGGAACTCCTGCAGAGATGTCCTGGAGCTGAGATGACTGACTTCGAACATCCATTTTCCTATGTGCCAGGTATGAATCCAACCAGTGGAAAGCTTGACCTGTTCCCTTTGATTCCAGTGTTACGAGGGCTCCTTGATGCCACACTCGGTCGAATGTGGCCTTGATGTCGTGGGCTGTCACTCTCACCTTTTTGTCTGGAATTCAGTTGTTTTATCCACTTGAACAAAGCACATCGGTCCTCAATTTAGTGTTGCATTTGGAAGACAAAATGTCTCACGATGCAAACTTTAAAAATTAATGTCAATATACTAACAAATTTACAAATGAGGAAAAAATTGAAACAAAACCTAAACTAAAATAGTTTCCCCATTAGAAAACAAAAGATAAAAGCTGGAATGAAGTCACTCCTGGTAGAGAATTTAACTCTAGCATAAATTATAAATGAAAAAAATTCTAAACTTTTTAATATATCCAACACATATTACCCATTATATTTTTGTTTCTAATTGAACGACTCTGCAACTTGCTGGGATCCAGTGTTCAGAACACAGAATAGTATAGCACAGGAACAGACTCTTTGGTCCATCATGTCTGCTGACTATGATGCCATTTTAAACTAATCCCGTCAGCCTCACATAGTCTGTACCCCTCTAATCCCTCCCCATTCATGTATCTGTCTGAATCCCTCTTAAACTTTGCTATTACATCTGCTTCTCCCATCTCTCCTGGCACTCTGGACATCTGCCACCCTCTGTGTAAAATACTTCCCCAACACATTTCCTTAAATATTTCCCTCTTACTTTAAACCCATACCCTCCAATATTTGACATTTTTACCCTGGGAAAAAGACTCAGACTAGTCATGTCTCTCATACTTTTATATCACATCACCCCTCAGTCTCTAAGCCTCTAGTGAAAATAATCCAAGCTTGTCAAATCTCCCCTTATAGCTAATACACTCCATTCCAGGCAACATCCTGGTAAACATCTTTTATACCCTCTCCAAAGCCTTCATATCCTTCTTACAGTGTGGTGACCAGAATTGCTGACAATACTCCAAATGGAGTGTAATTAAAGTTTTAGTAAGTTCTGTTCAGGAATCCACTTTCAATGCTTTGGATTAACCTGTTGACATTGTTTGATATAATCATCATCACTGGTGGCCCCTCGTAGATGAGAATGACTCTCTTCCATTCTCAGGGTGAGTCCGTAGGTGACTATACAGACTAATGTGGCAACGGCAGACTCTGTTACACCGGAGGCAGAAGGTGGTTATGGGAAGAGGTGGGTGCGGCATCGGTGCTCCTTACAGTTTTCCCCCGGCTTCCGCTTTTTCCCAATGGCAAGTGCTGACGGGCTCGGTGCCTTCATGGATGGTCTTCCTCCACTTCAGACGGTCTCTTGGCCCCAATGATTCCCAGGTGTCTGTGGGAATGCCGCATTTCCCGAGTGAGGCCTTGAGGCTATCCCTGAGGCGCTTCCTCTGTCCACCTGGGGCTCGCCTACTGATTCGGAGCTGGGAGTAGAGCACCTGCTCAGGGAGTCTCGTGTTGGTCATGGGGAGGATGTTCCCAGTCCATCGCAGTCAATTGGGGGGGTGTCAGTGCCTAGATGCTGGAGACGTTGGCCTGGTTGGCGACACTGCTATTGGTGCATCTTTCTTCCCATCTGGATCAGGTCCCTGATGCTAACAGCAAATGTTGTGTGTAACTGCAAGTTATGGCTTTCAGTTCCTGGCCTTGGAACTTTACCTGCAAGTTGGACAGGTCAGAAGTATGAAAAAAAAACTACTTTCGTGCTAATTTGCAGGCATCAATTTTCTGCACAAATTCACCTCTTTGCTGTACGAAGTGCAACACCTCACAGTTTTAGACTTTCAGCTGAATGTTTTACACTCACTAAGTTGCTTTAACTGAACAGCTTACTTTGCAAATTGCTCAAATGGTTTGTGAGGACAGACAACCAGTCACTCATCCAGATAGCACATGACAGGAACAGCGTGATGCCCTTCATAATAAGATCTCAGATTTTTTTTTAACCTTCCCTTCTCTCCCCGCCCAATAAATGTGGTCGTTTCTGCATGATTAGACTTTTCTTCTTAATTAGTCATAATCGTAATTTTTGTAAATGTACAATTCTTCAACCTTACGTTTTGACAGAAGCTAATGTGATTCCGATAATTTCATTCAGTTCAGCGGGCAATTGAGAACTAAATTCATGTGTCCTTGTGAAGTTTGAAGGCCATGCCTTTATTGACTGTCGAGAATCAGCTATACTGCCATCAGATTGCAACTGATTAAACATGCTCTTACAAGAACACTTGGGAATATAGATAAACTCTATTCCCTGGACTGATGGGGATTGGACACAATCTTCTGGCACTGATCAGCAAACACTCGGAAGCATATCCTCATTTTCTTTCTCAAAAGATTGATTACATAAGTCTATTGCGACAATAATGAGGAAAGCAGGCACAGCTTCCTTGCCAGACCATCATTACAACCCAGTTACATAGTATATCACCAGGCTGACAGTTATAAATAAAAATAAATGAATACAATAGTTTCTGGGTACCTGCGTTGGTTCTGGGCTTATAGTGCAGGGCATAGCAACTGCTCATGCTGACAGCGAGAAAATGAATCTGAGGGCAATAGCTCTGGTCCTGCGTGTTTGCATGACATCAATTTTGTACTCATCACAATACCCAGTGCCAACTTCACTTTAAGATCAAATGGTCAGTAAGCTGTCCAATTCCCCCACTCCAATGTGTCTTCACTTCAGTCCTTTTCAGTCCCATTACACATTTGCTACTGGGATGAAAATGGAAGGATCCAGAAATCACCTTTCACAGGGGAAGGCACAGGCTCAGCTACTCAGTCCAGGTGAACCCTACACCCCTCAGATCTCCACGTTCACTTCTTGATGGCCTTCCTGCTCAATCCGATAGGTTTTAGTATTCCCAATATTCCCACCCAATCCATTTACTTAACTGTTCATGACCACATTTTACTATCTGAGCCCTAGGCATGCTGAGTCAGACATAATGCTCTGAGGGAGACTCCCTGGGCCTGAAACAGCACTCCGAAAGTTAGTACTTCCAAATAAACCTGTTGGGCTATAACCTCATGTTGTGAGATTTTTAACTTTGTCCATTCTAGTCCAATACCAGCACCTCCAAATCATGACCTGAAGCAGTTAACTCTGTTTCCTCTGCATTGATGCTGCCAGACCTGCTGAGTTTCTCCAGTAATTTCTGTTTTTGCACTAGGAATGTAGTGCATTGCTTCCCCCATCAAAGCCAGCGTGATGCTGACTCTCAACATAACTCTCTCCTACATTAGTTCTTTCCCTGCCATGATCTGTCAACTCTCCCCTTTCATGTTGAGTTGCTCACCTTTCACAATTGTTATCCCTTCTGCATTTCAACATATTGCCTCCAATCTCCACAATGAGTACCCCAGCTTTCCTATAGCAGCTGTGGCATCTTATAACACTCTCGACTTTCAATAGGCTGACCATTCCAGCACTGACAGTGGCCCAATGCACAGGGGTAAATGAACTGTCCCCTGACTGATCTGTGTGCTGGTCACTGACTGACTTTCCATGGCTCCCCAGACTGATTGCCTTGGATCTGTAGGGCTGACTGTGGCCCACTCTTGGAACCGTAAAGCTACAGACTCCCAGGTCTTGACTGCCCCAAAGGTGACTGACCATGTCCATGCCCTTTGACTGGTATTGGATGATGCCATTGACTTAAAGTGCTTGACTGCTGGAAGCCTTGCTTAACTTTACTGAGGACTACACCCTGAAGACTTCTTGATCAGTCAGGGAATCAAAGGTTACAGGGAAAGGCAGGAAAGTGGACATGTGTGAGGAATGTCAGGTCAACCATAATGCAGTTGAATGGTGGAGCAGGCTCAAGGGGCTGTATGGCTTCCTCCTGTTCCTATTTCTGATGGTTTTACAGGTTTCTTGCTGTTTACTCAATATCCATAACTTTGTTAGAAAATGCAACTTATTGCTCCCAATGTCAAGAAAGGTTTGACTCAACATTTCATTGGCAGAGTCATAAACCACTCCCAATGAAGGGCTCATACCCAAAACATCGATTCTCCTGCTCCTCAGATGCTGCCTGACCTGCTGTGCTTTTCCAGCACCGCACTCTCAACCCTGATCTCCAGCATCTGCAGCCCTCACTTTCTCCTATTTCATTGGTAGACTCAATTGATGTGGCCGGGCCCCTGACTGATCTCTGTATAGATTCTCTGACTGATTTTCTGTGAATCTCCCTGGACTGGTTGCACTCCATTTGTGGCCATTTGTCAAGCTGTAGTGATACAGAACCCCTGGTTCCTGAACTCGCTGAGCAGCTGGCTACCCATTGTCAGTCGAGGAACTTGGACACACCTGAACAAAGGTTGACTCCCTTGGCCTGACGACTGACTACTCTCCATGACTTTCTGAAGCACAAGAAGTGTATTTGCTGCTTGCGCATGGTTCAGGGGTAACATTGACGTAACACGGTGCCATGACCACCCCCTACAGTGTGGAAACAGGCCACTTAGCCCTACAAATCCACACCAACCCTCCGAAGAGTAACCCACCTAGTCCCATTTCCCTACCTGTACCCTAACTCTACATTTCCCCTGACTAACCTAACCCATACATCCCTGGACAATATTGGGTAATTGAACATTACCCAATTACCTTCCTGAAGAAGGGCTTATGCCCGAAACGTCGATTCTCCTGTTCCCTGGATGCTGCCTGACCTGCTGCGCTTTTCCAGCAACACATTTCCAGCTCTGATCTCCAGCATCTGCAGACCTCACTTTCTCCTCCTAATTGAACATGGCCAATCCACCCAACTTGCACATCTTTTGGATTGTGGGAGGAAACCGGAGCACCCAGAGGAAACATGCAGACCTGGAGAGAATGTGCAAACTACACACAGACAGTTGCCTGAGGGCGGAATCAAACCCAGGTCCCTGGTGCTGTGACACAGCAGTGCTAACCACTGAGATGCCATGCATTACAATGAAAAATGCAGTTGTGGTCCAAAGTGCAGCTTTGAAGTGTATTGAAAACAGGTTGGAGGTGCGCTTGATGTTCCGGAGAGGCTGGTACTTATCCAATGCCAATGTCCATGGGGGGGAGGGGGTTATAGTGATCACTGGACAAGGAGCTTACAGTGGACTTTTGGAGAAACAAGTGGTGAGTTGATATTGCCAGCTACCCAGTCAGAGAATTGTCACCGTCTAGTTTTTATTGCGTGTGTGGGAGACTAGGAAACTGTAATGATATGGGATTAGGAACAAGCAGGAGAGCAATGCGTGCAAATAGGCCTCTCCATGCTCACAGACATCAGGCTGATGTCACTTCAGTAAGGCGTTCGACAAGGTTCCCTTGGGAGACTGGTTAGCAACGTTAGTTCTCACGAAATACGGGGAGAACTAACCAATTGGATACAGAACTGGCTCAAAGATAAAAGACAGAGGGTGGTGGTGGAGGGTTGTTTTTCAGATTGGAGGCCTGTGACTAGTGGAGTGCCACAAGGATCGGTGCTGGCTCCACTACTTTTTGTCATTTATATAAATGATTTGGATGCAAGCCTAACAGATATGGTTAGTAAGTTTGCAGATGACGCCAAAATTGGAGGTGTGGTAGACAGCGAAGAAGGTTACCTCAGATTACAATGGGATCTTGATCAGATGGCCAATGGGCTGAGAAGTGGCAGATGGAGTTTAATTCAGATAAATGTGAGGTGCTGCATTTTGGGAAAGCAAATCTTAGCAGGACTTATACACTTAATGGTAAGGTCCTAGGGAGTGTTGTTGAACAAAAATACCTTGGAGTGCAGGTTCATAGCTCCTTGAAAGTGGAGTCACAGGTAGATAGAATAGTGAAGAAGGTGTTTGGTATGCTTTCCTTTATTGGTCAGAGTACTGAGTACAGGAGTTGGGAAGTCATATTGCGGCTGTACTGGTCTTTGGTTAGGCCACTGTTGGAATATTACGTGCAATTCTGGTCTCCTTCCTATCAGAAAGATGTTGTGAAACATGAAAGGATTCAGAAAAGATTTACAAGGATGTTGCCAGGGTTGGTGGATCTGAGCTACAAGGAGAGGCTGAACAGGCTGGGGCTGTTTTCCCTGGAGATTGAGGGGTGACCTTATAGAGGTTTACAAAATTATGAGGGGCATGGATAGGATAAATGGACCAAGTCTTTTCCCTGGGATCAGGGAGTCCAGAACTAGAGGGCATAGGTTTAGGGTGAGAGGGGAAAGATATAAAAGACAATAGACAATAGACAATAGACAATAGGTGCAGGAGTAGGCCATTCAGCCCTTCGAGCCTGCACCGCCATTCAATATAATCATGGCTGATCATTCCTAATCAGTATCCTGTTCCTGCCTTATCTCCATAACCCTTGATTCCACTATCTTTGAGAGCTCTATCCAACTCCTTCTTAAATGAATCCAGAGAGTGGGCCTCCACTGCCCTCTGGGGCAGAGCATTCCACACAGCCACCACTCTCTGGGTGAAGAAGTTTCTCCTGAGCTCTGTCCTAAATGGTCTACCCCGTATTTTTAAGCTGTGTCCTCTGGTTCGGCACTCACCCATCAGTGGAAATATGCTTCCTACTGCCAGAGTGTCCAATCCTTTCATAATCTTATACGTCTCAATCAGATCCCCTCTCAATCTTCGAAACTCAAGGGTATACAAGCCCAGTCGCTTCAGTCTTTCAGTGTAAGGTAATCCTGCCATTCCAGGAATTGACCTCGTGAACCTCCGCTGCACTCCCTCAATAGCCAGAATACGCTGCATTCCCTCAAGAGACCTAAGGGGCAACATTTTCATGTAGAGGGTGGTACGTGTGTGGAATGAGCTGCCAAAGGAAGTGGTAGAGGCTGGTACAATTACAACATTTAAAAGGCATTTGGATGGGAATATGAATAGGAAGAGTTTGGAGGGATATGGGCCTAGTGCTGGCAGGTGGGACTAGATTGGGTTAGGATATCTGTTCGGCATGGACGGGTTGGACCGAAGGGTCTGTTTCCATGCTGTACATTTCTATGACTCTATGACTCTGTTCACAACTCTGTTGCAGAATTGGATGTCTTTTGATATTGAGAACCTTTGTTTTTGTCTATGCTCATCACATCTTCCCAACATATTTGCTCTTGCACATTTGTTTTTGAGCTGGGAAGGTCCTGCCCTTTATGTTTGATTTGATTTATTATTGTCACATGGATCAAGTCATTGTTTTGTATGCAATCCAGATAAATCATATCTTGCATAAGTACACTGAATCCCTACAGTGCAAAAACAGGCCATTTGGCCCATTGTTTCCATACCAACCCTCTTAAAAGCATCACACTCCCCATGGCTAACCCAACTAGCTTTCCCACTATGGGGCAATGTAGCATTGCCATTCCACCTAACCTGCACAGCTTTGGACTGTGGGAGAAAACCATGCAGACACAAGGAAAATGCATTCCTCATGGGTAACCCACATAGCCTGGACACCATGGGCATTTTAGCATGGCCAATCCACCTAATTTGTACATCTTTGGATTGTGAGAGGAAACTAGAGCACCCAGAGGAAACCCACACAGGCACGGGGAGAATGTGCAGACTCCGCACAGACAGTCACCCGAGGCTGGAATCGAATCTGCATCTCTGGCGCTGTGAGGAAGCAGTGCTAACCACTGATCCGTCATGCCACCCCCTCAGTGTAATAGAACTGAATGCAGAATATAGTGTTATGTATTGATCTTTAACATCTCTAGTACTGTGTTCACATCAGTTGTTAGTGTAACTTGGTCCAAAGATTTGTACCTTACTTTTCTTGTTGATTCCTGGAGTTTCGTCAACTCAAACTATTGTTTTCGTACTTACAAAACTGAAAAATCAAATCATTCCTAACTTTCTAACTAATTAGGCTTCTAAACTGCAGACAAAAGCAGAAATTGCTAGAAAAACTCAGCAGGTCTGGCAGTATCTGTGGAGAGAGAGAGCAGAGTTGAAGAATGGTCACTGGACCTGAAATATTAAGTCTGCTTTCTCTGCACAGTTGCTGCCAGATACGCTAAGTTTCTCCAACAATTTTTGTTTTTGTTTCAGATCTCCAGCATCTATTGTTCTTTTTTTTTCTTTGACATTGCAATATAATCAGTCCAGAAGCCGTTTAGGTATTTTGGAATAGAATTAATCTTGAATACTAGCATAAAATGTGCAACTGAACTGGCAGTCTGTCTTATGCTACTCCTGAGGTCTGTTTCTGATGAAGTCAATTGAAAAGAAACTTAGGTAGCTATAAAATGGTAGGTCAACTCATTTTAGGGTATTTTACGTGACCATAAATACTAAATTCGCCCCCTCAATCCTGATACTGCATATTCTTTACTAGCTCTGTACTTGGTTAAATTGCTTATCCCTATTTACTGTGACTCAAATTTTTCTATGGTCATTCTTTGTATTAGACAATTATGCAATTTACCTGCAAGCTGCTGAATTGATGAACGTTATGCAAAATCTTAAATTTAGTGAAGAAAATTATTCTTGAACTTCCCCACACTTGTGTATTTGTCAAGATCTCTGTCCTGTATTACTTGTCTCTCTAATTCTTTTTCTTCTTTTACTCCTACAATCTTAGCGATGCTCAGATTTCTCTTCTAGGAATCACAATTCTCTTCACTGATTCATTTTAATTATTTAAAATATTCCTGTTTGGTTTTTCTAACATTCCTTCAAGCCCTCTTTAAATCATAGTGATCTGGGTCTTGTTTCTTTTAGTAGAATTGGCTTTCTTTCTGCCTATAATAGCCTTAAGTGCACTTAAGTACTTTTTATTCTGTATGGATTTCCAATTACTATTGTCTACGTCTCTTATTGCTTCAAAATTTCATGTTCTGCAATCCCATGTTGTCATATTGATGTTTTCAGCTTTAGCTTTGACAACAATATCAAATGAACAATGCCATGAACATTAGATCCCATGTGCCAACCACCCTCCAGGTTACAAGCAACTCCTGACTGATTGCTGAGCCTCAAATCCAACCTTTTGCTCTAAGAATCTACCTTAAATGTTGTGCGAAGAAAACATTCTTGACTGCCTCAGTGAATGTGTTTTTACTCCCATTCCTCCTCAGTTGTCTTTAAATTGTTCACGTAGCTTATCCAGTACTTATGTTTTTAAAAAGTCACTTATTCATGACTTTGCCACCCTTATTATTATGCAGCTCAATTTCAGTTTAAGATACTCATTATGTGTAGTTGCTCTAGCCACTCCTATGATCGTCGCTACATCACTCTGTGTCAATAAAATCATTCCTGCATCTGTCTTTGCAAAGCAACTCTGAACTTCAATGTTTTTTTCTCTGTCCTCTAGTAATTTCTATATTTCTGTAAACACGTGATAAATACTGCTGCCTGTTCTTTATAATTTTAGCTGGTAGTTTATTACGGATGCCCATTGTGTGTGTAAGAAAACATCTGGATGATAATGACAACGTTACAGAAGATGCAAATGAAAGTGGTGCTACCTTGCAGCTGTCTTTGTCACAGCCCAGATTGTGACTCACGTTACATCACATCTCTCAGGCATTAGGTCAGCATTCCTTTAAGAGATGCAGTAAGTTGGTATACCTTTAAGTCTCTGACTTAAGCTATTATTGCATGTGAAGTGAAGGTATAAAGCCAAATATAATCTCAACATAACCTCCCCACTCTTATAATCTATGCCATGATTGATGAAGGCAAATGCTTCTCATATGCCTTCTTAAGCATCCTTAATAACCTGCCCTGCCACCTTCAAGGACCTGTCAACAAACAAGATCCCTCTGTTCACTCATCACCTCACTCTCATGAGGATTAAATTTGCAACTGATCAGCCCATTTGACAATCTGTCTATATCTTCATGTAACTCAATGTGCCAATGCTTTCTTTTTTCTCACTGTGAACCACCTGGAAAATGTTTGTGTTGTCTGCAAACTTATTTATCACACCCCCTCACCCCATCCTTATATTGTACACATATATAACCAATATTGCTAACAATAAGGGACCTAGCACCAATTCCTGTGGCATATCTCTGGTCACAGGCCTCCAGTCACACAAACAATCTTCTACCACCAAACTCTGTCTCCTACCATGATGTCCATTTTGGATCCAACTTGCTAATTTACCCTGGAATACATCTGCTTTTACCTTCTTTATCAGTCTCCCATATGGGACCTTGTCAAAGGCTTTGTGAAATCCATATAAACTAAATCAATGACACAACCCTCATCTACAGTCATGGTCATAGAGTGGTAGAGTCGTACAGCACAGAACCAGAACCTTTGGTCCAACTTATCCACACTGACCAGACATCCCAATCTGACCTAGTCCAATTTGCCAGTATTTGACCCATATTGCTCTCAACCCTTCCTATTCATATATCCATCCAGATTCCTTATAAATGTTGTAATTATACCCACATCCACTACTTCCTCTGGCAGCTCATTCCTTACATGCACCATCTTCTTGAGAAAAGGTTACCCCTAAGTTCCTTTCTAAATCTTTCCTCTCTCACTTTAAACTTATGTCCTCTAGTTTTGGACTCCCCTACCCTGGGAAAAAGGTGTTGGCTATTCACCCTATCCATGCCCCTCATGATTTTATGAAGTACTATAAGGTCACCCCTCAGCCTCTGTTACTTGAGGAAATAAAGCCCAAGCCTATTCAGCCTTTCCCTATAGCTCAAACCCTTCAGTACTGCCAACATCTTTATAATTTTTTTCTGAACCCTTTCACGTTTAACAACATCCTTCCTATAGAACTGTGATCAGAATTGTACACAGCACTCATGATTGTCCTGAACAGCCACAACATGATGTCCCAACTCTTATACTCAATATTTTACTCAATGGTCTCATCCATTTGGTAGGCACATGTCCCTGCTGACAAAGTCATGCTGACTATCCTTGATTAAATCTTGCATTTCCAAATGAAGATTAAATCTTTCCTTCAAAGTTTTCTCCACTAGTTTCCCTGCCACTGTTGTGAGACTGTTTTCCTTTCTTGTTAGACATTCCACAGGCAATTGCATAACTTCTCATTTCAGAGAGGTAAGCTACTTTTAGGATTTGTCTAATATACTTTATTCATAAAAAAATACATAGTTAATAACGTAGTTCGGTTCTGTACGATCGCATATTAAGAAAGCAAAATAAACACTAGAGTTGGACTCTATCCAATAAACAAACTAAAGACATCTCTTACTTGTGTACGATGATATTTACATATATCTCAGACACTGGGAGAGTTCAGTAACTGAATGGATTCCCCATTTAGTGTTAGCAGAAAGATATGCAGGCGAGCTATGTATAATGCGAGCCGTTTATGTTGCTGAGTCACTAGTTAGCTGTTAGCTTAAACTATTGCTGGTTAATAGGGCATTCCAACCCAGACATGAAAATCATTAAGTTTTCCCCTTTCTCTTTAGTCTATACATCACAAAGTATTTAATCACTCTCCCTGTTCATCATAGACATAAGGATTTTTTCTCTTTTTGCAAATCTTAGTACATGGACAGTTGTGGAAACATAGTGGCTGGACTCTTTTTGCCTTGTTTCAGATATAAATGAAGATGAGTTCTCGAATCAGTCCTATCTGTATTGTCTCCTTGTGCCAACCAAATTGGGTGGCAGATTTGCCTTCAGTTCAGTTGAGGCTGAAGGACCCCTAAAAGCAGCCTCCCACAATGGGTGGAGACAGAAACACTTTGCAGGTGAAAATTCGGCCCCATTTCCTCCGTCCAACCATTCCTCTTGAAAATATTTCAAATAAAAGTAGAACATAATCTTTTCAAAAGTGCTGTCTGATCAACATTTCTTGCTATTGTCTTAATATATTAGCAGATAATTAATTCTTGCCATTGTTTAATGGTTCACTTCCTCTACACTGATTCTTATCACATTCTATCAATCTTCACTATATCATTTCTGATTACTCCCTTTACAATTCATCTTTTTTTCCTCTTTCTCTTTGACTCTTCTTTCTGAATTTGATTTCTATCTCCATTAAGAGGCCCATTGAGAGTCAAAGGCCACTTTATATAATGCAGTGGGCGGCACGGTGGCACAATGGTTTCACAGCGCCAGAGACCCGGGTTCAATTCCCGCCTCAGGCGACTGACTGTGTGGAGTTTGCACGTTCTCCCCGTGTCTGCGTGGGTTTCCTCCGGGTGCTCCGGTTTCCTCCCACAGTCCAAAGATGTGCAGGGTCAGGTGAATTGGCCATACTAAATTGCCCGTAGTGTTAGGTAAAGGGTAAATGTAGGGGTATGGGTGGATTTCGCTTCGGCGGGTCGGTGTGGACTTGTTGGGCCGAAGGGCCTGTTTCCACACTGTAATCTAATCTAATCTAATCTAATCTAATCTAATCTAATCTAATCAGTGTAAGCAAACACGAAGGAATGAGAACAATGACATAAAGCTAAATTTGTGAAATCCCACTTAAACAATAGGAAAACTCATAAGATGAGCAACTCCCATTTTGACCATACAGTCATTTATAATTTCAAGCTAATGCTCTTAACGATCAAAGAGATTGACAGTGACCAGCTGAATAAGAGCTAATGAATTACTGAAAAATTAATATGCAGAGGCAGCCTTCTGTTTAATGTTTAAAACTCTCCTGCTTTCAGATCTTATAAGCCTGGAGGTAATGAAGATGTGCATCATTACGGAAATATATTCGCACTTCAGAGTATCTTTTGATAATATATGCTTCAAGTTAATAATCATTGCAGTTATATATCTTTCAGCCATTAAATATTGGTATGTGTCTTATTAGACCATACAGAAGGGTTTAAGTTCATTCACTATCATGTTGCACAGTGATTACTGCTGTCTTTGAGCACCTACGATAAACTCATGTCAGCTTTTTGCCGAGAGCAGTGTCAAAAATTAGAACCCTGCAATGCAAAAACCTCAGCAACTCCAAAAAGCATTGATTTTTTTTTGTTGAAATTTTGATTGGGCCGCAAGGTGTCTCAGTGGTTAGCACTGCTGCCTCACAGTGCCAGGGACCCACGTTTGATTCCACCCTCAGGTGATTGACTGTGTGGAGTTTGCACATTCTCCCCGTGTCTGTGTGGGTTTCCTCCGAGTGCTCTGGTTTCCTCCCACAGTCCAAAGATGTGCAGGTTAGGTGAATTGGCCATGAGGAATGCAGGATTACAGGAATGGTGTGTGTGTGTGTGTGTGTGTGTGTGTGGGGGGGGGGGGGGGGAGGGGGATCTGGGTTCAATGCTCCTCAGAGGGTTGGTTTGGACTCGATGGGCTGAATGGTCTGCTTCTATACTGTAGGGACTCTATTAAGTGAGAAAAGTGTGATGCAGCAGTGACAATTCTGCAGGTGCTCTCATGTGCTGTATCCTAATTTAAACACGCACCATTCAAAATAACGGAAGACTGCGCTGGAAGAATTTCTCCCAATGTGATGGTAGATACTTTCCAGTAATTGTACAACTTGGAACTCTTGCATTCCCAATGGCCAAATGCATCAAGTAATATTAATGTAATATTATCATAAACCTGACAGTGATTGCCTTTTGCTTTTCTTCTGGGTGATATTTAGTTATCAGGCATAATGGATGAAGAGCCCATTCTGGTTTGCACTGGGATGTTCAGAGTTTGCCCAGGGCAGGAATGAAATGTTTATGCCTATGGCAGATGCAAGCATTCATATCATATGCAAGTAAATTAGGTGCAACATTCAATAGGTTCTGTGCCACTTTCCTGTTCCAGTGCATGTTACACCTTCCACGTTTGTCACTGGCATATCCTCACTGTTACAAACTTACATCAGTGTTTGCATAGAACAGGGAAAAAAAGGCCAAGTTAAAAAATAGATTTTGAACTGTAAATCTGTCTACAAAAACAAATTATCATAGTAACCCTTGATGTTATTTTTATTACATTCTTGGGATAGCAATTACTCACAAAGCCAGCATTTTCTGCTCTATTTACCGTCGAGTAGGTGTTGGTGAACTGCCTTTTACTCTGCGGCTGAAATAGCTCCATAGAGGCTGTTATCCCATCACCAAGTGACCCTTTATTTACACATGGACAGTCCTGGACATTGATCCATCTCCCTCAGAGTGAACAGGATGTATGACACTCCTGTTCTTATCTGTCAGCCAGGGCTCCGTGATTGGACCAGATTAACAGTCCCAGTCAGGGAACTCATAGTCTATGAGGTCCACCTGGCTGACTTGTTGCAATCACTACAGAGGTAGTCTGTGTCCTAGATACAGCTAGAGCACTGTGAGTGAGGCAGCTCCAGAACTTGACTCAAGGACAAAGAAGGAACAATAATATTAATCCAAGTCAAGATGGTATGAAGCTTGGACAGGAACTGGTCACGTTTCAACATGTCTGCTATCTTTTTCCTTTTTAGTTGATCGAGATCATGTGTTTGGAACATATAGTCAGTGTAATTTCTGTAAGTTGCTGTTGGTTTCTGGGAACTCATAAATTCTTCTGTCTTACAAACTGAGTCACCTCAATACTGAAATATGGAACAATATGATTGAGGCCAGGAGAGGACCGTTCCATCTCGACCTGTTAGACTCTTAATTAACGTTTGAAAATGCTTACTACTTCATATAATTCTCCAAAGAAGGTGCAACAGTAATAGAACAACACGGACTACAGAGACACATCTAATCTTTTCACAAGAGTCAGGAACAATGAATAAAGAGTCTAATAATGACTCTTATTATTCATTTGTCAATTGTCGAAAAAACCCATCTAGTTCGCTAATGTCCGAGAGGGAAGGAAACTGTCATCCTTACCTGGTCTAGCCTACACATGACTTCAGACCCACGGCAATGTGATTGACTCTTAACCTCCCTCTGGGCAATTAGAGATGGGCAATAATTGTTGCTTTGGCCAGTATTGCCCACATTCTGTGAATGAATAAATCAAAAATACTAAACAAAATGCTGGTTATTAATTTTTGAAGCTTGGAATATTTTTTGATCTTTTGTGTGCTTTGGAACACAATATCTATTATAAAATAAAATGCAATTGGAATTGCTATAGGCCAACAGCTCAGACACCACGATGTACACAACTTTGAATCATCTCATTTATGTGTTGGTTTAGAGTTCAGGTATTTAGAATTGTTCATGGTTTAAAGATGGATAGTCAATAAGAGCAGGTCAGAAACAATGAAAAAGGGTTTGCTTTTAGCCAAGTCCCCTTCTCCCTTCTGCCTCTCGACTGGAGGTAGACAGGCAAGAGGCTGGATGAACACAGCAAGCCAGACAGCATCAGGAGGTGGAGAAGTCAATGTTTCAGGTGTAACCCTTCTTCCAGAATGACTTCAGATTGACTTCTCCACCTCCTGGAGCTGCCTGGCTTGCTGTGTTCCTCCAGCTTCCTGCTTGTCTACCTTGGATTCCAGCAGCTGCAGCTTCTTTGTCTATTGACTGGAGGTGTCAACCCTCAAGCAATTCCAATAGTGTCAGAACTGAGTGGTAGGGATCAGTTGAGGGTCTTAATTGGGCATTAATTCAAAACTTAAGGACCCCCGTATATAATTTCCTTGATCTTGTTGCGCTGCTAATGAATATTTACAGAATCTGATGCAGTTACTCAAAAAAAGGCAAAAGATACAAGTCTTTCAAGATGGTGAAGGAAGAGTAGACACCGTCCTGGCTTCTGAACCTGGGGCTTGTTCACTCCTTCCGTTTTTCTTTCCTGTTTTGTTCTCTTTACTTTTCCTTCTTCTTTTCTCGTTTTCTTTCGGTAGGAAGGCAGCTTTGTCTGGGTCCAGAGTGTGGTGGCATCTGGTGAGCCCAGAACGGGACACTGTGGATGGCATGGAGGAGGTGGCTGGCAGAGGGTGAGCATGGGGACACAGTATCAGCGGAGGTGACGTAGGTGAGGTGGAGGAGGGATGTCCGGGCGGCTGCTGCAGCAGTGATGATAGTTCCTCAGGGCTCTTGGGGCCGCATGGTGGTCTGCTTCATTATTACGGCCCAGGATTCCATCAGCGGATTTGGTGATGAGATGGTTTTGGCCCAGTATTCCAGCGGCCCAGAGTGGTAGTCTTAATGAGGCACTGTCTTTTCCCAAATCCAGGAGCCAGGAATTGAACTAAGGTGGACTTTGTCTTAATTTTTAAACTTTTTTCTTATCTATGCCTTTGGTTATTTTTATAGGCGCCATGGTATGGTGACCGAAACACTTTTCACTGTTTTGTAAAAAAATGCAAGTGACAATAAATGAATATTCTATTCTATTCTTAAACTAAGCTTCAATCAGGACTACATATGCACGAAATCAGCATGGGATAGTCAGGGGTAAGCGATAGGCTTTAGATCCAAGCTTTGTCCTGCCACATCATGCCTTGAGTGATGGTGGATAATGAAAAGCTCATTGAATGAGGAGGTTCCACATCCAGGTGAAAGTGGGTACTGCAGATGCTGGAGATTAGAATCAGGATTAGAGTGGTGCTGGAAAAGCACAGCAAGTCAGGCAGCATCCGAGGAGCAGGAAAATCGACGTTACAGGCAAAATCCTTTCATTAGGTTCCACATCCATCTCACTCAATGATGGGAGAGCCCAACACGTCAGGGCAAAGGACAAGATTGAAGCATTTGTAACAATCTTCAGCCAGATGTGCCAAGTGGGTGATCCATCCCAGCCTCCTTCGAAGATCCCTAGTATCACAAATACCATCTTTCAGCTAATTCACTTCATTCCATGTGATATCAAGACAGGGCTGAGGCACTGGATACTGCAAAGACTATGGGTCCTGATAGCTTTCAGTACTGAAGAATTATTCTTCAGAAGAAGCTTCCCTGGCCAAGTTTTTCAAGTACAGTTACAACACTGACATCCCTTCAACAATTTGGAGAATTGATATATCCGGGTATGCCCGTTTAATTAATGTTAGAGACAAAAAAAAACTGCAAATACTGGAATCCAAAGCAGAATGCTGGAAGAACACAGCAAGCAAGGTACCATCAGGTGGTGGAGAAGTCAATGTTTGTTCAATTAATGCTCCATTAGTCTACTCTCAATCATCAGAAAATGACAGATGAGTTCATTGACATTACTATCAAATGGAAGATGATTCCGCAAGGGCCACTCAGCTCTTGACATCATTACAGCCTTGGTTCAAATGTGGATGAAAGAGCTGAGACCAGAGTTGAGGTGAGAGTGACAGACGTTGACATCAATACTGCATTTAACCGAGTGTGGGCGTCAAGGAGCCCTAGCCAAACTGGAATCAATGATTATCAGGGGGCCAACTCTCCCCTGGTTCGAGTCATACCTGACACATAAGGAGATGGTTGTGGCTGTTGGAGGTGAGGCACCTCAGCCCCAAGACATCTCTGCAGGAGTTCCTCAGGGTAATGCCCTGGTCTCTACAATATTCAGCGGCTTCATCAGTGACCTTGACTCCATCGTAAGGTCAGAAATGGGGATATTCTCTAACGACTGCACAGTGTTCAGTACCATTCATGACTCCTCAGAAACTGAGACAGTTCATGTTCAAATGCAACAAAATCTGGACAATATCGAACAAGTGGCAAGTAACATTCATGGTAGACAAATTCCAGGCAATGACCATCTCTGATAACAGACAATCTAACCATCACCCCTTGGTATTCAATGGTCTTACAATCACTGAATCCCCCACTATCAACATTCTTGGGGTTACCATTGATCAGCAGCTCAACTGAACCTGACACATTAATACAGTGGCTACAAATGCAGGTCAGAGACTAAGACTCCCCAAAGCCTGTCCATCATCTACAAAACACAAGTCAGGCATGCAATAGAATATTCCTCACTTGCCTAGATGAATGCAGCTCCAACAACACTCAAGAAGCTTGATGTCATCCAGGATAATGCAGCCCAATTGATTGGCACCACATCTACAAGCATCCACTCCCTCCACTTAAAAGCAACAAGATGCACTGTCAGGCCCGAGTGTTAGCGTGTGGGAGAGCAGGATGAGACAGGTGTGAACTGAATGTGAACCCAAAAATATTCAGAAGGATTAGAAGCTGCTACTTTCATATGCCCTATCTGGCATCTCCTGTTTACAAGCCTATTCTAATGTACTTTTTTCTCTCTCACCTCATGGCTCAAATAATTTTTGTTGAAATGTCACACTGAAACACGTAATGTATTTATGGTGATACCTTGATGAAATTTGGATTGAAAGTTGCTAATGTGTTGCCCAAGTGTTGCCCAGTGCCAGCCAATGGGAGGAGATGGGCTGATTACAATGCGCAGCTACGTTCCTCCTGTTAAAGGATCTGTAAAATTTTCAAAACATAGGAGACACCTTTTGATTATTATCCACATATTTTTAAAAAATCTAACCTTCCATGTCTCCCATTTTTTAAAGAATGCTGAGCTCAAATATTCCACAGATAAAGAGTAATGTGACTTCTCTCCAAAAGCTGGCTTTATGGCACCAGACAGTGTTATTGATGGTTACAGTGCAAAGCCAAAACTGCGCAGGGGTTTCATCTAAAACTTAGCAAATGTTTCAGAAGCACTCAGTATTGAACCAACAATGCAATGGCTGAGGAAACACTCAATAACATCTACTACTGACTCCAATCTCAGGGATTTTATCATCATTGATGGTGTTTCTGCAAAAGATTAACAGTCTGTCCTGGAACAAGGATGGGTCTTGTGCATGGTGGATGAACAGGTGCTGATTGCAATTTGTACATGACTCGATCTCAGAAACAGGGTACATGCAGTTCCTGAGTTACAAATATCTGTCTTACAGTGCCCATAGTTCTTAACAAGATCCCATACAAGGCTGTATTAATATTAGTTTTAACCATCCAACATGCAAAGTCTTCCTTGGACTTATGAGCAGCTAACTTTACATTGTCCTGCCTTGTGTTCCGACTTGTGTACAAATCAACTTGAGGAATGCACTCAAGAATGAAATCCATTTGCATCTCAAGAACAGCAACCTGGGAACTGTCTGGATGCGAGATTTGTTTAACTTATGTATAGACTCAAAGTTAGAAGTTTTAAGAATATTGTATGCATACTATGCTTGGTATTTGTCCTGTTTTATCTTCATGAATACAAATAAACCCAAAGATTTCACCAAGTGCATGTCTCACTATGTGCCTGCATCAGCCAGTGAAGGAGTTGGTTAGAATGGAAATGAACCCCTAAAACTTAAAGGTGGCCTCTGAAAATCCAAAGGGAACCTTGAGAATGTCTTGCGAAGAGGCCTCAGAAAAGTAAATTGTTTTACCCATTTAGCAAAGGCCATTTTAGAATCTGTTATGGACCAGAGCAGGTCACTTCAAAATATTTTAAGAAAGTTGCCTAGACCCTAACTTTTTCTTATCTTAAAGGCAAATGTACAGTGTTGTGTTCCAGATGCAATGTCAAACTACTCAATGTTAAGCAAAACACAATTTATTTAAACACGATAGTTAAAATGCAATGAAAGAAAGAAGAATCTCGAATAACTTAACTCTATTGGAAAACTTAACAGAATAATAGACACAGTAACTATTATTAATTAACTGTCCCAATATAGTAACATCCCTTAAACACAAGCCTTGGCAAATAGGCAAATTCAGAAAATAGATTTCTTGCATGTATTGCCCACAGTAGGAAGAGAACCTCCAGCATTTAGCTATAACTGAGAGAGGGGAAAATATAGCCTCTACCTCTTCAAGATGCCAGCAGCTTATGCTGAATCTAAAAGCTAAATAAAACTAGAAATCCTGGTCTCTGAGAGCTGGCCACACCCAGTCAGGCTTCTCTTGTTCCAACCTTTAAAAAAATGCAAGGCTTCACAAGCTGTTTATGTTACAACAGGCTGTTCATCTTCTCTGCTCACTCTCCCTCTTAAAATAAGCCAGGACAAAATACACCTTTTAAAGTCACAAACTCGACACAAGGCAACCACATTGTGCATTTGGAATCAAAAATGATTCAGATAGAAAATATCATTCTCTAAAGTTTTTGCAACTGCCAAAAGTTTCCAACAAAAAAAAATAAAGGTAGATGGAAAATAAAGACATTAAGCATATACTGATAAGGAATATACCGATATTTTATAAGAACCTTTACAAATTTATGAAAAGGAAGACAATTATTGAAGTGACTGTTGGCCACTTAAAAGCAGAGTCAGGAGAAATGATCTCAAATGATGAAGAAATGGCAGAGACATTGAACACATATTCTTTTGCTTCATATGAAATAACATACAGACAGTAACCTTGTGGCTAAAATGTGTGAGAAAATTAAAGTAATTAATATCAATGTGGGAAACGTATAAGAAGCTCAAGGGACTAAAATCTGACACATTTCCAAGACTTGATGGCATACATTCTCAGGTTTTCCAAGTAATTGCTGTGGAGATAGGGAATTCACTACAATCAAAATTTCCATGACTCTGGACCTGTCCTGGCAGTTTGGAAATTAACCAATGTAACATCATTATCCAAGAAAGGAGGAAGAGTGAAAATAGGGGACAACAGGCTAGTTAGTCTGATATCTGTCATTGGAAAAGTGCTGCAGTCTAAAATTAGGATTCAGTCAGAGGGAAATTATTACTCTGTTTTGCCAACAGAGTGCTGGTGGTTGGAGGATGTGTACAGTCACTAATCATGGAGTGTTGCCCACTCCATGTCAGTGATTAGAGAACGATAAGTCCTGTTTTCAGTCTAAAGTTGAATGCTGAGATGAGATTCTCACTAGTGAGCAGTGAGACACCTATTTGCACATTTGAACCTGTATTAACATCGTCACTAGGATGTCATCTCACCACATTGACATGTGAGTTCCCATTTTCCCAACACCAGGCATTGGAAACTAGGCATTGACAATTCCTGACATGAAACTTAGAGCTGTAACCTGGTGACTCCAACTCTCGACTTGTTCCTCCTGACTTCCATCAGTCACTGATATGGAGTGGGTCACACTCCATGGTTAGCGACTGTACACATGCTCCAACCACCAGCATCTGTTGGCAAAACAGGGTAATAATTTCCTCCTGACTGATGCAATGGGACCAAGAGCTATGGTGGTTCAGTGGTTAGCACTACTGCCTCACAGCACCAGGGACCCAGGTTCAATTCTACCCTCAGGTGTCTGTTTATGTGGAGTTTGTACATTCTCCCCATGTCTACGTGGGTTTTCTCTGGTTTCCTCCCACAGTCCAAAGATGTGTAGGATAGGTGAATTGGTCATGCTAAATTGCCCATAGTGTGCAGAGATGTGTAGTTTAGGTGCATTAGTCAGGGTAAGTATAGGATAATAGGGTAGGGGAATGGGTCTGGGTGAGTTACTCTTCAGAGGATCGGTGTGGACTTGTTGGGCTGAAGGGCCTGTTTCCACACTGTAGAGATTCTATGAATCGATGATAAATCTTTAAAATGTGTGTCATGTACAGACAAGATGGTTAAAAAGGTAGTTGGTACTCTTGCCTGCACTGTTCAGACCTTCGAATATAAGAGTTGGAATGTTACATTGAAATTACACAGGACATTCGTGAGGCCTCTTCTGGAGTACGGTGTCCCACTCTGGTCACCCTGTTAGTGGAAGGATGTCATTAAGCTGGGGAGGGTTTAGAAGAGATTTACCAGGATGTTGCTGGAAATGAAGGGTTTGAGTTATAAGGAGAGGCTGGATAGACTGGGACTTTTTTCACTGGAGCGTAGGAAGTTGAGGGATGACCGCATAGAGATTTATAAAATCATGGAGGGTATATATAAGGTGAATAGCAGATGTCTTTTCCCTCGGGTGCGGGATTTCAAGATTAAGAGGCATATTTTTAAGGTGAGAAGAGAAAGATTTTAAAAAGACATGCGAGGCAATTTTTTTACACAGAATATTGTTAATGCGTGGAATGAACTTCCAGAGGAAATGGTAGATGCGGGTATAGTTACATTATTTAAAAGACATTTAGATAAGTCCATGAATAGGAAATGTTTGGAGGGATGTAAGCCAAGTGCAGCCAGGTGGGACTAGTTTAGTTTGGGATTATGGTTGGTATGGACTGGTTGAACTGAAGGGTCTGTTCCATGTTGAACGACTCTATGATCCTGTGACAAGAGCTATACAGGGTGGTTGCACACTGCTAGCACTCGACTTGGTGCAAAGCTGGGATTTAAAGATGGTACTGGTAAAACAAATCCCACCAGGGGGCAGCACTTCAGCCCATGGAGCACAGAGAATATGACAAGTGTGATACCACAGAGGTTCGGTACATAGCTATTGAGACTGATTTGGGAAATTCATGTGGAAAACGTCACTAGGGCTCAACAAGAAAAACTTTCTGTAAACTTCACCAAACCTAATACTTAAAGTCATTGAGATCTACAGCACAAAAATACGATGCCCTTTGGTTCATACATGTCAGTCAAAAACAGCCACCTAATCACTCATCCTTGAGCTGAGTTTTAGAACATAGAACATAGAACAGTACAGCACAGTACAGGCCCTTCGGCTCTCAATGTTGCACCGACCTTTTATCCTACTCTAAGATCAAACTAACCAACATACCCTTCATTGTATTATCTTCAAGTGCCTATCCAAGATTGCTAAGCTTCATACCTTGGTTTTTTTACTTAGAAATCGTTGAATCTCTACAGTGTGGAAACAGGCCCTTCGGCTCAACAAGTCCACGCCAACCCTCTGAGGAGTAACCCACCCAAACCTCTGAGGAGTAACCCACCCAAACCCATTACTCTATAATTACCCCTGCCTAATGCACCTAACACTATGGGCAATTTAGCATGGCCAATTCACCTAACCTGCACATCTTTGGATTGTGGGAGGAAACCGGAGCACCTGGAGGAAACCCACGCAGACATGGGGTGAATGTGCAAACTCCACACAGACAGTTGCCCGGGGCTGGAATTGAACCTGCGTCTCTGGCGCTGTGAGGTTTTGTGAACAGAGAATTGTGTTTGACAAATTTATTAGTGCTTTGATGATGTGGTCAGTAGGATTGATAAAGGAGGAACTTTACATACAAGTGCATGGATTTCCAAAATGTATTCAATAAGATACGATCAAAAGATGATAATTAGGGCTCATAGAGCTGGGGCTGATGTGAAATTAAGTCCTACTGGACCGTAGGGCTGCTCACTCTGTCAAATGTCTGTGCATCCTTAGAATTCTCTACCACAGAGGATTGATGATGTGCCCTTGTTTAATATATCGAAGGTTGAGATAGACAGGTTCTTTATTTCTCTTAAATCAAGGAATGTGAAGATGAAACTGAAGATGATACAGAAAAGTTGAGAAGATTCGACTGATCCTATTCCCTGCTCCTATTTCTGAGAATATGTTCTCAAAATAAGTTGTTTGCATATTGAAACCCCGTTGTGGAACGTCCAGAGAAAGATTCTTGAACATTTCCTTTTTTAATGGCATGTTGGATGAAGGCAGAATCTATCATTTGTAACCCATCGATTGTGCTTCAAAGAAAAATAACTGATGGCAGTAACTTCATACTAGTCTGAAATACCAAGAGATTACAAAGAATGCAGCATCGCTACTTGATATCTTAGAACACAATAGTTAAAAAAGAAGGAAAATTTGGTTGGCAAACTCCAGTTTTAAATTTTATGCTTTTGTTTATTCTAGCAAATATTCCAGTATGGATATGATGGATTGAATGGCCTTCTTTTGATTTCTGCAGTCCTAATAACAGAATTAGTAAACTGGTTTGGAGCTATTATTAACTGGATCTTCAGAGGAAGCTGAATTAGAGCATAATTGAAACAGCAAGAATGCTGAAGCACCTCAGGGTGAAAAGGTACTATTGTTATTTTTCCAACTCCTGGTACAATAAATGGTGTCAAAATAAATAATCCTTGCAGCTTGCATGAACTGATCTGGTTCTTTCCAGCTCAGCTCTCATGTGCTATTAAGCTTAGTAACTACTGTCACCTAGTTTATCAGAGTGATGTCATTAGTAATTACTGGTCATACAAAAATATTCCAACTAATCAGCAGCAAAATTTAGACTTGTCACCTTGCCTTTTTCTCAGATATATCAGATTGCATTTCTAATTGGAATGTAACACCTAGTTGAATTCTGGGTCTTCATCCCACACTCAAGCTATACCCATGTGCAATGCCATCTCCAATTGCATAAGGCTTAAGCGGCCAGATGCCAGGTTTGTTGCCCTTATAGAGATGCCAAGTACCTCAGGGGACAGACATTACTTGTGGAGTTAGAAACGGAGTTAACGTATCGAGTCCAGTATGAGTCTTTCTCAGAACTGCTAACTCTGTTTCTCTCACCCCAGGTGCTGTCAGACCTGCTGAGCTTCTCCTGTGTTCTCTGCCTCTGTAGGAAAAATCACTTGCCTAGTGCCAGTGACAAAGGCAGGGGACATACATGTCTGTGCTATCACTGGGAGAGCTACCATCGGAGACAACTTCTTGGAAGACCAGGATAGTGGCTTTGCACAAGAGGATAAGGGAGCTGTGTCCATAGAGGTGATGCTGCAGCTGTATGGGGTGCTGGTGAGGCAACACCTGGAGTATTGTGTAGAGTTTTGGTCTCCTTACTTGACAAAGGATGCACTGGCACTGGAGGGGGTGCAGAGGAGGTTCACTGAGTTGATTCCTGAGTTGACAGGATTGACTTATGAGGAGAGATTGAGTAGATTGGGACTAAATTTATTGGAATTTAGAAGAATGAGGGAGGGATCTTACAAAAACATGTAAATTATGAGGGAAATAGATAAGATGGAAGCAGAGAGGTTGCTTCCACTGTTGGTTGAAACTAGAACTAAGGGGCATAGCCTCAAAATAAAGGTGAGCAGATTTGGGACTGAGCTGAGGAGGAACTCCTTCACCCAAAGGGTTGTGAATCTGTGGAATTCCCTGTCCACTGAAGAAGTTGAAGCTACCTCGTTAAATGTTTTTAAGGCAAAATTAAAAGATTTTTGAACAGTAAAGGGAGTAAGGGAGATGATGAGCGGCTGGGTAAGTGAAGCTGAATCCACGAGAAGATCAGCCATGATCTTATTGAAGGGTGGAGTAGGCTTGATGGGTCAGAGGCTTATTTCTGACATTCTAATGTTCATGCTGGCACTGGTTGGTCTCATTGATTCCTCTCAGAATCATTGCCAACTTTTCTGTTTCTTCTCCATCACTGGCCAGCAGTGTGCACATTCCACAACGATTTAAATGATTTAAATGCAGCCAAAGGCATGTAAAACATACAAGACAGTTTTTTTTTGAAAAATTCCTGTGGCAGAAATTGTGGAGATTTGTTTATTTTGCAGATGTCTCTTGTCTTTTCCTCGCGAAAACTGCTAAAAGTGATGCAGCTCACTGTCACAATGCTAAGCTTTCATCGCTGAGCTAGATTGACAAGAGCAATTTCCCATATTCAGATTGCAATGTTTTCAGGAAAATGTGTTTTGTCAAACATTGCTGGAGGAGTAGAAGAAAAGCCAGAGAAAGCCGTATTTGTTACAAGCAGGACATGATATGCAAGTGATCGGAAGGAAACATATTAACATGATTCATGTCACTGTAATGCATGCCAGGAAAAGAAATGAAAACTAAAATGCCAAATGTGTTTGCATGAAGATCAGTATCTTCCAGGAAAACCTTTCACTTCAAGACAACGATACGGGAAGGAAAGAATGAAAAACACCAATTTAGATGTTTGAGATTGATGTGTTCTGACCCTATTAAAATGACCACAGATAGTGTTTCTTGTTAATTCTTCTGAACCAGTATTGTGAATGGCCTGATGTGAATCAGAGATGTATATTATACTGACATGTGACTTGCCCAGAGGTAAAATCCTGAGGCTGTGTGTCCTCTTTTACATCCTAAGAAGCGCAGAAAAAAAAACTTAAATAATAATCAAATGTTCAATAACAAATCAAAAACATCTTTGAGATGAATTTTATCAAAACATTGACTAAAACGTATTCCCTTGCTCCTATTTCTGAGAGCATGTTCTTAAAATAGATTCCCTGTGCATTGAAACCCTGTTGTGGGCTGTCCCGGGAAAGATATTTTATGATGGCATGTTGAGTAAAGCTACACATCTCATTTGCAACCCATTGATTGCGTATCACACACCATACCTTCACAGCACTAGCTCACACTACAAGCTCACAGCATTAGCTCACACTATCAGCTCACAGCATTAGCTCACGCTATCAGCTCACACTACCTGACTCTCCTCAATGAAACTTGTACTCGCTACAATTGGGATTTTCCAAGCTTTCTACTGCCAGCATCATTTTTAAATGTACCCGTGTGCGAGTCAATCACAATCAATGGGCCTCATAGTGATTCATTGGTTAACACTGTTACATCACAGCATCAGGGATCTGGGTTTGATTCCACCCTTGGGTGACTGTCTGTGTAGTTTGCACGTTCTCCGTGTCTGCGTGGGTTTCCTTCGGGTGCTCTGGTATCCTCCCACAGTCCAAAGATGCGAGGTTAGGTGGATTGGCCATTGGAAATGGGACTTAAAAATGTGTTGCTGGAAAAGCGCAGCAGGTCAGGCAGCATCAAAAGAGAAGGAGAATCGACATTTCGGGCATAAGCCCTTCTTCAGGAAATGGGGGTCAGGGTGGGGGCTGAGTCTGGATGGGAAGTTGGGTAGTATTAGGCTGAATGTTCTCTTTCCGCACTGTGGGGATTCTATGCTGGCCACGTATAGATTGTTCTTCACAGCACACCTAGTAGGAGGGAAACAAAAACTAAACAGCTTGCGAGGACACATAGTTGGGTTGTATTTGTGATATTTCACTTGAAGAGAAGCTCACATCTGTCAATGTATTGCTACTGAACATCATCATCTTTCTGATGGACTGTCATTGTAACTGCAACTACAAAAATGAAGCAATGTAAGCTCCGCATTCCTCATACTATATCATGCTGGAACCCTATCTGTGGGAATCCCAATGCCCTTCATAGTATAGCATCTTGTCATTGTCCAATGCAGCAATATCAGATTGTGGAAAGCTTTCAAACAGTTGAAAGAGTTAACTTTTATTGGAAAACAGAAAAGTGCAGAAAAGCGATTAAAAAAAATCTGCTTTTGCTACTTGGATTAAGCAGCTTGCCTTTCAAGCAAAAACAAATTGATAGTCCATGAATGATCACTTCACCCAACTCAGACCTGTTGGAACCAGCTGTCAATTGGGCCTTGTGTAGCGCTTTATCATAGTGAACACAATGTTCCTTCTGCTCAGCATCGTCATTTTCCTCCTCAGAGGTTTGCTGCTGCCTTCCCAACTGTTCAGTCGCCATCACATTCCCTCTTTGCCTGCTCCAGAAATGTAGAGTACGTTGTGTGGCACTTTCTCTCGCTAGAGGACTCCCTAGACCAAACCAAGCATCACAACCTCATCATGAGGAGGCCTATCCTCTGCTTCAAGATGACATTAATGGAAGAATGGGCAGCTTTGTATCTAAGCTCTGACTCAGTCAAGGGGCTGCATAATGGAGTCATCAGTCACGGTTGCAGACAGTAGCCCTTGACCTCTCAGTAAGGCATGTGGCTACTGAAAGGGAGCAGAAGTTTGCTTCTCAAAGGGAGCAGCACCATGGTAGCTTCCAGGATGTCATACTGATGGTCACTGGTAACTTGTGCATATTTCATATACATTTCTGCTCAGAGAGCTGCTAAGATCCACACTGGAACGGGAGGAATTTGAACTCAGGCCTTGAGGCTCAGAGGCTGGGAATCTACCACCACCACAGGAGCCTTTAAACATATTTACTGCAAATCAGGGAGCTGTCCATTGATTTCTATCATATTCCTTTCTATATATGATCTCAGCCGTGTTATGATATGGCACACCAATGAAATGTGTGTGCATGTGTGTGTTTGTGTGTGTGTGTCATCAATAGTGTTACGCCCCTGGGAGGAATGTAGCTTTTTTTTAAATTAAAACACATTTTTTTTAATGCCCCAGACCAAGAGAACGTTTCCCCCACAGTACACTGGCTATGGCCAGTCAGCTCGGAGTCCATTGCCTGAACTGAGGAGATTCTTAATCCCCTGTTTATATACATACTTTTTAAAAAGACCCTCACAACACTGCTAAACAGCAGTAGAGCTTATTTCTCCCCAGCACCCATGTTGTGTGCTTGTAGGTGTAGCACATCGTGAAGAAACAATGAGTGCAGAAAACTTTATTCATATTCCACCGCCAGGAAGAAAAAAAATCCCGAGTTGCCAGTGACAAGCAGTGTCCTTAGGATTGCAGCTATATTGGTCATGCCTACCACCTGGGCTGTAGGGTTGATTCCATCATGAGAAAATGAGATGTAGTGACATAAACTGGAGCAGAGGAGGTTGAGGGGTGACCTTGGAGAGGTTTTTACAAATGTGAGGGGCAAAGATAAGGTGAATGGCAGGTCTCTTTTTCCAAGTGTGGTGGATTTCAAGACCAGAAGGTGAGAGGAGAAAGATTTAAAAAGGACATGAGAGCAAACATTTTTACACAGAGAGTGGTTCATGTGTGGGATGAACTGCCAGAGGAAGTTGTGGACATGGGTACAGTTACAATGTTTAAAAGACATTTGGATAAGTTCATGAATAGGACTGGTTTGGGGAGATATGGACCAAGTGCAAGCAGTTGGGATTAGTTTAGTTTGGGATTATGTTCAGCATGGACTGGTTGGGGTGAAGGGTTGGTTTCTGTGCTGTATACTCTGTGATTCTATGACTTATATCACTGTAGGCTAAGTATTGAGACGTTCTATATATGTCCCCAGTGAATCCTTGGAAGCAGCTATTTGCATTAAAAAAAAACTAATATGGTTTTCTCTTCAATGACCACTGAGATATAATGGTCACCCACCCCTTCTGGGTGTCCTGATGAAGAGCTACACCTGAAATGTGGATTCCTCCACCTCCTGGTGCTGCCTGGCTTGCTGTGTTCTACCAGCCTCCTGCCTGTCTACCCTGCCAGTCCCACACCAGCAGATGAACAGTTCTGTGATGGTGTCTGGGGACCTTCCTAGTCTGTTATGGAAATGTGCCCTGCTCATGATGGAGAAATGGCATCACGGACGATAGACACTGGTGGTCCTGGCCATCGTCCTCATCCAGAAGGGGGCATCACCTGTGATTGTTCATGTTTGGCAGATGTTCACACTTGCTACTGGTCCTGGATTTCCTTCAATTCCCCTGTAAATTCATGGTACAATGAGATTGTCCCCAGCTTTAAATAGATCCATTGTTCATGGGAATATTAGAAACAGAACAGGTCCTTAGCAATGTCAGCAGTTAGCACTTACATCACATGCAGATGATAGTCTAATATAGTCCTCAGTATAGTGGACATGGAGAATTCTAACAAGGAAGGTCATTGAATGCTTGTACATCTGACATAGTGGGCATTATTCAGATATATACAAAGCATAAGAATTGTTATGTAAATACAGTAGACCAGACCATAAGTGCAAAGGCATTTCTGAAACTTTGCATCGACACATCACCCAGGAAAGGCAGCATTGCATAAAAGAGTGTGTTGTTAAATATTTGCAGTTCAAGGTGAGAGGAATTCAGCTCTGTACTCTTGTGCAGTCTTTGCGAACTTGGATTGTCTTTGTGAATTCTGACATTTTACAGGTCACCTGTTATTACTCCTGCCCACAGTGATGTCTATGATCGATTTGTAATGACCGATGGCATGGTCAGGATTGCTAGTGGTTGGGATTTGTAGCCCACGTGATTGGACACTGCGTATATGTTATTTGCAGAATTCTATGATTACAGATGTCTTTAACTTGCTCTGTGTAGCTGCCTAACTAATATAATTTTCTGTGAGAGGCCTCACATCACTCACAATTAGGGCCCTCACCTTCAGACAAAAGCAGGACACTTATTCCACCCACTCCAGCTATGATCACTGACCTTCTCCAATCCAAGTATGCATTTACAATTCGGATGACAGCGGCAGATAGCTCAGGTTGCATACTGAATTGTTGGCTCAGTTCATTCACCTAGTTAAACCTCTCCCAAACTGTCATCCTCCATTCTGTCGTGCACTCTGTGTCAACTCCATCAGTGATGAGGTTCTATACATTGGTGTCCAACTTTTTTCCTTACGTAAAATAAAGGACTGTGGATGCTGGAAAGCTGAAGCCAAAACAGGAATTGTTGGGGAAATTCAGCAGGTCTGGCAGCATCTGTGGAGAGAAAACAGAGTTAATATTTTAGGTCCAGTGACCCTCAAAGGAAAAACTCTGCTTTCTCTCCACAGATGCTTGCAGACTGTACTGATTTTCTCCAGCAATATCTGTTTTGGTTCTTTCTTTTAAGTCTTCATCTCCCACCAATACCTCCTGAAGCCCTTCAGCTGAGCCATACAAAAGCACTTCCCTCCCCTCTGTCAAAGCTAGTGTTGTGGTGACCATTGTTGATCCCTTCCTTTTGCAGTAACTCATGACCTCCAATGTAGTAACATTGCTAATTCTTATAAGTTCATCTACCCCTTGTTGTAAGTATAGTCTCCTCTGCTGTCTGCATGTTGCCTGTAATCCCTGGAAACTGACTTCTCTACCATCAGAATTGGCTCCTGCTAGCCTGCCTTGACTTTTAATGAACAGATCCCCAGAGTTCACCACAGCCTACCCAGACTGACTTGGAAGGAAACCGTGATTGGCAAAGTGACCAAATCAATGACGGATCTCTGTGCAGGTCACTGCTCATCCCTGGACTTGTACTGGACCTGCAGAACTGATGGTCTGTACTGTAATGGAGCAGAATTCCTGACCAATGGCAGTATCCCTTAACTGGGAACAACTCTTCTTTGATTTTGACTCATAGCCATTTGGTTGAAACATAATCAGTGTGTTTTGAAGCTGCTGACACATTCTGAAGGTGTGGCATTGATGTAGCACTGCGCCATACAACCGCATCCTCATCCTTTGACTGATGCCTGCTGACAAGTCATGACAAGCTGCCTGCACTAAACAGCAAGACTGAAGGACTGCAAACCCCTGAACCCTGATGGAGGGAGCAGAAAGGCAAAAGCAAGGCATGGCAGATATGGTGACAGCATCCAATTTGGCACAATCTTAACCCCAATCTGAAAAGATCAATCAAGAGGCCCAGAGATATTCTGTCCTCCAATATATGAGATGGATGCTTGTCCTGGAAGCCAAGAGGTATGAAAAAAGTGTTAGAATGCAAAGTGTGCTCCAAAGTGAAATGGATTACAAGTGAGTTGGAGGTGTGCCCTGATGATGTTAATCTGGTCGGTCCCTCTTTGATTCCAATTTTGTTTAGCAGAAAGTGCAGCTCATTGCTGACAATGGGGCCTACCTGGACTAAAGACCAAGGTGAGGGCATGGAGGAGCAACTAGTGAGCTGGAGCCTTCAAGTACGTGATCTTTCACATCAGGAATTGCCCCCCTCTCTGTCTCCCACACTGGGGAATAGCAAAGGCAGTATCACCTTAGTTCTACTGGAACACAGAGAGGGATGATTGGTGTTGGTTTAACCTGAGGGCCACCACACCTCAAGCAAGGGGAGAGGTTGAGAAGGAGAATCCTTCATGATAACTCCAGACAGCATGGGAACCGATCCCACATTGTTGGCATCATTCTTCATCAGAGACCCACCATCCAGCTAACAGACCCTCTAACCTTTGCATCAGTGAGTTGACAACATGTAGTAATGAGATGTTAATGCATGCAAATAGACCTCTCACCACTTCATGGTAAGATTCTCATCTTGGCAATAAATGCGTGTGATGAAACTCAGACTTCTTTTCTTGATTTTGAAAACCTAACCGTTCTGAGCTTGCCATGATTTCCCAAGTGACTCGCCATTGCCTGTGTCAGTCAGCACCTGGCAACATTTAGCCCGACATTCTTGATCGTGTATAACCGATGTCAGAAGATAACTTCAGTAAAACTTGTTTCTCACAGTATTGTCTGTTCTTTCAAATGAGTTTACTGAGATGGGCTGAGATGGTAATCCAGAATCAGAAAGTAATCTCCTGTTTCTTTTTCCTCTCTGGAATTTAGCCATGCCTTTTGAAAGATAATTTGAACAAAATCAGGAATCTAGAACAAGCACCCTTGGCTCAGGGATATATTGAATGTGGATTGCATATAATTAAATGAAGGCTGATTCTTGCATTGTTCCCATTAGCATTGATTGCTTGCCTGCAGGTGTGCATTATTTTTCAGCAGCAGCTCTGGCTGACTTTCTGCTGGTTACACCCCTGTTATGAATTTGAGTGAGTCCCTTACAGCATGTTATGTGACATACGAAAATATATGCAAAACTAATCTTAGGCTACTTTAATGGGAAAATATGTGGAAAATTGTAAAGCTGCATGCCCAGGAATATTTCGCCATGTAGAATTTTTATTTAAAGTTCACTAAATATTAAGCATGGAGTGAACAAATAATTCATACATAGGATTATTGCATTTGGCAGGTCATTGTTATGCTTAAAGCCTCCATAGCCTTGCATCCTTGAACCCTCTTCACACCTGAATGTTGCTTTTTACCAACTGTAGTCTTCTTATGATAATCCTTTAAACTATATTTCTTACCAATATTTTACTCCCCTATCTCAACATCTCCATCTGTGGATTTGGGTCAGTTTTGTTTTCCTAATCATTAAAATTGTGAAGCATCTTTGGATATTCTGTTGCATTACAAGCACTATCTAAATGCAAGGTGTTGTTTATTTAAACAGATTCCTCAATAGGTCCTTGCAACTCAACTGGATCCTTACTTGCTTTAAAAAACATCAGTTGGAAGGTCTACAAAAGCATATTTCGTGTCATAATGCAGAAATAAGATTAGAATGTGAAGTAACAGATTTATGAAAGATGCCTTGATATATTTCGAATATTGTGACATCTTATCAAAAAATCATTCAGGTTTATGTATGTTTTTCCCTGAATTGGCTGTCACTGAATAACCGGTTTCATTTCACAGCATATGCATATTCAATGACAGTAATATGATTTCTTTCACATTATAATCCATACAAGGACAGTCACAATCCTCTAACACACAGTTTGTTAAACAGGACTTGTAATAAAACTTAACGCTATGAAAGAGATGAAAATGAAACTGTTATAGTGTGTGAAGCAGAACAAATTCTTGTGGAATTCTCTGCTGACAATGTCTATTGATGAGGACGCCCACGGATTAAAGATTCGCAATGGTTGCAATTTGCATTCTTAGTGCAATAAATTTTTCATGGCTTTCTTCCAGAAGTGGTCATTGCCAGGAGGAGGAAGGGCAGAAGTGATTTGTGCATAAAGACTGCAGAACTAAACAGGCATCATTCCGAATGATTCAGTTCCCTTACCTAGAGAAGAATTGCGCACACTTTGATGCATTTCGAAAAAAAATGGAAGCAGCATGTTGAAATAAAATGTGAAAAGGAAAACCAGTAACATAGCTGAGCAGGTGAATTTATTCATTTGGTTTTCATGGATAACCTGCATTACTGGAAGACCAGGCTTTTAAAAATGTAATTGCTAATATTTCCCAAATAAATCACCCAATAGAATATCACCAGTTCGAACCAATAAAACAATTTACCGTGCATGTGCAATCACTGAAACTTCAAAGCCAGAAACTATGATTTTTAACTCAGTTGTAAGGTGAGGGAGCTGTCAGGATGATTGACTGTGAATCTCAGGCCAGAATGTTTAGGATGACACTTGAAGAGCAGTAACCAATGCATCACCACTGACACTGAATGACCCACTGCTCGCTAATGTTCCAAGTTCTTTCCGCAAGACAAAGTCCTACCTCAGCGAGCTGCCTGCAACTCTGTAATCCCAGCAGTGCCAACGTCTGTAGCGGACAATGCAGTGATTGGAACGAGGTGGACTTCGTGGAATATGAGTTCCCTGAATGGGGCTTTTAATCTGGTCCAATTAGGGAGCCCTGGCTGACAGCTATACACAGAAACATCAGAGGTTCTGCTCACTCTAGGAGCTGGTTCTGAGCTAGCTGGGTCAGTGTCATGTGCTATGTATGTGGAAATAAACAGTAACTTGTGACAGAGTACCGGCCTTCATAGAGTTATTTCAGATAAGACTGGGACTACTCAGAGCCTCGATATCAGGAGTTCATAACCACGCAGGCATCTCAGGATGGAGAAACGAGGCGTGAGAAGTGAGGAGAGTGCTGGTTGAGAGACTTGGGTAGCTAGGGAGAGCAAACAGGCCGTTGAGATCTTGTGGGAGCGAAAAGGCTAAGCAGGGTCACCTTACTAACACATGTCACAGCCTTGAATTCCAATAGTCAGACTGAAAAACTGATGTTTGGTGGGTACCAATTTTTAAGTGATCATTAATTGCCTCCTTAAGGTCATCAACTGGAAAAGGTGGCCTAGAACATGGCCATCTCATCATAAAACAGTGGAGAGGTTACAACAGGTTGGAGGGAAGGCTATTTGGGGAACTGCACATTCCCCAAACCCTTAAATCTCATTGGCAACAGAATGTAAAATTCTGTCCTTGAAATGAGCAGTGAAGCAATTTTACAAAGATAATAGCTTTTTTTAATCCTGTAAATTTGCTAAGGCACTTCACAGGAATATTCTCAAAACTTGTAACGTGTCAAAGCTAGGTTAGATTCCCTACAGTGTGGAAACAGGCTATTTGGCCCAAACAAGTCCACACTGACCCTCCAAAGAGTAACCCACCCAGACCCATTTCCTGGCATTTACCCTTGGCTAATGCACCTAACAGTATGGGCAATTTAGCATAGCTAATTCACCTAACCTGCACATCTTCAGATTGTGGGAGGAAACCCATGCAGACACTGTAAGAATGTGCAAACTCCACATGGACCATTACTTAAGACTGGAATTGAACTGAGGTCTCTGGTGCTGTGAGACAGCAGTGTTAACCACTGAGCCACCAGAGTAGTCAAAATTGGGGATGACCAACAGACTATATATGGAGAAATGTCAATCTCTTGTAGAATTTTATGGCTGGTGTAGATCCCATAAATAGACAAGGATGAAGCCTTGGAATGTTTTGGAGAGAAAGGAAGAATTTTAAAATTGAGCTGATGCATAAAAGACAGTTTGTTCCCAAGTACAGGGCTGATTGGTCAAAAGGACTTGGTGTGAGCATGGGTTTTGATGACCTTAAATTGACCAGAGTATAAAAAGCCTGCCCAGAAGGGTCTTGGAACAGTTAGTTCTGGGTGGAAAGGAGTTTCTGCAGCAAACAAGCAGAAGTAGGGGTAGTGTGGCAATGTAAAGGAGGGGGAAATAGGTGATCTTAGCAATGGTGTGGGTATCAGAAAGGAAACAAATGTCATACCAGCGAATACAGTATTCTGGTTTCACTCATCTTGTGTACCTCAAAATGGAGGTTCAGTATAAAACATACATGATTAATTACGGGCATTGTTAATGCTAAGGGGACATTTCCCCTCATGGAAGAGTCTAGGCCCAGACAGCATTGTCTCAAATTAAAGGGGCACCAATTTAAGACCGAGATAAGGAGGAATTTCTTCTCTCAGAGAGTTGTGAGGCTTTGGAACTTCTTGCCACAGAGAGCTGTGGGGGCAGAGTCCTTGTGTATATTTAATGCTGAGATAGATTCTTGACCCAAGGGTTATGGGGAAAGGTTGGGAAAGTGGATGTGAAGAATTTTGGATCCTATTGAATGGTGGAGCAGGCTCAAGGGATCACATGACCTACTCCTGTTCCTATTACCCTTGGTCTTTGGTCCTAATCATTTCTAAGTATTATCTTTTTTTAACAGGTGGTCTCCTCTGGATTTATGTTTAGAAGCTCTTGTCAGGTGTGAATGTGATGCCAAGGTTGTGGAGTGTCTGGTTCAGCCTCAGGCAATTACTTCAGACAGGGAATGGAAGTGAATAAGTGACTCAAGAACAGAGCTTGTGATGGAGAGTGAAGATTCTGATCTACCCAGGTTGAATGAAATGATTCCTCATCCAGTTTAGACATTGACCTGGGGTTTATTTCATTTCTCAATCTTTCACAGGAATCCAGAAAGTTTCATTAGCTCTGTGCTGGATGGAAGTGATAATTCATGGAGCAGGAGGGCACTGCCTGAGATTCATGAGGAGTGTTCCTCCTCGCAGTTGGTTGGGTGGAGAGTATGTTCATGACTGGGAGCAGAAGAGAGCATCACAGGGCATTGGAAACCCACAGAGTGCATCCAAGTGGTTCTTTTCAGATTCGGTTAAATGTGGTTAAGAGAAGACTCAACAATGGGCGGCACAGTGGCACAGTGGTTAGCACTGCTGCCTCACAGCGCCAGAGACCTGGGTTCAATTCCCATCTCAGGTGACTCTCTGTCTGGAGTTTGCACATTCTCCCCATAACTGTGTATGTTTGCTCCGGTTTCCTCCCACAATCCAAAAATGTGCAGGTTAGGTGAATTGGCCATTCTAAATTGCCTGTAGTTTTAGGTGGAGGGAAATAGGTCTGGGTGGGTTGCGCTTCGGCGGGTCAGTGTGGACTTGTTGGGCCGAAGGGCCTGTCTCCACACCGTAAGTAATCTAATCTAATAGCAATTTGCTTAAATACGAATAATAAAAAAAGGAAAAGAAAGTAAAAAAAAAGATTGAAATATGACCATCTACAGTCTAAGAAAGATGAGAAAGAAAGAAAAGGAGAGCAAGAAGTCTTGTGTTCCCCAGCACAACAGGGACCCCTCAATCGATGGCTGCTCTGGGAGCTGAGGTTCATTCCTGGCACTGTTCACGACCCGAGGTGAAGTCCGACAACTTGGTATGAAACTCTCTCTCTAATACAATGTAACAAACAACCAGAACCAAAAACAAATTGTGCAAGTACAGAAAAACAACTATAATTATGCTGTCTTCGGCACATACAGGAATGTTCACAGGGTCTCATTCAAGGTCATGCAGCTGTCTGATATCATCAATAATTTTATCATCAGCCCATTGTATGCAGACTTGGAGAAGTAGTTTTGCTCGGACTGGTTTGCAAGGTAACTTAAGAAAACTGTAAAAGTTTACTTGCCCTGTGATCCTCTAGCTTTCAGCAGGTTTAACACCATAAGACATAAGAGCAGAAATAGACCATTCATCCCATCGAGTCTACTTCATTATTCAACGAGATGAGGGATAACTTGATAACCCTCAATTCCAGTTTCCTACCCTTTCTCCATAACCTTTATGGATTAAGAATCTGTCTATCTTGACTTAGTGACCCAGCCTCGACAGTCTGTTGAGATAAAGAATTCCACAGACTCATGACCATCTGAGAGAAGAAATTCCACCTCATCTCTGTCTTAAATGTGTGACTCCTTATTCTGAGATTTTGCCCCACAGTCAAAGAGATCTACAGCACATAAAGGATCCTTCATCTGTTGAGTCTGCACTGATTTAAAACCAGACATCTAACTATTCCAATCCCATTTTCCTGCACTTCATCATGAGTTTTGTATGACATGGCTTTGCAAGTTTACAACTAAATACTTACAGAGTCATGGATTCACGCAGCACAAAAACAGACCCTTCAGTCCAACCAGTCCATGCTGAACATAATCCCAAACTAAACTAGTCTGCACTTGGCCCATATCCCTCTAAACCTTTCCTGTTTAAATACTTATCTAAGTGTCTTTTAAACATTATATCTGCACCTGCATTCATCACTTGCTCAGGAAGTTTACTCCACATGCAAACCACCCTCTGGGTAAAAGAAAATGCCACTCATGTCTTTTTTAAATCTCTCTCCTCTCACCTTAGGCTCCCTAGTTTTAAAATCTCTCATCCTAGAGAGAAGACGGCCACTATTAATCATACTTCTTAAATGTGAGAAGGGTCTCTGTCTACACCACTCTTACAGGCAGTGAGTTCCTGATTCCCACCACCTTCTAGGTGAAAACATTTTTCCTCACATGTCCTCTGAACCTTCTGCCTTTTACCTTAAATACCTGCCACTGGTCATCAAGGGGAAAACTTTCTTTCTGTCTATTGTATCGTTGCCCCTCAGAATTTTATACAACTCAACTGCATCTCCCTTCAGTCTCCTCTGTTCCAAAGGAAACAACTCCCATCTAGCCAATCTCTTTTCATAACCAAAACCCTCCAACCCAGGCAACAATCTGGGAAATCTGCTCTGCACCCTCTCCAGTGCAATCACATCCTTTCCAAAACGTGGATTCCAGAACTGCGTGCAATACTCTCACTGTGACTGAACCAACATTTTATATTGATCCGGCTTAACCTCTCTTTTCTTAAACACTCTGCTCCAGTTAATAGGCAAGTATTCTCTTTTCAACCACACACCTAAACTCTCCCACAAGGGATATCAAACTCCCAACATTTACCCTGCCAAGAATCTTGTATGTTTCAATAAGATTGCTTCTCATTCCTCTATATTCCATTGAGTCCAGGCCCAATCTACTCAACTTCTCCTCGTAAGACAGTTCCTCCATACCTGATATCAGCTTAGTGAACCTTCTCTGGACTGCCTTCAATGCTAGTATATCTTTGCTTAGAAGGGCAACAAAAACGTTCACCATATTACAGCTGTACTCTGACCAGTGCTTTGTTTTGTTTCAGCAAGACTTCATACATGTATACTCCACTCTCTTTTGAATAAAGACCAACATTCCATTTACCTTCTCTGTTCTCTATTACGCACTGAACCTGGATGATTCTTTTTTTATGATTAATGTATGAGGAGTCCCAAATCCTTCTGTTCTAAAACATCCTGCTGTTCTTCACCATTTAAATAATATTCAACTTCTCTTCTTACAGAAGTTGATACCTTCACATTTTCCCACATCATATTCTATCTGCCAAAATTTTGCCCACTTGCTTAACTGTCTTTGTCCCTCTGCTAACTCTTTGTGACATCCGCACCACTTGCCTTCCCAGAATTTTTATGTCATCCACAAACTTGCTGGTAGTACACTCAGTTTGCTGTGGTTCTGTTCGCCGAGCTGGAAGTTTTTGTTGCAAACGTTTCGTCCCCTGGCTAGGCGACATCATCAGTGCTTGGGAGCCTCCTGTGAAGCGCTTCTGTGGTGTTTCCTCCGGCATTTATAGTAGCCTGTCCCTACCGCTTTCGGTTGTCAGTTTCAGCTGTCCGCTGTAGTGGCCGGTATATTGGATCCAGGTCGATGTGATTGTTGATGGAGTTTGTGGATGAGTTTGTGGATCCACAAACTCCATCAACAAACACATAGACCTGGACCCAATATACTGGCCACTACAGCGGACAGCTGAAACTGACAAGCGGAAGCGGCAGGGACAGGCTACTATAAATGCCGGAGGAAACACCACAGAAGCACTTCACAGGAGGCTCCCAAGCACTGAGGATGTCACCTAGACAGGGGACGAAACGTTTGCAACAAAAACTTCCAGCTCGGCGAACAGAACCACAGCAACGAGCACCCGACTTACAAATCTTCTCACAAACTTTGAACACTCGGTTTCCTCTTCCAAGTCATTAATATATATTGTAAATAACTGTGCACAACATCGATCCCTGTCGCCTGCAACTAGTCACAGCCTACTATTGGGAAAATGTCCCCTTTTTTCCCAACTCTATCTTCTGCTATTTAGTCAGTTCTCTACCAATCTGCAATTACCTCCAACACCATGGCTCGGACTCAGTGAAAAGGATTATAATTTAAGTATTTTCCAAAGATACTTTTTTATTCCTATTCTGGATTTTGCCTAATTTGGAGTACTTTTTAAAACTTTGTATTCCTATTTGAGACAATTCTTTTTGAACTCTTCCAATTCTATAACAAACGCTTAAGATATCGAATACCTGGGTACCCTGCACCTAAGATGGTGCAAAGTGGCGCCATTACAAACTTTGCACAGCTCTCATTTGAGTGCATGTGACAACAAAGGCTATTCTATTTATCTTACTAAGTAGCCTAATGCGTGGCAACTTATTGGACGCGCTCTGAAAATCCAAATATATTCCATCCAATGTTTCCCCTTTATCTATTCTGCTTGTTACCTTCTTAAAGAATTCCATTAAATGTGTCAGGCATAAGTTCCCCTTCATAAAGTCATGTTGAATCCACTTGATCATATTATGTATTTCGAAATGCTCTGCTATTACATGCTTAATAACAGACTCTAACATTTTCCTGAATAACAGTCTGGGTAACTGAACTGTAGTTAACCTTTTTTTAATCTTCTTTCTTTTTTAAATAAGTTTTACATTAGCAGTTTTCATATTGGAAAATATGAAAATACTTTTCCATAATTTAAGTATTTTTGAAAGATTACTACCAGTACATTATTATTACTATAGCAGTTTTCTTTAATACAGTAAAATGCATCATATTTGGGTCTAGGGAACATATAGACCTTTTGTTCTGTTCATTTCCCTCACACCTTTTCTGTTCTTTTTTGTTTTAGGATGTAGGTATCACTAACTGTCCAGCATTTATCGAGTGAGGCAATCATTTTTTTTCCTCTCTTCATCTTGTCCCTTCTTTGGTTAGTCATTTTGGAATATTATTACTGTAATATATTTATTGAATGCCTCTGTCACTTCCGAGCTCCCCATTATTATTTCCCCAAGCTCATTCTCTGAGGGCCTTCTCCTTCCTTTTTATACATTTAAAGAAGTTGTCACTGGACATCTTGACATTACTTGAAAGTTTAACTTCTCCCACTTCGTTATTTGGTCATCTGTTGATGGTTTTTAAAATGTTCCCAATCCTCTCATACTGATCTTTACCAAATATATGTTTTTCCTCTTTTAGTTTGATGCTTTCTCTAACGTTCATCATTGGCTTATCCTCTTCCTAGAATCCTTCTTCCTGGGATATATCTTTGCTGTGAATCATGAACTATTTTCTGAAATGTCTGCCATTGTTTCTGAAGCAGCATTGTAACTAAACTCCTTTCCCAGTTCGCTCCAGCCAGCTTTGCCCTCATTCCTTAATATTTGCCTTTATTTAAGTTTAGCACCGTTGTTTTTGACTCAAGTTCCTCTCTCTCAAACTGAAAGCTAAATTCCACCATGTTCTGGTCATTGTTCCCTAGGGGGTCCTTGATTCTGACATCATTTACTATACCAACCGCTTTACCAGATTTAAACAAAAGACTGATTTCTGGATTGACAACATATTTTTCTGGGATACTGTTCTAAATTCTGAATGTTGCCTCACAGCTATCTCGGCCTGTCCCAACTTACTTGAATACTAAAATCATCCAAGATTCATGTGCTGTCTTGTACATGTCCTCTATTTATTCCGTCCTACTGTATGGCTACTGTTAGGGGGCCTATTAACTACTTCCACCAGCAATGTCATTCCTTTTTAATCTCTTACTTCCACTCATATGGATTCTACATTTTGCTATCCAAGATCATTTATTGCTATCATATTTATTCCATCCCTTGACAACAACGTTACCACTCCAGCCTTTCCTTCCTTCCTGTCCTTTTAAAAATTCACATATCCTTGAATATTTAGCTCTTTGATCTCCTTTTAACGATGTATGTGTAATGCTATAAGACTCTAGTTATCAATCAATGTTTGTGCCATTAATAAGAATGCTGCGTACAATTCTGGTCACCATGCTACAGGAATGATGCTGCTAAACCAGACAAGGTACAGAAACATGTTGCCAGGGATATTGCCAGGATTGAATGATTTGAGTTAGAAGGAGAAACTGGAAAGGACTGGAGTGCTGGAGGCTGAGGGATGACATTATAGAGGTGGATAAATCATGAGGAGCAGAGAGGCGGCACGGTGGCTCAGTGGTTAGCACTGCTGCCTCACAGCACCAGGGACCCGGGTTCAATTCCCACTTCGGGCAACTGTCTGTGTGGAGTTTGCACATTTTCCCCGTGTCTGCGTGGGTTTCCTCCGGGTGCTCCGGTTTCCTCCCACAGTCCAAAGATGTGCAGGTTATGTTAAATGGCCATGCTTAATTGCCTGTAGTGTTAGGTGTAGGGGTTAATGTAGGGGAATGGGTCTGGGTGGGCTGCTCTTCGGAGAGTCGGTGTGGACTTGGTGGGCCGAAGAGCCTGTTTCCACACTGTAGGGAATCTAATATATAAATAAATAAATAAATCTAATCTAATATAAGGTGAATAGCCAAGGTGAGTAGCCCAGGGTAGGGGAGTCCAGAACTAGAGGGCATAGATTTAAGGTGAGAGGGGAAAGATTTAAAAGGGACCTGAGGGAAAAATGTTTCACACGGAGGGTGGTGCATATATGGACTGAGCTGTCAGAGGAAGTGGTGGAGGCTGGTTCAATTACAACATTTAGAAGACATTTGGACAGGTACTTCCCTCCCGTGATTTAGAAGGATATGAGTCAAATGAGGCAAATGGGACTAGTTCATTTTAGGAAACTTAGTTGCCATGGATGAGTTGAAATGAAGGATCTGAATCCGTGTCGTGTGACCCTGTGACTCTGTGATACCCAGTTTGGTTCCGTTAGGGCTACTCTGCTCCTGACCACATTACAGCCTTGGTTCAAACGTGGATGAAAGAGCTGAATTCCAGAGGGGAGGGGAGGGGAGAGTGACCGCTCTTGACATCAAGGCTGCATTCAATTGAGTGTAGTTTCAAGGGGCCCTAGCAAAACTGGAATCAATGGCTATCAGGGGCAAACTCTTCACTGGTTAGTCATACCTGGCACATAGGAAAATGGTTGTGGTTGTTGGAGGTCAGTCATCTCTGCTCCAGAGCATCTGTGCAGGGAGTTCCTCAGGGTAGTGTTCCAGATCCAAACATCTTCAGCTGCTTCATCGATGACCATCCCTCTATTAGAAGGTTAGAAGTGGGGAGGTTCGCCAATGCTTGCACAATGTTCAGCACCATTCACGACTCCCCTGATACTGAAATAGTCCATACTTAAGTACATTAAGATTTGGACATTATCTAGGCTTGAGCTGACAAGTTGCATGTAGCATGCACGGTAGACGAATGGCAGGCAATGATCTTTTTCAACTAGAGACAATCTAACCACTACCTCTTGACATTCCATGGTGTTACCATCACTGAATTCCCCACTATCAACATCCTTGGGTTTACCATTAATCAGAAACTCAACTGGCCTCACTACATAAACAAAGTGACAACAACAGCAGGCCAAAGGCTAGGCATATTACAGCCAATAACTCTCCTCCCAACTCCCCAAAGTCTGTCCACAATTAAAAAGGCACAAGTCAGGAATGTGATGGCATACTCCTTGCTTGACTAGATGGGTACAGCTCCAAAAACACTCAAGAAGCAGGACAAAGCAGCCTGCTTGATTGGCACCACATCCACAAACATTCACTCCCTCTAGCACTGGTGCTGAGTAGCAGGAGTGTCTGCTAGCTACACAATGCACTGCAAAAACTCTCCAAAGATCCTCAGACAGCATCTCCCAAATGGTAGAAAGTGAGGACCAAAGATGCTGGAGATCAGAGTTCAGGCAGCATCCGAGGAGCAGGAGAATCAATGTTTTGGGCATAAGTCCTTCATCATTCCAAATGTAGTGCTTATGCCCAAAATGTCGATTCTCTGCTCTTCAGATGCTGCCTAACCTACTGTGCTTTTCTAGCACCACACTCTCAACCCAGCCTCTTCTAAACCTATGACTACGTCTATCTAAAAGGACAAGGTCAGTAGATATATGGGAAACCACCATCAACATGCTCCTCTCCAAGTCACTCACCATCCTGACTTGGAAATATATTGCTGTTCCTTCAGTGTCACTTGGTTAAAAGCCTGACATTCTGTCCCTAAGGGCATTGTAGGTCAGCCTACAACACAAGGACTACAACAGTTCAAGCAGGCAGCTCATCACTACCTTCTCAAGGATAATTAGGGACAGACAATAAATGCTGGCCAGCCAGCAATGCCTATGTACCATGAATGAATGAAAAACATTCCATACGCATTTAAGTATTGATCCACTAAGTTTGCCTTTTTGCCAATTTTTGCTGTTAGAACCTTTGTTGATTTATCTTTATTTTTATTCTTTTGTCAATTCTGGTTGGGAGATGCGAACTGGGAATTGTGAGCAGAAGATGACTGTGGGCTTTAATGAGCCAGCTTGTAGTAAAAGGAAAAGAACAGAACAGACAAAGTTTTGTTTGTGAGCTCAGATCTGGAGTTTAATTGTCAGCTGATTCTTCATTAAAAAGGTTCCTTCCGACACAGCGACTCTGGGAACAGTATTGTGGTTAAACAGACAGCAGAAGTTAGCTATTAACAAACACAGTACCAGGGAATTGGTTCTGGCAAGTCTGGAAAAAACACTATACTCAAGCAATGGTGATAAGTAGTAACTGAGACTTCAGTTACCCTGATCAGTTTCTCAGGGCAGATCCTGAGTTGAACTTATTGGGCTTGGGATGTGTTTTCCAGGGAGATTTTTGGATGCTGGTGACACAACATGAAGAGTTAAAACCTCCCTGCCTAATCTCGCACACCAGCTTCCAGAAGAGCAGGAAGTTGAGTTCAGAGTCTTGCCCCTGACTGAACTGAAAAGGTGACCCTGATCAATCATAGGTCACAGAATCATGGAATCCCTATAGTGTGGAAGCAGTCCATTTGGCCCATTGAACCATACTGACCATCCAAAGAGCATCCCACCCAGACCCATCCCCTTACTCTACTGTTTTAACTCTCCATTTCCCATGGCTAACCAACCTAACCTGCACATCACGGGACACTATGGATAATTTAGCATGGGTTAATCCACCTAATCCAATGTTTCTAGGAAAGCAATGTAGGAGTCCACAACTATACCTGTGAGACAATGCATTGTTAAACAATTTAAGTAATCTCGTCAGTTTTGTTATTTCTTTTCATTTATTCCCTAACTGTTTTTGTTTGTCTGTCAATCTTTTGTGTAAATGGAGACTGAAAAAAATGTTTCATGTTGAAAATGTACAATTCAATTACCGTGTTCAATTTTTCTCTGCTAAAGCTATGGTGTGTTTAATTAATTGTTAAGTCTTTTCTTTAAGGTACAAAACCAGTGTCAAGAAATCATTATTTGCGAAGTATGGGATTGGTTTTTTTAATAGAATCTTTTTAGAATCCCTACAGTATAGAAATAGGCCATTCAGCTCAAAAAATCCACACCAACCCTCAGAAGATCATCGCACCCAGACCCATTCCCCCTACCCTATCTTTGTAACCCTGCATTTCTCATAGCTAACCTATACATCCCTGGACACTACGGGGCAATTTAGCATGGCCAATCCACCTTACCTGAATGTCTTTGGACTGTAGGAGGAAACCGGAGCAGCCGGAGGAAACCCACACAAACACAGGGAGAATGTATAAATTCCACACAGACAGTTGCTTGAGGGTGGTTATTCAAAAGTCTGCTAGGGAACCATTGGAGTAACTACTGGGGACTCTTCAATGGTTTTAATTTTACTGTCTTACAAATACAGAGGCTGATTTTATTTAGCTGCCTATCTCCAGTGTTGTAACAGCCCTTTTGACTCTCTTTACTGCTGCTTTTCTATGTTTGTATCTGATGTCCCTTCCTGTCCCACTCTGGGACTTATTGTTATCTGGGTAGCTGCTTTGCAATGCTACCATATCCTCTTGCTTTGTCAGCCTACATTTCCTTCTTTCCCAACTGTCCCTCTCTCTAATTAGTTTGTTATTGGGTTTGTCATAATGGGGCTTTTAGCAACACTCCTTCCTCCTTCACTCTCCTGCCAATCATAGAAATACAACTATGGAAGCCTTCTCAAGGGAATAAATCCCAAATTTATTCAAACTCATTAAAAAGAGGCAACTCACTTCTGAGGAATGGTAACTGGACCTGAAATGTTAAATCTACTTTCTCTCCACAGATGTTATATACCAGCTGAGTTTTTTCAGCCATTTCTGCCTTTGTTAGAGGCAGTTTTATTACCTGTGGAAACTCTACAGGTTGGAAGATGGTCCCATTCACAAAGAATTCCTGTGTAGTGCGGGAACCAGAGCCAGACAACTCGGTAGCACCCACAGATTTCCTCTTTATCGTTGCTTGCATGTATGATATGAAGGCTTTCGACATCGATGATCCGACATGAGAGTCACAAGCAAATGATGGAAGAAGTCAGAGATGCTACTGTGTTCTGGCATCCATCACCATGACGACCAGTGACTGCAGTGACTTGGCAACAGAAATCCAATGTGGAAACAACACACCACAATGACACGTGACATTATAGGCAGCGCTAGTGGCAAAATCTGATAGATTAATTGATTGATTAATTGATTTGTTTTATTGTCATGTGTACCTAAGTACAGTGGAAAGCTTTGTTTTGTCAGCAGTACAGATAGGTCGTAGTAAGCAAGGACATACAGATCATAGGGTGAAGAAAACTTGGACAGAATTAGGCATATAATTTACACGCGTGAAGCCAGATCAACATTAACAAGATCAATGGCATTTGAAGTTTGAAAGTCCATTCAAAAATCTAATTAAAGCAGGGAAGAGGCTGTTCCCGAACTTGCTGGTGCATGTGTTCAAGCTTCTGTATCTTCTTCCTGATGGAAGAGGTTGGAAGAGGGCATTACTGGGTGGGAGAGGTCTTGGATGATGTTGGCAGTCTTTCTATGGCAACAAGAAATGTAGAGGGAGTTCATGGATAGGAGGTTGGCTTCTGTGATGGTCTGGGCTGTGCACATAATCTTCTGTCGTTTCTTACAGTTTCGCACAGAGTAGTTGCCGTACCAGGCCATTATGCACCCGAACAGTATGTTTTCTACGGTGCATCTGTGGTGGAAACCGCCTTTCAAAGGTCCGTTCCTTCAACCATCAGCAAAGATGCATCTTGATTGTGCACCCAAATGGATTATTAACTTCCAAAGAGAAAAGTGTGTCATAAGGATTGAAGGATTGAAGGAGATTACAGAGGTAAAGAAGCACATGTAAGAAGAAGACAAATTTTGCAATTGTGACATTATGACATCAGGAACCAATAAAGGTCAATGGCACATGGTGAAACAGTTTTATTACAAGTTAGAGAGTGAATATCTAGGTTTTGGAGAGGCTCAGGCTTATGGAGGATTGGGATAGAGAAGAGGTGAGAAATAAAATGTATGTGAAATGATGTTGGTGATGGAGGTTATGGATTCAGAAACTGAGCTCAGGGTTCACTAATCAATCAGGATTGCAAAGGGTCCAGTTAATCCTCAAACACAGATCAAGAAGAGAATCTGGAATGGAGCTTATAAATTAGTTGATGACTAGTGAATAGTGGGGCCTAAAGACAATGCTTTTGGTTTTCCCAAATTCTAATGAAGGGTCACTTTGGCTCTTGCAATGCTGAAAGTTGGACCAGTAGAGTGACAAATCAGAGACAACAAAGGTGTCAAGAGACCAATTAAATTCTGTATTCGTTAGCAATTCAATTAGTTTGCTTTCATGTTCATACCATCTTTGGTATTTCTCTGGCTATTACCCATGGATTCTCCCAGCTATGGCAGTCACAATCAGTAAAGGTTAGGAAAGAGGCACTTCTTTATTCAATGATGGATGTGTTTCACTAATGTTGGCGACATGCCAAGATGCATTGAACCTTTTCCTGTCTTGGTTAGGATGGATAGATCTGTTATCTCTTGTGCAACAGACAAGTAAAAATTATCTACACAATTAATTTTATAAGCAGCAACATAGTTCTGATGCTTTTAATTTGAATAAACAACCGCAAAAATATTGAACTTGCAAGGTCATACTCAGATTAAATATGCTTTAATGGCAACAGTTACTCATGTAAAAATGGCACCGAAACATAAAATAAATTTAGAATACAACTTGTATCTATAGTTGTCTTGCGGGGACTTTTGCACATAACAATGGCAAAAGAAAGTGATTCCCCTCTAGCTTGATTGGATCTGCCACATATAGATGTGCTGTCGACATCACACTGCTTTTGTTTCCTTCCAGGTTGTTGGGTGTGGAGGACGATGTGTACGGCTAGAAATTAATTTACCACACTCTTCTTGGTTCCATTCAAGGTAGCCATCAGGCAAACCTGACGTTTGACCTCATTTATCTAATGGCATCGTCAGGTTGAGCAGGCTCCTAGCTGTTAACATCCCCTTCATATTGCCAGCTGCTTCTGTACTCAGCAGAGCTCTCCCACAATGCAGTAGTCTGCTATTCTTAGAAGTCTTCCCCTGTGAAGGAGAGGCTGCGCTGAGTAATGTGGCTAGAATTTGACAAATGGAACATGGAATTCTCAGATGTGGTGGCCATAGCTTTAATGTTGAAGCTAAGAAGGGTAAGAGCTAGGCAGAGTTCCATGTAGAGCCATGAGACTGTCAAGTGCCACTCACCAAAGCAATTGGGAGCAGGTGACCAAGGAAATCAATGCCAGGAATCTGGATCCGACAACCTGGCCACAAGAAGTTTAATGATCTCACACGAGTGGACAAGGCCAGTGAATCCATGATCACAAGGAACCTCTTATACTACTCAGTGTACTTCAACTCCACCATTCACCCAGTAACAGTCCCTAGTACACAAGCTTCACAACGAACATTCAGAGAGAGTCAGAGAGTCAGATAGCACAGGAGCAGGCCCTTCAGCCCATCATGGCCATGCCAACAAACAAGCGACAAACTACACTAATCCCATTCACCTGGTCTTGGTCCATAGCCTGCTATGCTCTAGCATTTCGTATGCCCATCCAGATGCTTCTCAATTCTATGAGAGTATCTACCTCTGGATTTTTCACGAAGTGTTGCTGCATCAGTCCAGGATAGCAGAGGAGTAGGCAGTCTGTCCAACAGCGTTAGCAACCGCGTATCTCTGGGTCTGCCCGACATCTAGGAGATGAAGTATAATCTGTGCTAATGGGATATTGCTGTTCTGCCCTTCCATGCACCATCCCCTCTATAAAGTTGGGGCCAGATTCTTAGCAATGACAGGAGACTGCTTAGCAGTATCTCACTGCACATGACCATCTACACAGCAGTCTCGATGGACCAAAAGGCCTTCTTTTCTGTCTCTTTCCAGATCTGTTGTTTTTGGAGTTTTGCTGACCAATGTGATTGGCTGACATAAGCCTTTAGGCAACTTGTTGTTTCTCTCCTCTGTTATTTGTCCCAGTATTTTAGTTTAATTCATAATTACCAGCCAATGCACATAGTTAAACTTTATTGCATGATTTATAAACTGAAGTCTAAATGTTTAATCTGGTGTTTATAAGATAATTAGCACCATTGGTGATCAGCCACCATTTAACCATACATCCTAACTCTTTGGTTTAGTATTCAGAAATATCAGTTGATAAGGTGGTAGTTATGGTTCAGAGCTGTGCCTCCTGCTGTATAGATTATTTCACATTCTAACTAATTGCTCTACACTGCCACGATGTTTGAGCTCTCAACTTGTCAACCATTGCACTCTCAACCTCCCTTTCTTCTGGTTCAATCCTTTTTTGCACAGCTCTAACATGCTTCTTACGAGTGGGGATATGGTATGGAAAGAAATATAGACCAATGTTTTAATACTGGAACTTTTGCCTCATTAATGTCTCATTCAAGTTCCATGCATTTCCAAAGCTCTGTGCATAAAATTTCTAAGTCCTCTTATCTTTTTATGGCCTTTCTAACTCGCTGCTATGTTCAACGATCTATAACCCTATACTTTGTGAAATAAAGGAATGGAGTCTTCAACATTTAAGTTATGATTTCTTTAATTATTGTTTCCCAAAATATTCTTCTTACCAGTTATCTGTGCTCAGTAGTGCTACCCAAATATTTGCTGCATTAACTTGTTTCTATCCTGCTGTCTCCAGCATTCCTTATCATAGTTTGACACGCCCCAAATTTGAGATTATCAGCAGACCTCAGTATTAGTCATCCTGTGCCTAATAGAAAGTGAAGGAGATCTGGACACAGGTATCAATAACACACTGCCCCTTTTAACATACAAACCGGCAAAACATCAGTGTACTTTCTGCAATCTGGTCACTTCTCTGTGTATAATGTTACTTTTCCTGAGTACCTCTGTTTCATTGCGTAGCTTTTATTTGGCACCTTATCAAACATCTGAAAATTTCAGCACTCACCACATTCTTCTCATCTAAACAAAATCAAATAAATTAATCACCAATGACCACTCTCCTATCAATCTATGCTGACATTATCTAATGTGACCACAAAGTTGGCTTTCCTATCCTCATAGTTCATTTGTTGCTCTTCTTTCAACATATTGAAAGTTTCCATACATTTTTGGAATTGACCACTGTAATACGTAGTTGTGTTAGGTTTAGCATTGTTGACAATGAACGTTTCCCTTCATTAAAGTGTGTCTTAATTTCTTGCTGTTATAAACTAGCAGCAAGTTTGTTCACTGACCATCAGTATTTGGACAATAATTCCTTGGTCTACCTATGACATTTTCTCTGGCTAATTGTCTTGGTCTATTATTTAATAGCTGCAAAGTAAGAGGAAGTAAACAAGAATCCTTAGTTAATGATGTGAATTATCTTACTTGACATTTGGCTTGAATCACTTTCACTAATCCAGCTTTATTTTGAAGGTATGTTTCACTTCAACACTTTCTGCAAAGTAAAGTGTTCTTTAAAGGAAGGATACAAATTAATGTATTAAGACTTTTAACGGTAATATTATAACTGAAATAAATTTGTACTTTGAGTATCATATATAATGTATGCACCAAGAAAGCTAATACGTGGTCTAAATCAGGTTATAAAGGCATTCGGCTTGAATTGTTTTATGAACCGGAAGTATATGCATTTTTATACATTTTCTTAAAACCAAGAACATTTGATTCCAGAAAAGAAGACTTCACTTTGAAGTAAATTTATGTACCTACTGTTAGGGTACAGTAGATTTGAGATTTACTTTTTCACTGAAAACTGCATCAAAGGAAATCATTTATGCAAATCGCGCAACCTGTTGCTGACAATAACCATGAACAGCAGTAAAAGATAACTAATTGCAACAGTGAGTTTGCAATTCAGCTGTCCTTCAGGACCATTTTTACCATGCACAATATAAGCATATGCACACTATTTCTATACTGTTGTCCTGTTTAACAATTCAATGTCCATCGTAGAATTTTCTGATTTTCTTGTCAGATCTTTCTAAGTTGAGCAGTATTTCTTCTAGTTTGACACAGTGGAATCATTGGCTCATTGGTTGAATATTTGGCTCTGACATTAAAGGTTATAGGTTGAAGTCCATTCCAAGCCCTGAGCACATAATTCAAGCTGATGCTTTGCTGTATTGGTGCTGTCTTTTAATAAGATAAATCTCTCCCCTCTCAGATGACCATTACAATTCCCGTCACAGCAGAAGTGTCTTGTCCAATATTTCCTCGGAGGAGGAAGGGTTGAACAGAGATTTAATGGAGGTACACAAAATCACATGGACTCTGGATAGAATTGGTTAGAAGAAACCTCACAATGGTCCAAATATCAAGAAGCAGGGGATATTAACCTTAAATGATTAGAAAAAGAAATAACAATGGTATGCAAAAAAAAAATGTTTTTGCATGGTGAATAGTTAAGATCTGAAATGTACTGCCTGAGAATGTGGTAGAGGCAGAATCAATAATGGTTTTCAAAAGGGAATTTGATTATCTGAAGATTACCCATTTTCAGGTTATAGGAAAAAGGCAGGGGCATGACACTAAGTGAATTGAACTTTCAGAAGGCCAGTGCTGATATGATAGGCTAGTTGGCCAACCTCAGTGCCACACTCATTCTATAGTTCACCTTACTCAAGAAACATTATGAAAAATACTGATTATCTGGTCAACTCAAACAGCTGCAGATGAATCATCCCTTAAAACCTGTAAGAATGCATCCTTACTTCATTTATTCACTCTGACACATATTCCTTAACATCATACCTAACATATAACATTTCCATAACAACTTTGACTTTTCCAACTACTTTAACCACAAAATCTGTTTGAGGAAGAGAATCCCAACTTTTCATTATTCTTTACATGAAACTATTCATTTTAACTGTCGAATTTTATGGTTTAATTATTCAACATTTGATTGTTTCCTGATGCTTGAACACCAAAATTGGAGGTTTTAAGGGCAGTGAAGAAGGAAATTTGAAAGGATTCAGAAAAGATTTACGAGGAAGTTGGGGCTGCTTTCCCTGGGGTATATGAATAGGAAGGGTTTGGAGGAATATGGGCTGGGTGCTGGCAGGTGGGACTAGATTGGGTTGGGATATCTGGTCGGCATGGACAGGTTGGACCGAAGGGTCTGTTTCCATGCTGTACATCTCTATGACTCTATGACTTGTTTGATTGCTTAAGCCTGTGAGTTGAGTGACAGTGTTAAGTGACTGCCTCCACTCAGTTTCTGAAAGGAAATGGGTAGTGACCATATGTGTGTTAACACATTTGCAAGTTCTGAGATGTTGTAATGCTCTGTAAATAAATTGTTTGGATTTAGAACTAGCTTAATTTTTTCATTTTCTAGAGATAAACAACATATACAAAAGTCCAACACAACCCACAACACTGGTATAGCTATGTCTGATTTCAAGATTATATAACTACCTACTGTCAACTCTCAAACCAAAAAAAAAACATTTCTTACTGTCCACACTGTTGTATTGCACAAATCTGGTGATTTGTTTTGTGAAAATTAGCAGTTGCATTTAACTTCTGACTGCACTTAAGGCATATTTCACTGGCTGTGAAGTCCATGCCTCATTGTGACTATTGGAAGTTGCTAAATAAATGCAGGTTATTGACTTTAATTTGTGATTGTTTTGATCGTGTCATTTCTGAGTGACTGTTTATGCCACAGAGCCAATTCTAAAAAGCCTCCAGTGGAGGGTGGCACAGTGGTTCAACGATTAGCACTGCTGCCTCACAGCGCCACAGACCCAGGTTCGATTCCATCTTTAGGCAACTGGCTGTGTGGAGTTTTCACAATCTCTCCATGTCTGCATGGGCTTCCTCCCACTGTTCAAAGCTGTGCAGGTTAGGTGGATTGGCCATGCTAAATTGTCTGGAGTGTCCAGGGATGTGTCGGCTAGCTGGGTTAGCCATGGGAGATAGAGTGACAGGAATAGGATAAGAATCTGAGTCTGGGTGAGATACTCCTCAGAGAGTCAGTGTGGACTCAATAGTCTGAATGGTCTTCTTAAAAATGTGTTGCTGGAAAAGCGCAGCAGGTCAGGCAGCATCAAAGGAGAAGGAGAACCGATGTTTCAGGATTCCTGAAGAAGGGCTTATGCCCGAAACGTCGATTCTCCTGCTCCTTTGATGCTGCCTGACCTGCTGCGCTTTTCCAGCAACAAATTTTTAAGCTCTGATCCCCAGCATCTGCAGTCCTCACTTTCTCCTGAATGGCCTTTTTCCATACTGTAGGAATTCTTTGATTTGACCTCGTTAAGCAATGCAAGTACAAAAAGCTATTAAGAACAGGTATATTTAAAAATAATTGAACACTTTCAAACATTGATAGCAAATATTGATAAACTCCAAGTATAGTCTAATATCCATTTTTTAAGCTGTTGATTCACTGTGGATTCAAAGTTCATTTTTCTGTGCTTCATTGTTGTATTTGTATCTCTCTTGCTACTCATTTACAATCCTGACATTTACAACTGCCAGTAATTCTGTCATTGCTCGGGTATTAAATGTGTTATGCAGCATCCCTTTAAAAAGTTTGATTCATGTGATGCAGAAAAGGAGCAAGGGAAATGATAATTGTTTAATTGGCCCTTGAAAAATAGCCTGAGGTGGGCACAGTTGGGCACAGAATTGCAGCATTTCCCATCAATGCAACAATGAGTTTAGTACAGTGGATGCAATTAACAATTAACACTAATTAACCTTTGCATTTGTCATAAATTATCCCACCCAATATAATCAAGTTTATATCCACTGAACTGCTCCCACAGCAGATGAAACACATAAACTGTCAAAAAGTCAGAATGTAGTTGTAGATTGGCTCATCTGAAAGCAGTTTTATTTACTGAAAAGTGATGATGGACATATTTTGAAATAGAAATACAATTTATTCATTGAGTAGCATACTGTCATTTCAAATATCAAAGCATACTACTGTCTCAAACAGTTGCACATGGATTTAAGACTAGAGTGTAACTATTTTTGGACTTCAGAATGACAGTGGAAATAGTTTTGACTTTGGGTGAATGTATAAAATGGGCAATATTGGAACAACTATCTGAAATAACTCCACAGAGATTGGTAACCCATCATCAAGTCACCCTTTATTCACACATGAATAATACTTGACATTGGTTTGGTTTCCTCAGAGCCAGCTCTTAGAACAGAACCTGTGACACCCCTCTTCATATTTTTTTTCTTTGTCTGACACTCCTGTTTATATCTGTCAGCCAGGGCTCCCGAATTGGACCAGGTTAACAGCCCCAATCAGGGAACTCACATTCTATGAGGTCCACCTAGCTGACCTCATTATAATCACTGGACTAACCATTAAATATCTCTCGTGATTTAGAGTCATAGAGTCATAGAATCATTGCGATGTACAGCACAGAAACAGAGCCTTCATTCCAACTTGTTCATGCGACCAGATAAATTAATCTAATTGTGTTTAGAGTCATACAGTCATACAGCTTGGAAACAGACCCTTCAGTTCAACTCATCCGTGCTGGCCAGATATCCTAGATAAGTCTAGTGCTATTTGCCGGCATTTGGTCTATATCCTTCTAAATCCTTCCTATTCATATACCCATCCAGATGTCTTTTTAATGTTTTTAATTGTACCAGTCTCCACCACCTCCTCTTAGAGACAACAAAAAATTGCAGATGCTGGAATCCAAAGTAGATAGGCAGGAGGCAGGAAGAACACAGCAAGCCAGGCAGCATCAGAAAGTGGAGAAGTCAACATTTTAGGTGTAACCCTTCTTCAAGACCGGCAGCTCATTCCATATACACAATTCCCTGTGCATATCTCTGAGGTCCCTTTTAAATCTTTCCCCTCTCACCTTAAAGCCATGCCCCCTAATTTTGGACCCTGGGGAAAAAACCTTGGCTTTTCATGCTATCCATGCCCCTCATGATTTTATAAACTTCAACAATTCAGGGAAAATAGCTCCAGCTTAATTAGCCTCTCCCCATGGCTCAATTCCTCCAACTCTGGCAATACTCTTGTAAATCTCTCTGAACATTTTCCCTCTGGCAGGGAGACCAAAATTGAATGCAATATTCCAAAAGTGGCCTAACCAATGTTCTGTACAGCCACAACATGACCTCCCAACTCATATACTCTATACACGGACTAACCAGGCAAGGATATCAAACACCTTCTACACTATCCTGTCTACCTGTGACTCCACTTTCAAGGAATCAAGAACCTGCACCCCAAGGTCTCTTTGTTCGGCAACATTTTGCAGGTCCTTGCCTTTAAGTGTATAAGCACTGCCCTTATATATTGTACCAAAATATAGCACCTCATATTTATCTAAATTAAACTTTATTTCCATTTTTTAAAATTAAATAAAGCCGAGGAGTCTAAATCTCTCTGAACCTTTCTGAATCACTTGCCCAGAATCTCAGCAAACATCAATTTCTGCTCTGATTTAAAATTGAGGTCTCATAATCTCTGCCCTTGTCAAATCTACAGTGATGAAGAGATCCTACTGCATTGGATATTGGGCTGGATATTCGTGTTTCAGATGAAAGTTGGGAATTAGGAGATTTTTGATGTTGTGATTCCAGTTCCTAGCTGGCAATGTTGGGCAGTGGGATTTTCATCAACTGAAGCAGTCATAGCCGATGGAAACGCCTTGAGTTACAGTGATGTTATAAAAAAGCTCACCTTCACTCTGAGAGACTTGGAGACTTCTACAGAACACCTTACTTTCACTCCCTATCTGCTCATCCCCTCACTATTTACCCCTTCATACATCTCTTATCTCCTCACTTCTATCGCTCCCCTCACCTCCTCACCATTTTACCTACATGCACCCTTAAAAACCCTTTAAACACTCACCTCCAATCCCCCATTAGCCCCTCAAACCTCCCTAATCATCTCAACATACCATAAATTCCCTCAACCCTCTCCATCAATCTGCATTTCCATCAACATGCATTATTCACTTTGACTCTGTCAATCATATCTCCAGAACTTAAATAGCAGCCCTCAACCACATTAAAAATGTTAAACCATCATCCTAAGGCCCGTATCTATGCCAGTATACTCTCAACTAACTTTGTTCAAATTCCCTTCAGTCACTCCTCTTCCTAAACCACCTTCACCACCAGCACTCCTCACCCCCTCAATCCTGTAGCCCCCTCACTTTCTCATTCTCACATCCTTTTATACCCAAGCCATTGTCAATCCCCAGAGCTCCTCACTCCCATCCCTCTCAATGTCTTTACCCTATCAAGCCTCTTGAACATCTTTCAGATCTCCATGTTATCCTATGCCCTCAATTCACCTTCCTGCTCCCAACCCACTCATCCAGACACTCCTATAAACAGAACTCACTAGCCTTGTAATATTACATGGAAGTGTTTGAAAATTTCAAAAATGTGTCAAAATAGACATGTATCCCTTGAAAAAAACCCGAAAGAGCTGCGGATGCTGTAAATAAGAAACAAAAATAGAAGTTGCTGGAAAAACTCAGTAGGTCTGGCAGCATCTTTGAAGAGAAATCAAAGGTAACGTTTTGGGTTCTGAGGAAGAGTATTGAACCTGAAACATTAACTCTAATTTCTAGTTCACAGATGTTGCCAGACCTGCTGAGCTTTTCCAACTTCTGTTCATAAATCACTTACAAATCTCCAGAAGTCTATTGGAGAACGTTGGAGCTTGACACTTTGATTTTTATTTCTTTCACAATTTGAACTGTGTTCTAGAATGGCTTCAGGACCTGCTATTGTAAAAATGCATCTTCCCTTAAGAGATGCGGATTGGCTTTAAGTAGCAGAGTTGAACTTGAGTTGGTGTCTCTGTAAAACACATTACCAAGGTCAGAAAGACAAATAGATAGAGGAAAATGATACTAGGATCCAAATACAGATGACAGGTGAATCTATAATAACTTTAAATACAAGCTGAAGCATATTCAACTCATTCAAACTCTCACAATTCTTGGTATACAGCCAGGCACTTTCTGCTGATGGAAACTTAATCATGAATTGTCAAATCCCAACATAAAGATATTGGGATTTAATCTTGAGTTTGCCACATGCAATTCTACAGAAGGTCAAAAGACCACTTTTTGGTGTCAGTATTCTTGCTCCTGCACAGCATTTTCAATGTTACTTAAATAATATCCAAGTGAAACATGTCAATTAGTGGACAAAATGTGAAAAAAAACACTTGTTATTCATTTCTGAAATGTACAATCTGATTATTATTCATTATTACTTCTCAATACATTTATTAAGAACAGACCAGACCCTGCTGATACAGTTTGTGAAAGTTGGTTTAGCTTCTGCAGCTGGGGCTCTTGTGATGCAGTGGTAGTGTCCTACTTTTTGAGCTAGGAGTCCTTAGTTCAAGTTCCGTGTGCTCCATCAGTATGTCTTAGCCTCTTTAAACAGGCTAATTAAAAGTATCCATATTATGCAGCATGCTCAGGTTCTGCATAATGACACATAAACCCATATCCAGGTGTTTAGCAGTAAATTTTAAAAAGAAAGTTATTAGATTTTTAATGCCCAGATTGCATCCTTTGACTTAAAGTGAGATGGTCAATAAAGAATGGCATTTCATACAACGTTTTCCTTGCTAAAGGTAGGGTGAATTATATCACCTCAACAATGTCATTAAAAAATTGCATTCTCTTTTTACTGAGGTGTTTTCACTTCAGAGACTGGTTATATATTGGAGCTGACGAATACCTGCTGGAATTGCCTGTGATTCCTTAGCTCAGACTGCTACAAAACCCCTAGCAGAACAGCATAACTGATGTGTGTTTGTCTGTGTAAGATCAGGTATTACAATGGTTGGAGCAACTTGTTAGTTTCGAACAAGTGCCAGTGATCAGAGATGCCCCATTCCCCCGTCAAAAACGTTAGGCTGGAGAAACTCAACCAGGACTTTAATCAGTATTCTGGAAAGGAAAATAAATAATGACTGTTGTAGGTGTTCCTGATATATCTTCTGAGGTATACCAGTTCTGAGGAAGGGTCACTCGGCCAGAAATGTTAATTCTTGATCTCCTTCTACAGACCTGCCAAGCTTTTCCAGCAATTTCTATTTTTGTTCCTAATATACCTTCATCTGTGCCACTGTTGCATCTCCTGGTGCCTGACATCTTCCCTTTGCTCCAATTGTTTTCTTTCTTTTAGGAGGTGAGAAGGTGAATTTGTTTGGCTTTCCTGATGTAATGAAGCTCAGAAACATACAACCTCATTGAGCTCTTCTTACTTGATGCTTTTTGTTGGATAAGTGTTTTTTTTTAAAAAGTGTGTTTCTTTTGGAAAAACAATATAAGGTGGGAACGTGCAAATTTTGTTGTGTTTACAGATGTTTTCCTCATTTTCATGTGTCTTTTGTCATCCTGTGAGATAAATAGTGACTGCCCAACATGGTATGATATTTACATGATAAGAGGATTAATCTGAATAATGCATAAGTGAAATCTTAGTTGCATTTTGAAGTTGATCCTTCTTCTGCAATATTCAGATGGTTCTACTCAATGCTAAATGTCACATTGAATGTGTCTGCCTTGCATTCATTATTTATCTTACAGGATAAAAAAGGTAGATCCCTTAAAATAATTAGGTTCCAGTGCAAAAAAAATTAAAACATAAAGTTGAGTGATCTAAAACCACATTGATTTCTTGCCCAGGGTATTGATCCTTTGAGACAGTCAGCTAGCTCAATTGGCTGGGTGGATAGTTTGTAATTCAGTGATGCCAGCAGTGCAGGTTCCAATCCTGTACTGGCTGAGGTAACTATGAAGCCCCTTTCTTCTTTAAGGTGGGTCAATGGTTAGCATTGCTGCCTCACAGTACCAGAGACCCAGTTCGATTCCACCCTTGGGTAACTGTCTGTGTGGAATTTGCACATTCTCCACATGACTATGTGGATTTCCTCCAGGTGCTCTGGTTTCCTCCCACAGTCCAAAACATGTGCAAGTTAGATGGGTTGGCCATGATAAATTACCCTGTGGTCTCCAGGGATGTGTAGGTTAGATGTGTTAGCCATGGTGAATGCAGGGTTGTAGAAATAGGGTAGGGGCAATGGGCCTGGGTGAGATGCCATTCAGAGAATTAGTATGGACTTGTTGGGCCAAATAGACTGTTTCCACACTGTTGGGATTATGTTCATTCTTAGCTCCTCTCCTTGATAAGGTGTGGGTGACCCTCCAGTTAAAACACTGCCAGTTGTCTCCCTGTAATGAGAGAGTGGAACCATGGTGATTTTACCTATCTGTCCTTTCTAATTACAGATTGTAGTTACAAAAGCTATCTTGAAGGTCACTATAGGGAACTGCTACAAAGTAATTTTTGGTAACACTGAAAAACAGTCCCAAAATGGATTACTAAAATCGGTTCTCAGCAGAGACCAAGTAGAAACACTTCATAAAATGTCAGACTCAACTTTTTTTTATGATTTATATGAATGGCTTGAATTAAAGGGCTGAAGATACAGTTGTTAAATTTGCTGATGAAAGATAATTAGGAAAGAAAGAAGTGAAGAGAAGATAAGAAGGCTACAAAAGGATATGGGGTAGAATCTTATAGGTGCCTGAAAATTGTAGGTTATGGTGAGGAATGCAGCAGAACTATGAGAGAAATGAATCCAACGATGCCTGTCTCAATGCCAGCAATAACTTGCTGTAACTTAATATGTTTTGGGCATCAATGAGGGACACTCAGTAGGCAGTGGCTAGTTGATTATGAAGGTGGACATTTGTTTGTTAATGACTTTATTAACTGCACATCTGGCCTAATTATTACATAAGTTACCACCTGCTGCAGGCAAACTTTACGCTGAGAATTCTCAATGTGGTGACTGGTGATTTCAGCTTGACAATTGTTCCAAAGGACTGCCATGTTGGTGACCAGACATCAATATCTCAGGACACATTCCATGGGTACTGGTCCCATGCAACCCCATTGACATCCAACATGTACCACCCTCTCTGCTCCCTCTTAGCATATCTCAAATCCATCTACATTTCTAAACTTCAACACTGCATTGTTATTGTTTATTGTGAGTCAAACTGAATACAAAAGTATGTAGGTCACATAGTTACATAAGCAATTGGTATGGTGAAACTGTGAATAGAACTATAGTCATAGAGTCATAGAGGTGTACAGCACGGAAACAGACCCTTCAGTCCAACCCGTCCATGCCGACCAGATATCCCAACCCAATCTAGTCCTACCTGCCAGGATGGAAATATGTTGGAAGCAATTCAGAAATGTTTTACTTGACTGATACCTGGAATGGGCACTTTAGGTTCTACAGGAAGGTTGGACAGACCTGGGGACTTATATCTGTGAGGAGTCAGAGGTGAGGTGATGGAAGCATATAAGATCCTAAGACATCATGATAGGGTGAATGTGGAAAAGATATTTCCCCTTGTGAACGAATCTTGAACTGGGGGCCACTGTTTTAATATAATGGGCCATCCATTTAAGCCAGAGTAAAGGAGAACCCCTTTTCTCACAGAAGGTCATGAGTATTTGGAACTGCCTTTCTCAAAATTTGGAGAAAGCAGTGTCTTTGAATAATTTTAAGACAGAAGTAGATAGACTATCGATAAGTTTTCACCTCTTTGCTTAATAGGGTTAGGCGGGAATGGGGTAAACATAATTATATTGAATGGCAGAGTGTAAAGTGGTTAATGGCTGCTCCTCATGTATGCATTCATAAGAGCCTCATGGCAGTTATATGCTTGCTGTTGGAAACTGGCCCAATTTTTGCACGTACATACAAAATTATTAAAAATCTAATTTCAACAATATTTTTGAATCCAAAGTATTTCATAAAAAGCTAATAGCAAAATGCAAAATGTACACCATTAAAGTTTTATGTTGTACTTCCTGCAGACAATTTATTTCTAATCTTATCATAAATTTGGACTTCAAAGATTATATAAAAAATGTGACTTTTAGTGTCATACTTGTAGGAGTCATAGAGTGATAGAGATATACAGCACGGCAATAGACCCTTCAGTCCAACTTGTCTACGCCAAACAGATATCCTGATCTAATCTAGTCCCATTTGCCAGCAATTGGCCTATATCCCTCTAAACCTTTCCTATTCATAAGTCTATCCAGATGTCTTTTAAATGTTGTAATTGTACCAGCCCCCACTACTTCCTCTGGCAGTTCATTCCACCCGCTGCATGAAAAAGTTGCCCCTTAGGTCCCTTTTAAATATTTCTCCTCTCACCCTAAACCTCTGCCCTCTAGTTTTGGACTCCCCCACCCCTGGGAAAATAACTTGTCTATTTACCCTATCCATGCCCCTCATGATTTATGAACTTCTATAAGGTCACCCCTCTGATGCTCCAGGGAAAATAGTCCCAAACTGTTCAACTTCTCCCTCCAGCTCAAACCCTTAACCCTTGCAACATCCTTGTCAATCTTTTCTGAACCCTTTCAAATTTCACAACATCCTTCCTATAGCAGGCAGACCAAAATTGCATGCAGTATTCCAATAATGGGCGAACCAAATTCTTGTGCAGCTGCAACATGATCTCTCAACTCCTACGTTCAATGCACAGACAAAGAAAGGTAAACATATCAAATGCATTCTTCGCTACCCTATCTACGTGTGACTCCACTTTCAAGGAACTATGAACCTGCACTCTCTTTGCTCAGCAGCACACCACAGGACTTTCCCATTAAGAGTGTAAGTCCTGCTAAGATTTGCTTTTCCAAAATGCAGCACCTGACATTTATCCAAAATTAAATTCCATCTGCCACTTTCCATTGGCCCATTTGATCAAGGTCCCATTGTACTTTTCAAATATTGAAAACTGAATCGATAAGTAGAGGAGATGTTCGTGAAGAATGCTAAAAGAGTAAACGTACAGAGATAAAGACTGAGGAGGTGAAGTGCAAAGAGATTATCCATGGGAAATAAGCAAATATAATTTTGTGCTTAAATTAGAAAAAATAACTTTCAGAATGGTAAACGATCTTTACTTATTCGTGCTACAGTTGTAAATATAAAAGTTGGCACGTTGTGTTACACATAAACAAACCTTTCGTCAGGTCACAGTTGGAATATTGCTTACAGTTCTGATCGCCTCACTGCCAGAAGGATGTGGATGCTTTGGAAAGGGTGCAGAGGAGGTTTACCAGGATGCTGCCTGCTCTGGAGGGTTTTAGTTATGAGGAAAGGTTGGATAAACTCAGATTGTTTCTACTGGAAACACAGAGGCTGAAGGGTGATCTGATAGAGGTTTACAAAATTATGGCAGACATAAATAGGGTGGATTGTCAGAGATTTTTCCCAAGGTGGAAAGGTCAACTACAAGATGGCACAGGTTGAAGGTGAGAGGGGCAAAGTTTAGGGGAGAAATGAGGGGAAAGGTTTTCACACAGAGGGTAATGGGTGCTTGGAATGCTCTGTCAGTGGAGGTAGTGGAAGCAGACACGTTAGCTATGTTTAAGGTATATCTCGATGGACACATGACTCAGAGACAAACAGAGATATAGAAACCATGTCTGGGCAGTAAGCAACATGTCTAAATAAGGATTAGGGATCAGTGCAGGCTTGGTGGGCTGAAGGGCCTGTTTCTGTGCTGTACTTTATTGTGTTATTATTGTAAACCCTGAGCCACCTGATAAAATTATTTTTATATTATATTTGATTTTTAATTTGACATATGCTCCTGCTCAAATGCTGAAAGTTACATTGCTGTGTTTGAAAACTAATTCAGTACTTTGAGTGCAAATTGTCTCCTTTATTTCTTTATGTTACAGTAGGGGCTACACTTTAAAATTATTTCATCAGCTCTTAAACCTTTTGAGATTGTCTAAGATCATGAAAAGTATCTTCTTTCTTTATTGGCTGAGATTTGAAATTCTGTTTTAACTGAACTAAACTAAACTAAACCTATCAAAGTCAATTACAACTAAGAGCATATGATGAATTTTTTTCAACTCTTTTGTAAACAGGACTATTATTGAAACAAATCAGTCTAAAAACTGTGTTAAACAAAAAATTGTGTTGGAGAGCATTTTGGTGCAGATCATCAAAATGATTAATGGGCAAAGCTAAGATGTCAATCAAACTATTAAAGATGCTTGACATTTTATGATCCGGAGACTAAACAAAGTGTATATGACTGGAGTGTTTAATAAGCTATAGCATGGGGCATTGTGAGTATTAGTGGTCTGAAGGATCATACCAGTCATTCTTGACGTGGACTTCTCTACTCTCTCAGTAATTGTGGTGGGTCTACTTTGAAGACCTGTCATGCTATCCCACATGAGTTAAATTATGGATCAAGTTGCCTCATTGTGGTCCTCATAACTGGATCAATGCCTCCATGACTTGCAATGTTTCCCTCTAGGATATAATATTTAGGGATGTCTGAACAGGAACAGAGCTGGAGATACTTGCACTAAGGACAATGTTAGCTCCACACTTTTTGTTGTTGTGTATGGCCAGTGGAATGTACAGTTATTGCTTATGCTGGGATTTTAAGAGAATGCTAGCTGTGCATGGCTTGCTTCGTCTCTGAAAGATTCAATTCAGATTGTTGTGCAGAGAGCAGTCTGTGCAACTCCAAAAGGAGATTAATGCAGACAGTCCGCTGCTGTGCCTGGCTCTACCATCTGCTCTTCCTCAGCACTCAAATGTGAGTCATCAGGTGACAATCCAGCCATCTGCCTTACTGGCCCTATCAAAGCATGAATATCCTAGGGTGATGTCTGGTCTGAGTGCTTCCTGTGATGGTGCACCCTCCTCAGCTCCTCTGAGGATTCACTTTTGGCCCTTTTGACTACCTTCTGCTGAACGGCTAGTCTCTGTTGGAGATTAAAGACATGAATTAGGTATGAGTATATTGAAGGTTACCATTATGAATATGATATTTCATTTCATCTTGAAACCAAGCCAATGTGATTGAGTGCCTTATGGCCAGTGGAAAGCTGAGAGCTCCCTACCTCTGACAAGTAGGGATATTGAAACTCTACCAGTCTCAATGACCTTTACCTCCGCAATTGTCAGTTGTATCATCTGTGCTGTGTTGAATCCCGGTCTCTCGCCCACTTCCTCTTTTTCTATTCCCAGTGTTCTGTGCTCTCTTATCAAGTGAAGAAAGGGAGGACAGACCCATGAGCCAAATGCTGACAAATAGGACTAGATTAATTAAGGATATGTGGTCAGCATGGATGAGTTGGGCCGATGGGTCTGTTTCCTTGCTGTACATCACTATGAGTCGATGTGTGAGTGTACTGTGTTCAGCTGGTGGATGAATACAGGTGAGGATGACTGTAAAGGAGGGGCATGATATTGCTTTAGGATGAGGAAGAGTGAGAGTTATGGACTCACTGATGGGATATGAGGAAATACATAAGTATCAGATGTTCCTGTGAAGTGTGATGTGATGAGGTGAAGTTAAGTTGAGCAAATGGAGGGAAGAGTCGTTATCATGTGTACTGCAGGATTGCAATTCAAAGGGATGCCAACGGTGTGGGTTCAATTCCTATACCAGCTGAGGTGATCATGAAGTGCCCTCCTTCTCAACTTGTCCCCTCACCAGAGGTGTGCTGGCCCTAAGGTTAAATGACCAGCAGCCTTCTCAGTCTAGTGAGAGAGCAGCTGTAAGATCTGGTATGACTATGTCAACTTGGTTTACTGCAGGTTATAGGTGGATGTGGCCCTGTACTCAGATTAATTAATTAAAACATTTTCTGTGGATACTATAAATCTAGCATCCTGTTTTAACATTCTTGTTGCTGACTTCTAATGCCTCCAAGCACCCCTTCCTTGTCTCAGCAGCCTGCTCTAACATCAACGCTTTCATCAACACTTCCGGCAAGACATCAATGAAAAAGACTATCGTATTTGATCATCGACACTCCATGCTAACAGTTTTTGCCTGGCTACTCCTTCAACTTCCATCTTTGGATTATCTCTCAAACTACTGGAGTTAAATTGAGCAAACACCTGAAGGGCAGTAATCCTGGAGATAAAATTGTAATGAGGTAGCTGAATTAAAAATCTACAGACAGACACATTGAACTTAATTCAGGATAGCACACATATAGCAGACTGCACCCTCGTCACAAAACCAAGATATATCCTAATTAGTTTCAAAGGCCCAGTACGGTCTGACAAGTTTGTACAGAGGTATTTCTGTTTTTCAAATCTATCCTTTTCGAAATAAGTCTTTGTTTTCTGTTTTCTTTTTCCAAACCCTTTTAAACACATTGAAACCAAAAAATGCTTGAGATAACAGCTGGTCAGGTAGCATCCATGGAGAGAAAGCAAGCTAATGTTTCAATTCTGGATGACTTTTAATCAGGTCTCTGACCAGCTGTTATCTCTAGCATTTTTAGCTTTCAGTACAGATTCCAGCATCTGCAATAACTTGTTCTCTTTTAAACACATTGATCACTTTTGACGATATGTATATCTGAATCCCTGTGCTCCTATAATACATTTAATTACCTGTTTCCCAAGGAATATGGTGCCTTCTTTTGCTTCCTCCTAAAATGCATTACTTCACACTTTCTTATTTTGATGTCCCAATGACAATATTGATCTACAAGGTCAGTAATGTCTTCTTGTGTTTTGTTACAGTCCTCCAATGAATTATCTAAAGCCCACCAATTTGTTCTTTTTCAGAAATGTAATATTGTTTTTTCTAGATTCTCTACAGTGTGGAAACAGGCCCTTCGGCCCAACAAGTCCACACCGACCCTCCAAAGAGTAACCCACCCAGACACATTTCCCTCTGTCTAATGCACCTAACACTAGGTGTAATTTAGTATGGCCAATTCACGTGACCTGCACATCTTTGGACTGTGGCACAAAACCAGAGCATCCAGAGGAAACCCACTCAGACACAGGGAGAATGTGCAAACTCCACACAGACAGTTGCCCAAGGCTGGAACTGAACCTGGTCCTATGAGGCAGCAGTGCTAACCACTGAGCCACTGTGCCACCCTGATTTTCTGATTCCCAAGTCTAATCATAGATAATAAATAATTGTGATCGATGTAAAGATCCTTGTGAAACTCCTTTTGCCAAATGATTCGTTAATCTGAGTAGTGGGCAGAAATTTGTTTGCATTGTGTCACATTAAAAGTGGTACACAGAATGACATTCATCAGTGCCCTCTGTCAAAGACAGACAAAAAAAACCTGCAGCTGCTGGAATCCAAGGTAGATAAGTAGGAGACTGCAAGAACACAGCAAGCCAGGCAGCTTCAGGAGGTGGAGAAGTCAACATTTTAAGTGTAACACTTCTTTAGGACTGAGGGTGGGTGTGGGGGAGCTGCAGATAAAACAGGGTGGGGTAGGGGAGGATTTTGGATAGGGAAGGGGGCAGGATGCTGAGATAGGGCTCTGTGAGCACAGGTAGGGTGTACGGCCTGGTTGGTCGATGGGAGGAATGAATCCAGTTGGTAGCTGGAAGGAAGGGTCGACCAGAGGAATGGAAGGGAGGGAGGGGGAGGGGCTAAAAAGGGAGCCGGGGGATTGGAAGGGAGGTTATTTGAAATTGGAGGACTCAATGTTGAGTGCACCGGGCTGTAGGCTGCCCAGATGGAAGATGGGGTGTTGTTCCTTCAATTTGCGGTCTGATTCGCTGTGGCAATGGAGGAGACCAAGGATGGTCATGTCTAAAAGGGTGTGGGAAGGGGAATTAAAATGGGTGGTGATTGGTGGGTCAGGTCAGTCCCTGTCAATGGTAGGTAGGCCACATATCACCAACTGCCCCATGCATGAAGCCTTCTTCATTTGTATATTTGACAAATTACTTTCTCCCATTTAAACCTTAGCTCCCTGGTACTTTCCCAGATAACCATTGCTGGTATCTTGTGGCACTTACTACTTCTACCAAAATCTGGCATTAGATCAGGTTTGTTTTTGTTTACATAGCATGACACAGGCAAGGCTGGAGCTTTGGAGGGTGAGGGGTGACCTTATAGAGGTTTATAAAATAATGAGGGGCAAGAATAGAGTGAACAACCAAAGTTTTTTCCCCAGGATTGGAGGAGTCCAAAGCTAGAGGGCATAGGTTTAAGGTGAGGTGGAAAGAGTGAAAATGGACCTAAGGGGGATTGTTTTCATACAAAGGGTGGGACATGGGTGGAATGAGCTGCCAGAGGAAATGGCGGAGGCTGGTACAATTACAACAGTTAAAGGGCACCTGGATGTGACATGAATAGGAAGAGTTTAGAGGGACATGGGCCAAATGCTGGCAAATGGAACTGGATTATTTTCGGATACCTTGGTGGCATGGATGAGTTGGACTGAAGGGTCTGTTTCTGCGCTGTACATCTCTATGACTCAATGGCCTAATTAATTATCCCCTTCTGCACAATTTCTGAAACTCATCTACAGTTTTCGTAAATTAGTATTTGTTTGTAATGGTTGGAAGTTTTTACACCTGAAGGCATTGTTACTGTTTAGTGCTAACACTTTTTTGCATCAGATTTTAAGGCTATTCCCTTTAAAAGCTTCTCATGTGCCTCTTCCATGTATCTTTTTCTTATAAAGAGACTCAGTTGCTCTGGTAATGTTATGATTTGGAGATGCCGGTGTTGGACTGGGGTGTACAAAGTTAAAAATGACACAACACCAGGTTATAGTCCAATAGGTTTAATTGGAAGCACACCAGCTTTCTGAGCGACGCTCCTTCAGCAGGTGGTAGTCTGGTATTGTTGGTCTTCTCTCAGGATCTGTCTGAGTATTTCTGTCTTCGGCTTCAGTGTGATTTGGAAAGTTTTCTTCAAAGTTACATTTTCCATTGGTCTGTAAGTAAGCTGATAATGTTTCATCAAGAATTCGAACAACAATTTTGTCCCTTAAGAATTCAGTTTTGAAGCTCTGTGTTCACAATTTCTCGGTCATCTGCAAAGTTCAAATAGTCTACAGACGCGACTGGAAGTTGAACTTGTATTAAATCTTGCTTCTTTGAGATTTCTATATTTTTTTTTAAATTGGATAAAGTAAAAAATATTTTAATACAACTTCAAAAGCATCTATTCTCCTTAATGGTTGTCTGTTAATAACCTAAACTGCATTTGGATCCACCAAATACAGTATACCTTTCTATTGCTCAGCTTCAGTTTTAGTGTTTAATTTGGAGGGGGTACTGTATCCAAGGCACTGCCACCTCCATAATATCAAAACTTGTGTTCCACGTCATTCTTCTCTAATTTGGTTGCTTCTGAGAAGAATTATACCTTTTTGCCATTTCTGTACAAAGTACTGATTATTTGTAGAGATATTTTAAACCCATTTAATTTCTGTATTTTGTTACCTTTGCCAATCTACACCAGGTAGGGGAGATATCTTTATTTATCCTCCCTCATTATTAAATTGCCTGTAACCACAATCTTCCTACTTTTCTCTATTTTCTTCAAATTCTAGTTGACCCCAACAACTCTTGGACATCCTCCTGTTCCATTGTGCCACGGTTACTATTGTGACCATTTGCCCCACAGCCCTTTTAATCACAGTTAGTATGTACAGTGCACTTTCTTGGAAATAACCACTGACTGTGGGAACTCCTGGTGTATTATTCTTTGTTCTCCCAATGCTGACAGGTAGTCATACTCTCTCCTTGTTGCGCCTGTGCTTTCTGTTGTGCTGCAACTACACTCTGGAGAAAGCAATCCAAAAATTCATAACCACACCTATGAGTCATAATGTTTCTTAACTCATGCTTCAGCTCAATAGCTCTGAGTCAGAGTGTCTTAAGCCAGAGACATTGACTGCAGATGTGGAAGCTCAGGACAGCCTCAGTATCCATGCATTCCCCTTTATCATAGCCTAAACACATGATTTTGTTTTTGCTAACCTTAATTTTTAATTGCTGTAATTAGAATCTAGAACTAATAGAATTCTTGAGTTTAATGCTCATTAGCTGATGTTTAAATTTGATTTGAAATCATTTAATAATGAATTGCTATTTGGTTCTGATTTATGTAGAACAGACACTTATTTAAAGCAAATTGGATCTATTTAGTTTCCTGCACTTACTATATTTACTGTGTGCCCTTGGATCTATTTCTGTCATTGAGCCCCTTTATTCTATTAATTGATCTAAAATATATTATCTTTGCAATAATTAAGGTGAATAATAAACTAAACATTTAGCTCTAATACCACACTCATTTCCTTACTTTCTATTGTGTATAATTTCTTGAGAGATTTTACTCTTGTTTATCTGGAATCTGTCACTGCTCACAGCTGCTGTTACTTTTAAATCACTGGTGCCAGGAGTTACCTTCTTTCTAATTAGATTTGGGTCTCTGCTTGTATTAGGGCCATCATCAACCACCACAGGCTGCCTTCAGATCAGATCTTGATGCCTGGAGCACTCTGGTAGCATATACCCCTGGTTTGGGTGGAGGGTTGGAGAGGAAATTGGGATGTGCTTCCTCTTTACAATTAAGCTGAAAGGAAAGGAATTAGTTAACACTGGAATAAATGGGAGATGACCATAGCAGAGCACAATGAAGATTACTGAGTAGGTTACCCCTAGAGGTCTTTGCATTTCACATGAATGACCATGCTTAATCCCGCTTAAACTGTTTGTGCTCGCTGTTACTGCACTTTTTTTTAAAATCATTCTTAAACCACCAAATACATTAACCTCGTCAGTTGGCTGCAGATAGTCTATGGTAAGGTGGTCAACTTTTGAGCAGCAAAGAAAACATTTTCAGGATTGATATCAGATGATATATTGGCTGGAAGTTTCTGCTGCCTTGAATGACATGGGCAAAGGTTAGAAAGGTGGAAAAATATAGTACAAATGAAAAAAGTCATATTCCCAAATCTGAGAAAATTTTCCAGTGGTGATTAGTAGTGAGTTCTGAATCTTGTTATTGAACAACAACTACCTTATTTCTATGTATTTGTGCCTCAATATTATCTAGTCTCTCCTCAGGTCCATGCAAGACTTCTCCAAGATGGTACAAATTCTCATTATGAAATCAGATCAGTTAACTCCTGGCGGCTTTCCAGATGCTTGTCCTGACATTTGTCCAACTCCACCATTGGGAGAAAGTGAGGATTGCAGATGCTGGAGATCAGAGTGAGTGTGGTGCTGGAAAAGCACAGCCGGTCAGGCAGTATCCGAGGAGCAGGAGAATTGATGTTTCGGGCATAAGCCCTTCATCAGAAGGGCTTATGAAGGGCTGATTCCTGATGAAGAGCTTATTCCCAAAACATTGATTCTCCTACTCCTCGGAATCTGCCTAACTGCTGTGCTTTTCCAGCACCACAATCTCTACCCCCAACTCCATCACTACCAGCATATCCCAGCATACACCAGCAAGGTGTGCACCAGTTATCCTGAGGGCAGCCATGATGTATACACACGAGAGAACTCACATATTCCTACTTCCTTTAAATGTCCTCAGACTATACGGGGATGACTGCTATTGACAAAAGGCTGCCTTCTACAAACACAGTGAGGCATCTTTACAAAACCTTTAGACTGACACTGAAACAGATACAATACTGCCCCTGTTTGTATTAGGCCTGTAGTAAAACACCATAGGCCTCCTTCAGATTCAGATTTTGATGCCTGGAAAGCTCTGGTAGCATATACCCTGGTTTGGGTGAAGGATTTCCAAGTCAGGGCAGTGAGTAGGTTGGAGATGAACTTATAGGAGGTGCGTTCCCATGTATCTGCTTCCCTTGCCCTTCTGAATGGAAATGTTTCTGGGTTTGGAAGGTGCTGCCTCAGGAACTTTGGTAAATTTCTACAGCGCATCTTTTAGATAGTACACACAGCTGCTACTGATCCTCAATGGTGAAGGGACTGGATGTTTGTGGGTATGGTACTAATCAAGTGGGCTGCTTGGTCCTAGATGATGGTAAGCTTCTTGACTGTTGTTGGAGCTGCACTCATCCAGGCAAATTGGGGCATATTCCATCATAATCCTGATTTGTGCCTTATAGATGGTGGACAGTATTCCAAGCCTCTGACCTGCACTTACAGCCACTGTGTTTATGTGGTGAGTCCAGTTGAGTTTCTAGTCAATGGTAACCCCCAGGTTGTTGATTGTGGAGGATTCAGTGATGGTAACACCATTGAATGTCAAGAGGTGGTGGTTAGATTGTCTCTGGTTGGCAAATGTCAAAGCATGAGTAGACTAATGCTTGCTATGATACCACCAGATCTTGGCCCTTTTGGAGAGATTTCTTTCCTGAAATGGCACAAAGGGAGGGATTGGAGAGAATGGAAGTGGATGGAAGAGATATTATTGGAGATGTAGGGACATGAGGGCTTGTGTCATGTAGGATGGGCAGGTAGGGTTAGTAATTGCAGAGGTTGAGTGGGTGAGAACTGTTGAATGTACAGTTGCAGACAATACTGAGTGCTGTAATCAATGAACGTTGGGGAGGGGTGTGTGCAGTGGCAACATAAGATTGAATGATGACCCTGTAAGTGCATGGTAGGAGAGAGAAAGTGTTGACATTTACCTCAGTGGAGCTCAGTGGATCACTGACCTTCTTTCGACATTGCTGACCCAGGCTGCTATCTGGCTACATCTGCTGGGGTGGCATCGTTTTCAGGAAAATACACTGCCTTTATTTCAACTAATCCATCCACCATCACATCCAGGTACTCTGTTGGCCAACCAAGGAGCTACCTGCCTTTTAGGTTCTGTCAATCAGGAGAAAGTGTCAGGAATACATTGTTTACAGCAGCTCCTGGCTTGCAGCGGAGCATGGATTAAATATGACACTAGTGGTATGAAAATCCTGGAGAGCTCTCCTGTCACATGATTCCATAGTCAAGTCTGGAAGAGGCCAATTGCATAATTAATGAGCTGAAGATTAGTGATGGCAATTGTGTGTTAAAAGTCAATAAGGGCTTTGGCTCAACAAGAATCACAACTGATTTTCCAAAAAAAAAATGAAGGTTCAACCATTGAGATTTTAGATGATGGTTAAGTCGACAATTATTCTGTAATATGCAGACATGCATTATTAGCGTTTCTGACATATCCAAAGATGAGCTTGTTCTGTGCAGCTTCTGAATAATAGCATTCAGAAGAACATATTTATAATGTCAATGCTTGTAGTAACTATGGCAAGTCTTTCTGTTTTGTTCGGGTGATGTACTAGCTCCAGTCTGATGAAATATGGTAGCCCCCTTTTGAAAAGGTTTCCCTGTAAAACCCAACTATTATTTGGATTCGCAGAATTGCATTGTAATTTTTCTATTGCCATTTGTCTGATTCATTTTTTGTTAATTGTGTGTGCAGCTGCCAGGAATGATAATAGATGCCTCTGATTTGACTTTAATTGCTGCACACAACAAAAAAACAATAAAAGGCTGAATCACAAATATAATAGCTGGACAATTATTATGAGTGCTTGTAAATTGCTTCTAGCACCTTTATTAAAAGTGGCCATGCAGAAATGGGAATTAGTATTGAATTTTAAACAGCGATGGAACTCATTGCACAAAACATGAACAGATTCAGTGTCCACTTATCCACAGGCGAAAAATGCATTCTGCATTCATTGTATAAAGGATTGTAGTTAAAGCATTTCCCCTTTTATTAACATTAAGGAAATACTTCATTGTTGGTTTTCCAAAGTATCTGTCAAAACATTGATGGAAGTGCCTGGGTTAAGTCAAGTAAACAATGTTTTTTTAGGTCAGGGGAGGGTCTTTCATTACATCTTTCTCCCCTGCCATGATATTCCACTTGCCTTCACTGCTCTAGCAGTTTCTTAATCTACTGTACTATCACATTGCTCAACACCGTGCTCTTTTCAGTATGTCACTACGTCCCTCATAATTAACCAACAGATTTGCCACAATTCAGGGGTTCCCATCATTCATCACATTCCATATGGCTCACTGGCTCAATAGTTAGCACTGTAACCTCACAGCACCAGGGACCCAGGTTCGATTCTAGCTTTGAGAGGGCTAAAAGGGGTCATGAGATATCTTTAGCAACCAGGATTAAGGAAAGTCTCAAAGCCTTTTTTTTCAAATATATGGAGGGGTTGGCCTACTTAAGGACAAAGGGGGATAATTATTCCTGGAGTCAGAGAAAATGGGTGAGATTCTTAGTGAGTACTTTGCATCAGTATTTACTGAGGAGAGGGACATGACGGATATTGAGGTTATGAATAGATCTTTGAGTACTCTAGGTCAAGTTTGCACAAGGAGGGAGGAAGTTTTGGGTATTCTAAAAGGCATTAAGGTAGACAAATCCCCAGGTCCAGATGGAATCTACCCAAGATCACTGAGGGAAGCAATACAGGAAATAGCTGGGGCTTGAAAAGATATCTTTATAGCATCCTTGAACATGGATGTAATCCCGGAGGACTTGAGGTTTGCTAATGTTATCCCCTTTTTTAAGAAGGGTAGCAAGGATACTCCAGGTAATTATAGACCAGTACGCCTGAAGTCAGTGGAAGGGAAATTGCTGGAGAAGATATTGAAGAATAGGGTCTATTCTCATTTGGAAGAAAGTGAGCTTATCAGTAATGGGCAGCATGGTTTTGTGCAGCGAAGGTCATGTCTTACAAACCTAATAGAATTCTTTGAGGAGGTGACAAAGTTGATTAATGGGGAAGGGTTGTAGTTGTCATATACTTGGACTTTAGTAAGGCATTTGATAAGGTTCCCCATTTTGGATGTAGGTTTGCTCGCTGAGCTGGAAGGTTCATTTCCAGATGTTTCATTACCCTACTAGGTAACAACTTCAGTGGGCCTCAGGTGAAGCAATGCTGAAAATCACTGCTTTCTATTTATATGTTTAGGTTTCTTTGGGTTGGTGGTGCCATTTCCTGTGGTGATGTTATTTCCTGTGGTGAAGTCACTTCCTGTTCCTTTTCTCAGGTGTGATGGATGGGGTCTGACTCGATGTGTTTGTTGAGTTCCGATTGGAATGCCACTCTTCAAGGAATTCTTGTGCATGTCTTTGTTTGGCTTGTCCTAGGATGATTGTGTTGTCCAAGTCAAAGTGGTGTCCTACCTCATCTGTATGTGAGGATAATAGTGAGAGAGGGTCATGTCTTTTTGTGGCTAGTTGTTGTTCATTTGTCCTGGTGGCTAATTTTCTGCCTGTTTGTCCAATGTAGTGTTTGTTACAGTCCTTGCATGGTATTTTGTAAATGACATTAGTTATGCTCGTTGTCTGTATAGGGTCTTTCAAGTTCATTAGCTGCTGTTTTAAAGTGTTGGTGGGTTTGTGGGCTACCATGATGCCAAGGGGTCTGAGTAGTCTGGCAGTCATTTCGGAGATGTCCTTGATGTAGGGGAGAGTGGCTAGGGTTTCTGGACGTGTTTTGTCTACTTGTTTGGGTTTGTTGCTGAGAAATCAGCGACTGTATTCATTGGATAGCCATTCTTTTTGAATACACGGTATAGGTGATTTTCCTCTGCTCTGTGTAGTTCCTCTGTGCTGCAGTGGGTGGTGGCTTATTGAAATAATGTTCTGATGCAACTTCGTTTGTGGATGTTGGGATGGTTGCTTCTGTAGTTCAGTATTTGGTTCATGTTTTGCATTTCTGTAGACGCTGGTTTGAAGTTCCCCATTGGCTGTAGTTCCATATTTGGTCTGTATGTGTTGTTTTCCTGTAGACGCTGGTTTGAAGTTCCCCACTGGCTGTTAGTTCTACTGTGACATCAAGGAATGGCAGTTTGTTGTTGTTTTCCTCCTCTTTAGTGAATTTTATGCCAGTAAGGGTATTATTGATGGCCATTCCTAAATGGCACAATAGAACTAACAGCCAGTGGGGAACTTCAAACCAGCGTCTACAGGAAAACAACACATACAGACCAAATATGGAACTACAGAAGCAATCATCCCAACACCCACAAATGAAGCTGCATTAAAACATTATTTCAACACACACTGCAGCACAGAGGAACTACGCAGAGCAGAGGAAAATCACCTATACCGTGTATTCAAAAAGAATGGCTATCCAATGAATACAGTCGCTGATTTCTCAGCAACAAACCCAAACAAGTAGACAAAACACGTCCAGAAACCCTAGCCACTCTCCCCTACATCAAGGACATCTCCGAAATGACTGCCAGACTACTCAGACCCCTTGGCATCATGGTAGCCCACAAACCCACCAACACTTTAAAACAGCAGCTAATGAACTTGAAAGACCCTATACAGACAACGAGCATAACTAATGTCATTTACAAAATACCATGCAAGGACTGTAACAAACACTACATTGGACAAACAGGCAGAAAATTAGCCACCTGGATACATGAACACCAACTAGCCACAAAAAGACATGACCTTCTCTCACTAGTATCCTCATATACGGATGAGGAAGGACATAACTTCGACTGGGACAACACATCCATCCTAGGACAAGCCAAACAAAGACACGCACAAGAATTCCTTGAAGCATGGCATTCCAACCGGAACTCAACAAACACATCGAGTTGGACCCCATCCACCACCCCCTGAGAAAAGGAACAGGAAGTGACTTCACCACAGGAAAAAACATCACCACAGGAAATGACATCACCAACCCAAAGAAACCCAAACATATAAATAGAAAGCAGGAATTTTCAGCATTGCTTTGCGTGAGGCCCACTGAAGATGTTACCTAGCAGGGTAACGAAACGTCTGGAAATGAACCTTACAGCTCAGCGAGCAAACCTACATCCAAAACCTCAACCTGAGCTACAAATCTTCTCAAAACTCACTAAGGTTCCCCATGTTAGGCTGATGGAGAAGTTGAAGTTGCATGGGCTCCAGGGTGTTCGAGCAAGATGGATAGAAAACTGACTGGGCAACAGGAGACAGAGAATAGTAATGGAAAGGAGTTTCTCAAAATGGAGACCTGTGACCAGTGGTGTTCCACAGGGATCCGTGCTAGGACCACTGTTGTTTGTGATGTATATAAATGATTTGGAGGAAGGTGTAGGCTGCCTGATTAGCAAGTTTGCAGATAATACCATTAGATTGATTAGAGAGATGGGCAGAGAAATGGGAGATGTAGTTCAATCTAGGCAAATGTGAGGTGATGCATTTTGGAAGATCCAATTCAAGAGCGAACTATATAGTAAATGGAAGTGTCCTGGGGAAAATTGATGTTCAGAGAGATCTGAGTTGAGAGTGTAGTGCTAGAAAAGCACAGCAGGTCAGGCAGCATCTGTGGAGCAGGCATGCTTTCCTTCATTGGACAGGTATTGAGTGCAAGAGTTGGCAGGTCATTTTACAGTTGTATAGGACTTTGTTTCGGCCACATTTGGAAGACTGCATACGGTTCTGGTCACCACATTACAAAAGGATGTCGATGCTTTGGAGAGGGTGCAGAGGAGGTTCACCAGGATGTTGCCTGGTATGGAGGCTACTAGCTTTGAAGAGAGGTTGAGTAGATTAGGATTATTTTCATTAGAAAGGCAGAGGTTGAGGGGGACCTGATTGAGGTCTACAAAATCATGAGAGGTATAGACAAGGTGGACAGCAAGAAACTTTTTCCCAGAGTGGGGGGCTCAATTACTAGGGGTCACGAGTTCAAAGTGAGAGGAGAAAAGTTTAGGGGAGATATGCACGAAAAGTTCTTTATTCAGAGGGTGGTAGGGGCCTAGAACACGTAGCTAGTGAAGGCGGTAGAGGCGGGAATGATAGCATCATTTAAGATGTATCTAGACAGATACATGAATGGGCAGGGAGTAGAGGGATACAGATCCATAGAAAATAGGCAACAGGTTTAGATAGAGGATATGGAATGGCGCAGACTTGGAAGGCCGAAGGGCCTGTTCCTGTGCTGTAAGTCTTTTGTTCTTTGTTCTTTGTCCTAACTGTCTGTGTGGAGTTTGCACGCTCTCCCCATGTCTGTGTGGCTTTCCTCCGGGTGCTCTGGTTTCCTCCCGCAAACCAAAGATGTGCAGGTTAGGTGAATTGGCCATACTAAATTGGCCATAGTGTTCAGTGATGTGTAAGTTAGGGGCATTAGGCAGGGGTAAATGCAGAGGAATAGGGTAGGAGAATGGGACTGGATGGGTTACTCTTCAGAGGTTCATGTGGACCTGTTGGGCCAATGGCCTGTTTCCACATTGTTGGGATTCTATGATAATGTGAGAATAGCACTTAGCCATTCTGACCATCAAGTCTGTTTTGATCACATCAGAACAGATCTCAATTCATCTACTTACAGTAGGTCTATAATCAATTCCAAACTTCCATGTTGCCTGAATCTCACAAACTTTAAAAAAGTGAAAATCCTTGATTTCTTCAGGATCATTTGAGAACTATTAAGTTACTTCTACTCCTTGGATAAAGGAGCATCCCCCGATTCCCTTCCCAACCCCTCCCCCTCCCATCCATTCCTCTCAGCTACCTATCGGATTCATTCCTCCCATCAACCAACCAGGTCGTACCCTCCACCTGTCTCCAATTCCCCCCCCTCACCACTCTGTCACCCCCACCCCCTTTATCTGCATCTCCCCCCACACCCATTCCCAGTCCTGCAAGGTTACAGCCAAAACATCGACTTCTCCATCTCCTGATGCTGCCTGGTTTGCCGTGTTCTTCCAGCCTCCTGCTTGTCTGTCTTGGATTCCAACACTTTTTGTCCCTCTCATTCCTTGGATAAACACATTAAGAACAGAAGAAATAGGATTGGGGATGTTGCCTTTATTAGAACTAGGTTTTATTGTCATGTGTACTTAAGTACAAGGATAAGGAAATACAGGCAGTTTTGCTATATTCATTCACATGTATCGACGGTAACGTGATTGGGTGAATAAGGAAAGTTTTTTTTACAAAGCAAATGTTCAAAGTGCATCTTGCCTATAACGTGATTACACTACCAATGCTTTATGGGTATTTATATTGTGACATGTTTGTGTGGTGTAGGGCCGCTTAAGGACGAAACTACCATGTAACAGCAGAACTACCTGGGCAATGAAAAGTTTACAATGTCGCCATTCACAGTGCAATCTTGGGTACAAAATCATAAGGACAAAGTAGAAAAATAAAGAAATAAGGTAAAAGTTTAACATTACAGCTCTCCTCAGTTTATAGTAATAAATAAGAAATAAAGTTAAAGGTTCTAAATTATAGTCTTTCTTCAGCCATGGCCTGTAGTCTATCCATGCTGGGCTTTGCCACTCCTGTGCGGCTTGGTACTGCTGCTCCTAGGAGAAACACATTAAGGACAGCAAAAACAGAATTGGGGTGCTGCCGCCTATCTGCATAATGCTGCCTCATTCAGCATTTGCAGGGTCACAGTCTTTCTGTCCTGGCATGCGTTTTAGCACAAGTACTAAAGCAGAGTGCCTGTTCTGTTTGCCAGCAACAATGGCCTGTAAAAGGGGTGGACATGTTTCTGTATAGCACTGTGCCGTGGCAATGTTCCCCCTGCAACGTGTGCCAGCAGGTTACACAGAAAACACCCTGAACATGCATCAGCCAGTTGGCCACATCTCAAACTCTAAGGGGAGTAGTTTGAAGGCAAATCACCAGGAACTCTCATCAGCCAGGTAGTCCTGCCGCTGATCCAATTTCAGTTCAAAGACTTGGACACAGTGAGTTGATCGCTTGGACCGTCAGGGTCAGGGTCTTATATCTTTACAGTCAAGGAACTGGGCCATGGTCTGTCCTGCAGGTCCAGTTCCACAAGCCCAGGGATTAGTGTTAACCTAGTTGGGGAGCCACACAGAGATCAGTCAGGGGTCTAGTCACTAAACAATCCGCGCTGTCATTTCAAGTTGGGGAGGGCCATGGTTACTTTAAGTATTCTGTTCACTGAAAGTGAAGGGAGGTGCGGCTGGTGCTGTTATCAGGGCCACTGCTGAACTGAAGACTTTGGAGAAGTCAGTTGTGGGGATTGGAAGCAGCACGTTGGGATGGACAGCGTGAAATGATTGTGAAAAGGAGCAACTCAGCACATAGAGGTGGGAGAGTATGGTGCGCAGGAGGACATAGATACTCCATGAGGGGGCATTAACAGTCACTAGCACCCTGGCTTTGATGGGGACACAGTGCATTTCAATGTTTGGCTCGTGTCTCAGGACAAAACATGAGGAGTAAATGAAAGGGTTGAGTGGGTATATGGGGGAAGCTTCATACTGGAGGAGATTGACAGGGCAGAGAAGGAAGAAAGGAATATGTAGGCTTGGAGTGGGCTTGGAGTGGGCAGGGACGTAGCTGAATTGTCAGGGTGTACCTGCCACCTTCTCTGAGAACCTCCATTGTTTTTCATTCTCACCCAATAGTAAATGGAAATGAAAAATGCAATGTGTGCCACAACTATTACAGTGTGGGGCGTAAGCCTTTCTTTGGTTCCTGAGGAAGTGAATTCTATGTCTATGTGATGGGAAGATCTTCAAGGGGCAATTGCATTAATCAGGGACTTACATAACACAGGTAAGGCAGCTCTGTAATCATATAATCCCCATTGTTACAAGCAAGATTATAGCAGGCTTCCCTAGTTTTTTATAGATCCAGTTGGTTCCCTCAAATCTCCAAGTACCTGGGTGACCAGAGATGTACTGACTCCCAGGTAAAAACAAGGATTGTAGATGCTGGAAACCAGATTCTAGATTAGAGTGGTGCTGGAAAAGCACAGCAGTTCAGGCAGCATCCGAGGAGCAGGAAAATCGACGTTTCGGGCAAAAGCCCTACTGACTCCCTGCTTTGTTAACCCGCACTTTCCATTTGTCATTGCAGGGTCAATTAATAAACAAACTGATTCCCTTTCTCCCAGACCCAAACCAATTTGTGTTTTAAAAGAAGCCAATTTAACCAGGCTTTCATGATTTCAGAAAGTTTATTAATTATTAAACTTGAGCAGAATTAGCAACGCAATACATATACAGGGAGTAGAGATAAGAAGTGAGTTCAAAAGAAAAACGTTAAAAAAAAGACCAGTCTCTGAATTGCTCATGAACTGTACATCGTTGCAGCCGTTATTGTAAAAGTTACCAATAACAGTGACATCAGCAGCTGTTTTCAGATTCTTAGTATTGTAGGTTGGTTGGGATTCTGTTCTGATTTCTTTTAATTGTAAGTGAATGCAGAAATTAGGATGTGAGAGAGTCATTTTCTTGTTCCTGCTTCCATTCTTTAGGCTTAGTAGCTTGTTAGCTTCTAGCACTTCAATTGCAACACAGGTGAGTAGATGCATACATCACAGAAAAGGCTTGAAGGCCCATTCAGTCTGCATCAACACAACTATCGCTAAACGTTAAAAATCACACAACACCAGGTTATAGTCAACAGGTTTAATTGGAAGCACTAGCATTTGGAGCGCCCACCTGATGATTGAGCGACGCTCCGAAAGCTAGTGTGCTTCCAATTAAACCTGTTGGACTCTAACCTGGTGTTGTGTGATCTTTAACTTTGTACACCCCAATCCAACACCAGCATTTACAAATCATGATCACTAAACGTGTGCTTATCCCAATTTGTTGCACTTGTCCTGTCTCGAATGTTAATTCAAGGGGTTTAGAGAATTAGAAGATGGCTGTTCACCTGTGATCTTCATAGCACACTAATACTGAAACACAGACTAGTAGAAGTGGCGGCACGGTGGCACAGTGGTTAGCACTGCTGCTTCACAGCGCTAGAGACCCGGGTTCAATTCCCGACTCAGGCGACTGACTGTGTGGAGTTTGCACATTCTCCCCGTGTCTGCGTGGGTTTCCTCCGGGTGCTCTGGTTTCCTCCCACGGTCCAAAGATGTGCAGGTTAGGTGAATTGGCCATGCTAAATTGCCCGTAGTGTTAGGTGAAGGGGTAAATGTAGGGGAATGGGTGGGTTGCGGGTCGGTGTGGACTTGTTGGGCCGAAGGGCCTGTTTCCACACTGTAAGTAATCTAATCTAAAAAGTGGGTAGCTTCACCTTCTGGCATGATTGAGAGTGTTCAGTCCCAGTAGCAAATTCTAGTAGAGTTCAGACTGACTTATTAACCCCTGTCCTTGTGTATTCTTCAAAGGAAAAACAAAAAATATGTTTGCAATTTGTGAAATACTCCACAGAAAGTAGGTTATTGTTGAGCAGGGTGTCATCAGTACCTCATTAACTTTGCAGTCACAAGAGATCATTACCCAGTGTGTTTTGATTTCCCTTTTCACCTCCCTGTTTGAAGTGTTTATTGTTTGATTTCCCTTTGCATCTTTAGCTGTGACATTCTGTGGGTTTCTCTGCCTCAGGCCAGCCACTTCATTTGCATCATAAACATAACTGGCTGTAATAGCCTTCCTTTAAAACAAACACATTTGGTATTATAAGTTAAAAATGTGCATTGTACTTTGGGTTTCTGAACAACGGTCATAACATCATGCCATGACTAAATGTGTTGAACAAAAAAATCCTAGTCAAAGTAATCTTGATCACGTCATTGGTCATTATAAATGAATCATAGTAAGGTCTGGGAAGCAGCAGTAAATATGAGCAATGTTTAAAGTGTCATCTCTGATCCACCTTTACAAGCTCATTTCTAGGTGTCATGGGCTATACAAGAGTAAGACACTTCTCTCCTCCCACACTGAAATATTTTATAGCATGCTGTTATGGACAGACCAGACTCCCCCCATCCTTCCCAAAGTATTGTAAGGAAAAAGCCTAAACCCTAACTTTTATATTTATTTGATTTTATACTTATTAAGTATAAAGTGCTATGTTCCAGATGAGATTCAATTAGTCCACCACAAAGTTTTAATCAAAATGCACTTTATTCTTACAACACAGTTACATTGCAGTGAAAAAAAAGAGTTGGAATAACCTGACTCTAATGAAGTACCTAACAAAAGAATGTATTATTTAATCATTAATCAACATCTGTTTTAATACAGTAATCATGCCTTTGGCAATCTGACAAGACAGGTCTGGTTCTCACGTGCGGTCTCTTTCCAGTCCTGAAAAATAAACAATCTGCCCCTTTTGACTGTTAAGAGGAAGCCTTGATGTCTGAGACTTCATGCTAGCAGCTAGGAACTCAAGCTTCCTTACCCTAGTAATTACGCACTCCTGTCCTGATTGTCAAGCAGACCTGTACCTCGATCTAACCTGAAGAGATACGACAAAGTTTTTGATCAGTGTGTTCAGATAATCCAGTAATTCTTTAGTTTACACAATGCACCTCAGGCTTTAACTCAGAGCTAAAATTTCTCTAGACTACCAAAATGTTGACAGATATTGTTACCCATCGTACCAAAACTCTCCTCAATTCCCACATTTGTGACATAACATCTTCACTGCTGTCACAGTATAGCTCTGTTTTATTTATTTAATTGCTTAAAGTTTATGGAATTAATCAACTTTGAGTTTATTTTTTTCTAGTTGATCTAGCTGTAGTTATAATTGGATTAAATTAATATTTTATCTGTAACTTACCCTGCCATCCTGCTGAGGTATCAATTCTGTGACTTTGGATCTTTTGTCCCACCAGGCACTCCACCTTGTTCTTTTCCCATATTGGCCTTAGGTTTTTCTCCCACTTTGCTCTTAGAACCATAGAATCCCTACAATGTGGAAGCAGGCCATTCAGTCCATTGAGCTCACACCAACCACTCTTGAAGAGCATCATACCCAGATCCATTCCCCCATCCTATCTTTGGAAACCTGTATTTCCCATGGCTAATCCACTTGGCCTAGACACAACCCTGGATACTATGGACAATTAAGCAATTTGCTCAGCTTTTCACTACCACTTCATTCTTGATCAGGACTTTTTCAAATTTATAAAATACATGGATTTGCTTAGTAATCCAATGAGTCCGGGGGTTGTTTAATCAATTTGCCCATTGGGAAATGTATCCGGCAGTTGATCTTTTCCAAATGATTTGGTATGATCACTTGAGATTTCCATAGGGTGAATTAGGTTCAAGTTATTTCCAACCACATCAGTTTTAATGATTGCTTCAAGCTAGTATGTATATTCTAAATATTCTGCACAACTTCAGTGAGCAGGAGAATGGGCAAATATTTCAGAACTATGAATTTTTAATCAATATGTATGGTGATATGTCACAGTAAAATGGAGACAAAGGTCAAATTAAATCATTAAGATCAAATATGACATTTTAAGCCATTGATTCTTTTTTACATAATAGCATTTACATTTTAGAAAACAAAATTACAATACAGCAGCATTTTTGAATCAATCACAGAATAAGTAAGTATTTTTGGAAACTCTTAATAAAAAGAACTAATAGTTCAAATATAGTTCTTTTAAAAATTCCACTCTTAACTTTCTTGTGATCTTTTCCCTGAATTCCAATGCAATAACAAAAGGTGCAGTTGAAATGGAAATTAGACGCTTGGTAAACAGGATGTTCAATATGTATAACCAGTGCAGAGCAGCAATCAATAAATTATTGAACTGTCCAGCAAAAAGTAATGGAATAAAATCCAGAAACAAGTTGTGTTACTATAGTGCGTCTTGAGTACTGCAAAGTATTCTGGTCACTGATAAGCAAGGAGACTTTTATGTATTGGAAGAAATATATGAATTAATTATGAGGTTGGTGACTAATGTTGAATATTAATCTGGGTTTTGAGGAATGATGGGACAAATATGGGCTTTTCAACCAAAGATGGCTTCTGAGAAATGTTCTTACAAGAGTTTACATCAGGTGGTGAACAAGAATAGTTACATACAAAATGTAATTTAAAACTAAAAATGAAAGCCAAAAATTTAGCTCTGCAACACTGTCCTGAGGAAAGTTTGACCTGAAGTGTTAACTCTGATTTCTCTCCATAGATGCTGCCAGACCTGCTGAGCTTTTTCAGCAATTTCTATTTTTAGCTCTGCAACACTGCCAGCTTTACATAACAGGGAATCTGCTTCCAGCTACTTCAACCAATTGTCATATTGTTGTAGGGAACCACTGATTGCAACACACAATTTTGCAGGAAGCACATTTTAATGGGAAGTGTATCTAACTTCAAAGGATTACACTTCCTGAATCTGACCAGGCAGACCAATATATATACGACAGACTCTGCTGTTCCTGCCATCCTTAGGCTATCATGTCAAAGCAGAGGGTGGCCACTGATGCTCCTCTACTATTCAACCAAGATAGATAATACTGCTCCAATGGGAGCAATATTGTTGCTCAAAGTAGATCATCAGAGACCTGCATCCTGAGTGTATAGTACATGTCGTGTGAGGTGGGTGGTGATATTTGAAGATACATTCACTCATGCTAATAACTGTGTTTGAACATTTTCCAGCATTATCATTGGGTGTTGGAATCCTTCCAGATTTCTTGGGCTATTTTCTATCATGTCCTTCTAAGAGTCTGTGTGGAATGTTCTTTGTCCCTTTGTGGAAAGATGACCCTTCCTGGGTCTTTGCAGTTCCTGCTTTAAAGCCCTCAGCACACCATGGGATAACCTGGTCTCTCGCTCCATTTTCATCCTACTCAAGTAACCAGTCACTTGCAGACTAGCTTTGCAAACAGAATGCAATTTTAAGGTGTGCTGGTTAACTTTATTTGATCCCAGAGTCTCATAAACTTGATTTCCCTCCTAAGTAAGCAACTACTCAACAGCATATTTAACATCAAACTGAATTCCATAATCACGTAGTTGAGCAGTTAGTTTGACGTTTGTATGCTGCCACTTATCAATTTCAGTGTAAGTGGAACAAACACGCATTATGATCCAATATGTATTAATTGACAATATCCAATATTTTGTCAAGTTGAGTAGGACAAGAAGATGGAGGCTCAGACAAACAAAGAACAAATTTAGGAGTAATTCTAATAGACCTTTCACAATGTAACCAACCTATGGAATAGTAATGGACATAATGTAGAATCTTTTCAGGAATAATTTGATGTTGGAAAGGGGAGATTAGGATCGCTTTTGCTGGATTAATTGATGTGTCAGTTTTACTTCTTCATATTTAAGCTTCTTGTGATCTTTGAAAAATAAGACATTAATGAAGGCACAAGAACAATTGTTTGCATCAATAATCTGCTAAAAGATAACATTATTACATCAATCACAAATGGATCACTTGGAAATCAATGTTGAAATGCCTGAGAGAAAATGATTAACAAATGTATTATGTCCTGCCATAACACTTTTGAAATGTAGGTGACTGTAATATAATTTAGTTAAACCATAGACTGCTGTTATTTTTCTGAATGAAGCTAAGAAACAATTGAATACACAAGACTGAACTAGCCAAAGTGTTCAAGTTTGATAATGACAATGGTTCCAAATCAAAACAAAATTTCACTGGAATTTTAGATAAAAACAGATATTGCTGGAAAAGCTCAGCAGTCTGGCAGCATCTATGGAGAGAAATCAGAATTAAAGTTTTAGATTGAGTGACCCTTCCTCAGAGTGAAGGGTGTGAGGAAGGTTCACTTGATCCGAAACACTAACTCTGATTTCTCTCCATAGATGCTACGAGACCTGCTGAGCTTTTCCAGCACTGTCCGCTTTCCTTTCTGATATACAGCATTCTCAATTCATATGGTTTTTACACTGAAATTATAACTGCATTACCCAACAAAATAATATTTTTCAGTACAAAAGAAATGCACAAGTATCTTTCAGGGACATTACTGTATTAAGTACTGGAAATTAACACATATAAAATATATTTCTTGATTTGTTTGCTTTCTGAAATAGAACAATTCACCAGGTATTCCTGAAGCCCACCCAAAAAACACATCAAGAGACTGATATAGTAGGTATTGGAAGTGAATAACAGTGATTTATCTAAATTAAAAATTGCTGAGCATTCTTAAAGATCAGATGAATTAAACATGAACTATATAGATTAATTCTCTTAGATCAACACTGGCATTTTCTCTGTATTATTAAACATGACAAAGAGAGCATGTTTTATTCAGGGTATTACAGTCTCATTTTAAACATAAATTTTTATGCTTTTCTTATCTTATAATTTCCACTCTTGATATTTAAAGTGAATACTTTATGTGAGGAATAGTTTTAGAAATAGTTAAGCAGAAACTGTTGCCATTTGTGAAAACTGCCCAAATTTGTACAATGTCAAAAAAGTGAAATTTCAAATGTTTAAAACTTAGTGAAATTAACGTGACTTCTGTTCAAAGCTGCATCATCTCCTTAAATTGCCACGTCATGTTAATAAGTGCATTAGTAGATATACAGAATATATTACTGTGATACACTCACGTTATAATGACCTAGCATTGACTGTGTATCACAATAATTTCCTTCCACCAAATGAAGTGAGCTGTAAAACTGGAGGTTGTCGGAACATGTGCTGAAAGAGAGCTGAGCTGGTAAACTACGATGCAAGTTGGTATGTCCTGTTGATTTGAGATGCTATCTTCACCCTCAATGTTCTAGCTAATACCATTTCTTCACAGAATTGAATTATGTTCAACATCAGGAAGAACCATCCAATAGCTCTATTTAAAGGAACCATCAACTATTTTTGAGTCAGTTACTAATTGATTTCTAATGTTTTCTGTTGAATTAATAGAAATGTTTGGTGGCTTGCAATCTTATTTAAAGTTTGTGAAGCTGACAACGTGGGTGTATGGTATATGCCTTGTTCTGATTTCATGTGTTCACCTCACATTGCTGGCTATGATTGGTGCTATCGTTTCTAGCTCCCCTTGACCTACCTAATAAATAGATGGTGATGTACAAGAGGAACAAAAAAACTGATGGATGAAGGAGGAAAAAAGGACACTCAGAAGCAAATGTTAATCCACTCAAGGTCTCCTATCTCAGCCTTTGTGGGGTTCAGTGGATGTGTTATGTCTTAGTTTCATCAATGACGTGCACATTAAAATGTGGTCCCTGTTACTGGCAAAGCTGCAGCCTCAGTGAAATGCGAGGATGGCACTGGGGTTCTGTTTACAAGAACAGCTGAGAGCAAGAGAGAAGAAGATGGAGTGAGAGTGTAGCTTCACTAGAATTGCAGACTTCTTTGTGATGCAGGATACTATTGAGTCATGTGCATCACTTTGCAAGTACTCAGGGTAAAGATGCTCCACAACCACAAAGGGTACAGCTCATTCAGTGTTATCTCAGGGTCACCTTGAGCTTAAGGTGGTTTTGATGATGCTCAGACTGCCACTGGCAGGTGACATATCATGTGACACTCCTGATCAAGGTTTCAAGGATGGTCCCCTTGCAATTGAAGCCCATGCATTTACATCATTATCTACATTCCCTCAATAGTTTCTTTTTTTTCTGAGCTCTGTGCTGGAATGGAAGTCAATACATCCACATGCCAATCAGTGAGCTGGTGGCGTGTGCGGAACCTCTGAGAGACTGCACAGCCACATCATGACCGCTTGCAGATACCGACACTTACCAACAGGTGGCAATAGATCTGACCCCATAACCAGAGAAATCACAAAAAATGACAACTCAGACAACACAGAAGCATGGATAAAAAACTTATCTGACCAACACTTAACAGAAACTGAAAAAGCCATCTTAGTAAGAGGATTAAATTACAATTTCCAGGATGCGGACAAGAAAGATTTCTTAGCAGCATTAGCAACAACACTGCAAGACAACCAACTCACTGAAGAAACCCAGCAAACCATCAGAAAGATAGTCACATCAACATTAAGCAGGAAAAAGGAAGGGAACACACTCAATACACAAGAAAGGGAAGTACTAGAAGGACTCAAAAAAGATAAAAGCATTGTTATCCTACCTGCAGACAGTAATTTTAAACCAAACAGATGACATTGAGAAAGCAAACGCATTGCTTGCAGATTCCGACACTTACCAACAGGTGGCAATAGACCCGACCTCACAACTAGAGTAAATGAACAATAACTAGCCACAAAAAGACATGACCCACTCTCACTAGTACCCTTACATACAGATGAGGAAGGACACCACTTTGACTGGGACAACACATCCATCCTAGGACAAGCTGAACAGAGATATGCACAAGAATTCCTAGAAGCATGGCATTCCAACTGGAAATCTATAACAAACACATCGATTTGGATCCCATCTATCACCAGAGCTGGAAATGACTTCACCACAGGAAGTGACATCACCAACCCAAGGAAACCTAAACACATAAATAAAAAGCGGGCCATAATACCAGTGCTTCACTGGAGGTTCACTGATAATGTTATCATGATGAAACGTCTGAAAATGAACCTTCCAGCTCAGTGACCAAAGTTACATCCAGAACCTTAACCTGAGCTACAAATCTTCTCCAAACTTGATAACAGCCACATGGTAGGTAGCACAGCGTGGAGAAATCACCCATCATTACACATCCCTTCTTCCCTCTCTCTTTGACCTGATGCTTCAATATGCTAAGATTATTCTGTCTCTCCTATTGTGAATAGAGCTGGCAATGTGGAACATACAAATATAGGAATCTGGATTGGGAGCAGACAATTCAGCCCTTTGAGCCTGCTCTGCCATTTAGCAAGTTCATGGCTGATCTCAGCTGCTCTCAACTTCACTTTCCTGCCTGCACCCCAAAACCCTTCATCTCACCTTTCATCAGGAACATATCAATTCCTTTGTTGAATCTGTAGATTGATTCTGCCTCCACTGCACTCTGGGACAATGAGTTTCACAGATTCACAACCCTCTGGGAGAAGTAGCTTCTCCTCATCTGAGTCTTGAACCTACCTCCTCTCACTCTATATCTATGCCCTCTGGTTCGAGACTATCTTAAAAGGGGGAGGAACTGTTCAACGTACACCTTATCTATCCACTTTAGTATTTTATATACTTCAGTCAGATCCAGTGAGTACAAGCCCAAGTTATTCAACTTTTCCTGGTACCGCAGGCCTTTCATCCTGGAATTGAACTGGTGAACGTCCTAGGTGTGTGAACACTGGGATGTCATTTATCTGAAGAGGGTTGGAATATAAAAGCACCGTTGTGCTACTGAGACTTTATAAATCTCTGGTTAGGCCCCATTTGGAGTACTGTGTCCAGTTTTGGTCCCCACACCTCAGGAAGGACATACTGGCACTGGAGCGTGTCCAGCGGAGATTCACACAGATGATCCCTGGAATGGTAGGTCTAACATATGAGGAACAGCTGAGGATCCTGGGATTGTATTCATTGGAGTTTAGAAGATTAAGGGGAGATCTAATAGAAACTTACAAGATAATACATGGCTTGGAGAGGGTGGACGCTAGGAAATTGTTTCCGTTAGGCGAGGAGACTAGGACCCGTGGACACAGCCTTAGAATTAGAGGGGGTAAATTCAGAACAGAAATGTGGAGACATTCCTTCAGCCAGAGAGTGGTGGGCCTGTGGAATTAATTGCCACAGAGTGCAGTGGAGGCTGGGACGCTAAATGTCTTCAAGGCAGAGATTGATAAATTCTTGATGTCACAAGGAATTAAGGGCTACGGGGAGAATGCGGGTAAGTGGAGTTGAAATGCCCATCAGCCATGATTGAATGGCGGAGTGGACTCGATGGGCCGAATGGCCTTACTTCCACTCCTATGTCTTATGGTCTTATGGTCTTATGATCTTATGTGGATGTGAGGCTCACATTCTCCAGTTTGGTGGTGGTCCCATCGACCCATTAGAAAGTTGGGAAACTCCTCAAATTGTCATGGTAATGCTGACTGGACGTAATACTCAGAGGAAAGCTAACTGCTCTGTAATGGGGCTCTGCCGGCTTAGAGAGTAAGTCCTGCTCTCTCATGGGGTTCCTCTCTTATTAGTGAGAGAGATGACTGGTGGTAGTTTAACCTGAGGATCATCACACCCTCTGGGCAGAGAGGATGAGAAGGAGAGTCCTTCATCCTATTGGAAGGAGGTTGTGAAACTTGAAAGGGTTCAGAAAAGATTTACAAAGATGTTGCCAGGGTTGGAGGGTTTGAGCTACAGGGAGAGGCTGAATAGACCTGGGCTATTTTCCCTCGAACATCAGAGCTGAGGGGTGACCTTGTAGAGGTTTATAAAATCATGATGCGGATGGATAGGGTAAAAAGACAAAGCTTTTTCCCTGGGGTGGGGGAGTCCAGAATTAGAGGCAGAGGTTCAGGTTGAGAGATGCAAAATTTAAAAGGGACCTTAAGGCCAACTTTTTCACGCAGAGGGTGGTGTGTGTATGGAATGAGCTGTCAGAGGAAGTGGTGGAGGCTGGTACAATTAAAAAGGCATCTGGATAGGAAGGGTTTAGAGAAATATTAGCCAAATGTGAGAAGATTAATTTAGGATACCTGGTGAGTATGGACAAGTTGGACTGAAGGGTTTATTTCTTGTTGTACAGCTTTATGACTCTATGGTAACCTCAGATGGTACAGGAATTAGTGGCTATGGACAGCACTGTGGCTCAGTGGTTAGCACTGCTGCCTCACAGCACCAGGGTCCCAGGTTCGATTCCAGCCTTTGGCGAGTGTCTGTGTGGAGTTTGCACATTCTTGCCATGTCTGCATGGGTTTCCTCTGGATGCTCCGGTTTCCTCCAACAGTCCAAAGATGCGCAGGTCAGGTGAATTGGCCAAGCTAAATTGCCCCATAGTGTCAGGTGCATTAGTCATACGGAAATGAGACTGGGTGGGTTACTCTTTGGAGGGTCGGTGTGGACTTGTTGGGCTGAAGGGCCTGTTTCCACACTGTAGGGAATCTTAAAAAAAAAACCATACTGTTGGTGTTGCTTAGCATTGCAAACCAGCCACTCAGCCAATTGAACTATTCACCATCCCCTCCCCAGCTCCTCATCCATTGCCTAGAAGAACTTACACAAGGATTTTAAAGATCATTGTAAAAAAGGTTTACAGTTTGCAGTCATGTGTAACTCCATATCTTGAAAATGAACACACAATAAACCACCTCCAAGAAAACATGTATTAGACTCTACAGAGTGCTGTCTTTAATTACTTCAGCAAGTAACAGAGTCGGGAAAATAAAACTGCTTTGTAGGTTGTCCAAATGTTGATCTGCAGCTGAAGTCACTTTGCACAAAAACTGTCAGCTTGACAGTTTCTTCCTAGATAAGCTATAGCCAGTCAAAGTCACCTTTTCCTGGAGGTAATGCTGTGTACTCACAAGTCTCCTTTTAATAACCCTTTATGACATGAAGTTTTCTGATGGATTTTCAACTCATAAACTTTGATGATACGGGCAAAAGCAAAAAGGCTATTACTCTGACAGTTTCTCTCTGATCGCATTCAGAGCCAGTTTGTTCCTCAAATTGAGTCACATGATCTTTCTCTGAAATTGTTGCATTAAGTTACTCAACCCAAGCTGCTTATTTTTATGTTTGCAAATACAACATTGTTGCTGATGTAGCTTGTATCTTTAAATTTGCAAAGTATTTTTATAAAAGGTTCAGGACTATATCTACCATTCAATTATATTATCAATGAGGATTTAAAAGGTGTTGCAAACAGTTAATAGAGGGATATTAAAGAAAAACAGTAGAAACTATAGAGTAACTGCATGAATACCTATTGGTTATTCTGATTTCACAAGAGTTAATTTATCTTAAAGAAGCAAAGAGCTTATAAAATTCCTGTGTTGGAACATGTACACTGCTGGCAATTTATAAAGAAAATTGCCCCCCCGTGCTTTTCCGTTAGTTACATAATCAATTCAAAAATAACATTCAATTAAAAAAGTATCAGTCAAATGTCACTTTTCCTCCATTTGCAGTTAATTAATTTTGCTATAATGTTAAAATGTATTCATTATCCTGTTATTTTATTAAAATTATATGCATAATGAAAATGCTATGGGACAAAACATTTTTAATGCCACCTTATTTGTGTCATGCTTAGAAACTAGCTTAGAGCACAATCTGTCAAGGGTTCATTTATATAAAATAACAAAATCAGTCGTAACCAATATTTTAATGTACACATGCTGGTAACAAGTGTATAATTTGTAACATTCATTCCACAGCTACATTGGTCCCTTGTCCTAGTTATGAATGATATTTTCTTATCATTTATTCATTGACGTGGAGCTACAAATTAGCTTCTGCTATCAGAATAAGTCCAACAATGGTGACAAACATATGCTACTGAGATAGAGGATCAACCTGATCATGTTGAATGAAGGAGCAGGCTCAAAGGGTGAAAGACCTAATCCTGGTTCTAGTTTCTACGTTTCCATGTTCCATGTTTACAAATTATATTTATATAGGACCTTCCAGATCACAAATTGCCATCTCAGTTGGATGGAAGATTGGTTTGAGTTGAAGGAGTGATGCTAACAGCATGAGTTCTATTTCTACACTGGCTGACATTACCATGAGGATTCTCTTTCTCAATCTCTCCTCTTGTTTGCTGTGGAATGAATCTCAGATTAAACCACCACCTGCCTCTACTGGGAGAATAACCCCATGGCCTAGTTAGACAATAGTTACTTCACTTTTACTTGTCCTAAGGCATTTCACAAGAACGTTATAAGTATAAAGATATAAACCTAAGGATACCTTTAGGGCAGATAGAAGGGGTAAGTTTTAAGGAGCTTCTTAAAGGAAGTAAGAGAAGTAGAGAGATGGCGATGTTTAAGGGCAGAATTTTACAATGCAGGTAACTGATGGCACAAACAAAATAAAGAGTCTTCAAAAGTCCAGAATGAAAGATTTTCAGATATCTCCAAAGCTGTGTATGCAGAGCCGATTGCAGAGATTAATGGAAAGACAAAGCCATGTAGGGATTTGAGAACAAGGATGAGAATTATAAAGGTGAGAATTAAATTGAAGCCTATGTAGGTCAGCGAGTATAGGAATTGTGGGTAACCAGGGTATCCTGTGAGTTTGGACATGGACAGTGGAATTTGATGACCTCTGATTTTGGAAATCAGAACATGGAAGGCCAACCAGGATCATCGAAATAGTCAAATCTAAATGTAAAATGTGACGAGGATGCTGACTAAGTGCATACGCCCACCATACTATTTTAACTTAAATTTAATGTAAATACAGCTCTTTCTTGGGTCTTTCCTTTCCTTAGTCATGCTCTATAACTAGAAAATTGAAAAGAAAGTCATCTTTTTATGAATACCTTCTGTTTCATAATGAATCACATCTATATTGTCTGCTCCCGTATCCTCCTCCTCCTCTTCCTCAAATGTCACAAAGACCGAACAAGTTATTTTAGTCAAACATTGAAAACAGACACTAAATGACTAAAGTGCTGTTAGAGCAGGTCATTTCAAAGTCCAGATTAAGCACACAATTTTATTCCTGGGGCTATTGACTACAATAATCTAAACTAGACCACAAGTGCTAAACAAATAGCCTGCAACTAAATTAAATAGTCCATTGAAACCGATGCAGAGATTATGATACATTAAGTTGTAAATTTGCTTGCTGAACTGGTAGATTTGTTCTCAAATGTTTCATCACCATGCTAGGTAACATCATCAGTAAGCCTCAGGGGAAATGTTGCTGTTCTGCCCTGCTTGCCATTTATCTGATCAGGTTTGTTGTGGTAGATGATATCATTTCTGGTTCTGTTTCTGAGAGGTTGGCAAATGGGGTCCAAATCTGTAGGTTTGTTAATGGATTTCCAGTTTGAATGCCAGGCCTCTAGGAATTCCCCTGTGTGTCTTTGTTTTGCCTGTGCCAGGATGGATGTATTGTCCCAGTCGATTCGGTGTCCTTTGATGCATGCTTAATCTGCTTGTAAACTTAATGTCATGCTTTACCCAAGATGAGCATCCAATCATATATCAAGGCCATCACTAAAACCTTAGATGTCTAGTTTGTAATATTGTCCACTTTCCATCTGCCCTAGCTCATCTGCTTTCCCCCTCCTGCATTATTTTCTGAATTTGTCACTGAAGGTGGGTGAAAGTAATATTTTTGTAATGTTTTGTAAAGTAATGCTTGTAAGTCTACTTGCCTTTAAACAATTTATCTGAAAAAACAATTGAAGGACTCAAATTAAACCTGGTACAGAGATAGAGGATGGTCCAAGAAATGTATACTTAGTTTTTGGTGGATCCTGGGATATTTTGAGAATGTATCAACACTGGGAGATAGGATAATCTTCTTTAGAATCTGTGAGTTGTCTTACTTAGAAGATTGTTGGCTGTTTTAGAATGGCTTGGTTGCTGTGGTGGAATTTGTCACAGTTGTCTAAATAGGAGCAGAGTTTTCAAAGCAGATTGCTGTGAATAGATTGAATTGAAGTCTCCTCAGTTAGTGGAAGCATCCCATATATTAAGGTTGGGAATGAAGCAAAGAAAGGTGGGAAAACAAATTATTGGCCGTGCAATTTCATAATATCATGAAAATGTGCTTCAGTTTGACATGTCATCCAAAAGACTGTACCTACAGTGGTATGGCATTCTTTAGTACTGCTCTAAGCTGCCAGATTTAATTTATGGCCTCAAACTGGAGCATGGGACTTGCAGCTTGTAAAATCATAGGATCCCAACAGTGCGGAAGAGGCCATTTGGCCCATTAACTCTTTATTGTCCCTCTGAAGACCATCCCACCCAGACCTGCCTCCCTACCCTATCTCTGTAACCCTGCATTTACGATGGCTAGTCCACCTAACCTACATATCGCAGGACACTATGGGCACTTTAGCATGGTCAACTCACCTAATCTGCACTTCTTTGGACTGTGGGAGGAAGCTAGAGCACCTGGAGGAAACCCACGCAGACGCTTGCAGAATGTGCAAACTCCACACAGACAGTTGCCTGAGGCTGAAATCGAACTGTGTGTCTGCAGGCAGTTTGCAGCAGTTCAAGAAAGCAGCCCACCACAGCCTTCTCAAGGGCAAATAGATATGGGCAATAAATGCTGGGCAAGCCAACAAAGTCCATGTCCCATGTGTGAACATAAACAGGCTTTATTCAGATAATTACTTAAAATATATCGTCAGAGAGGTCATCTTCTGGAACCCTACAAACCTGGATTTCATAATGTCATGCTGTAGCATTAATCTAAGAGTAGGGGTATAATTAACTCTTTACTCCACCTCCCACTTTGCTTATCTGTATGACCACAGTTCTGTCAATTTTCAAGAAATGTGATACTAAAAAGCAACCTGTTTTTCCTGGCACCTTGAACACCATAGGCGGGGTTTAAACGTGCAGGCTTGAAGTGGAGAGACATGTTGATATCATTGGACAGTTTTCCCATTATCAGTCTCTCTACTTTTCGCTATCATCGCTGTAATTATAGATGGGTAATGTTCGGGTGCCCACTTGCCTTTGAGGCTTTAAGTTTGCAATTTGCCCTCTCACCATCATCTCATCCTAGTGGCACTGGCAGTTATTTAAAGGAGAAGCCCATGTCAAGTACCAACGATGGGTTAGTGAACATTGAGCAGATCGGTTCCTCCTTAATAGGCACCAATGCCTATCTGAGGTGCCCCTACAATGTTATACCAACCCCTAGTTTGTCTTCCCACCCATAACCCCTCAAAGTTCAGCACCAACCTTTCTCACACACTCCCCCTGCCCTTTCCCCACCCTTGCCAAGGCCTACTAGGCTGGAACTCCCAAACACCCACCAACACTGATCCGTCACCACACACCTCCTCATTGCCCAAATTGTTGGAGGACTGCTGGCTTTTGATTGGACAACAACTTTCTGAGGACGGAAGTTGCATACCTGAGTGGCAGACCACCCGTCTCCAGCCTAACGGCCGTGTTGCAGTGGGAACCCTCTTGCTGGGATCATCCCTGACTTTTTCAGATTTGGTGAATTGGACACATCATGTAATTTGGCTCTATGTGTGGAAACATGCTAACTCTTCAATCTTCTGATGTTATAGCAAAAACATTCTGACAGAACAATGGCTCTGGCTGGTCTTATAATACTGCTGTCAAGAGACATCAACTATATTTGTAGCCCTTTGGTGTGTTCCTAAGACAGGCAATTAATGAGAATGCTCAAAGCAACAGGATATCTGGCAGCATTAAAGAGAGGCAAGTGATTTTTGTGCATGTAGGAGATAGCTCGGATGGTCCTCTTTCAATATTTCTGAGAATTAAAAATAAAAATGGCACAGTTGTTGGATCATCATTGGGGACCAGCACCCACCCTATCACCAGGCTTGGGGTGGTGAGAAAGTGACCAACTTACAGAAAATGTCTCCTGGGAATTTTGCTCCAGAAGAAATGCTCTTGGATGTTGGGTAGGTCCTGGAAACAGTGGCATTTTGTGCCAAATTGGTCTTTAAAGTTGCTAAACTGGTTACCATCTACTGCTGATGCAACATTGTGCCATAATGGCCCCATCTCCAGCAAGGTCACCTGGGAACAGTAACAAATGAGGGAACCACAAGCCTAACACACTATTTAATAAATATACACTCCCTCCCAGCTCCAACCCCTCTGCTGGTGGAAGATTGCTGTCTGTCGCCTGCACAATACACAGGGTGCATCACAGAAAGTTGTCGAAGATTCTCCAACACCACCTTCTACATTGGGAGCTCTTCCCAGCTAGTTGGACAAATTCAGCAGGGATGATGGAACACCATTACCTTAGGCTGCCCATGAGTCACACTACCACTGCTCGGAAATAAATCGCCACTCCTTCATCCTTGCTGAGTGATAATATGTACGTGACAGCAGTGTCCTCCAGGCTGTAGCAATTCAACACAGCAGCTCAACACCTCATTATCAAGGTCAATGAGTGAGTGATAAATGGTGGCATTTCAAGTCACATCTCAAAAAGGAATGCTGTGCTAGACCGCTCCATGTTACTTGATAGTAATGGTGGGCCTCTTGGCAGACTGCCTGATGCACCAAGCATTTGGCTGGACATACCCAACAGCATTCTTCCAAAGGCTGAATCATTCATGCGCTCAACTGAGTCCTCTGAAACTAAGTTTTGTGTGTGACTCACATTCTAGTGAACTGACATCTGCATTATCCCAACTGCCTACCCAGGTGACAGACAACTTGTGACTCATGTCTGATCATGTGTAAATCCAGCATTGACACCATGATGCCAAATTGCATGGAATATCTGCATCTGAGCTGTTGGTTGTGAGTTTTAAATGAGCAAGAGTTAAAAAAAATGCATTAAACAGACTTCTTCAATAAATAACAAAATTATTGATTTATTGCAGAAATTTGACTTATTCTGCAAAGCTATAAAGCTAATTAACACACAGTTCAAAATATAAAAATATAAATATCTACCCTTCCAGATACACTGAAACAAACACATGCACACTACGTAAAGGAAACAAGGAAATGGATCTCTCAGAAGAGATTTACATTGAAAAATAAATAACCTTTTTCACTAATAATTGTTAGTTATTGAAGACAAAAGGTGAACATGATTAGTGATTAATTGCAGAAATTAGACGTAGTCTATAAAGCTATAAGGCTAATCAAGTCACAGTGCAAAATATATCTACCCTTCTGCACTCACACACACACACACAATGTGAAGGAATAAGGAAATAGATTTCTGGTAAGAAATTTGCTTTGACCAATAATTGTTAGTTCTTGATTGCAAAACTGTACGATGTGGACTCTTCAGATAGTTGGCACTCCAACCTCTATGAATATGTCACTGGATGTATACAGCTGTTTCTGCAAACTTTATAGCTGCACGAAATACTGTATCCCTGACACATTCTTTATACTCACATGTTTCAAACAAACTTATTGACAAAGCCTCAACCAATTAAAGTATTTCCATTAGAGATTAAAACAACCTTTAATTGATAAGGGTGTCATAGTAGACTTCATTGAAACAATCTGACACTTTGGTTTTTAAAGTTTTTCCGCAATGTCTAAGAGATTATGATCAATATTTACCAGTATTTCCCTATAATTAGATTAGATTAGATTACATTACAGTGTGGAAACAGGCCCTTTGGCCCAACAAGTCCACACCGACCCGCCGAAGCGCAACCCACCCATACGTTTACCCATTACCTAACACTACGGGCAATTTAGCATGGCCAATTCACCTGACCTGCACATCTTTGGATTGTGGGAGGAAACTGGAGCACCCGGAGGAAACCCACGCAGACACGGGGAGAATGTGCAAACTCCACACAGTCAGTCGCCTGAGGCAGGAATTGAACCCGGGTCTCAGGCGCTGTGAGGCTAACCACTGTGCCACCGTGCCGCCACTTCTACTAGTCTGTGTTTCAGTATTAGTGAGCTATGAAGATCACAGGATTTGTTTTTCCACTGTTGAGCATCTCTACTTTTCTCTATCAACATAGAATTTTGGAATGTTAGGAAGATGCATTATATTTAATGCTGCTCAGAGGACTTGTGTTTTGAAGGATTGTGAAATATCACTTTATTTCATGGTTTGAGGAGATACTAGGTATGGTTTTGTTAAAACAGATAATTGAAACTTTACTGTGAGCTTTCAACAAGGTTTCCAGTTAATCACATGACTCTCCTGACTGGCCTATCGCAATCATTCCCCACTTGGCCTTCCCACCTACATTCTCCCCAGCCCCAGCCCCACCCCTCTATTTATCTCTCAGCTCCCTTCCCCATCTACATTCATGATGAGGACCTTATGCCCAAAACGTTGACTCTCCTGCTCCGTGGATGTTGCCTGACCTGCTGTGCTTTTCCAGCGCCACATGTTTCGACTCTGACTCTCCAGCATCCGCAGTCCTCACTTCCTCCTAGTTGATGATAACTTCTTGTTTTCCTGCAGAGCTTGCTGTCGCTGTTTTGAGCCATGAACTGGCTCAGATCAGATTCATTCGGACAGAACTGAGAAAACTGCGGATGCTGGAACTCAGGAACAAAAACAGAAATTGCTGGGAAAGCTCATCAGGTCTGCCAGCATCTGTGGAGAGAAAGCAGAGTTAATGTTTCAGGTCGAGTTCTGAGGAAAGGTCACGTGACCCGAAATGTCTGCTCTGCTTTCACTCCATAGATGCTGCCAGACCTGCTGAGCTTTTCCAGTAATTTCTGTTTTCATTTGGACAGAGGCCTGCAAAGAAGGATTAGCAGATCTAGGACGAGCTACAAAATCATAAGCACAAGGCTTTTTTGAACTGGAAGTACAACTAAAACTCAAGGGCTAATAGCAGGTCAACAAGAAAGTGAACGTTGAGTCCAGTATAACCTAAAGAGTGGATGGTGCACAGGAAATCTAACCACTTACCAACAGTTATGATGTGCTTAGATTTTTCAATGCATTCAAGACCATCTCGGGCCCAAACACCCAAGGAGCTACTCAACTGAAGGATACAAACAGACTGCAACTCCACGACAGAGAGCCACTGCTTGTGAGAAGGGGAATTTCAAGGATCTCCTCATTTAAGACTCAAGTTCTCAATGTGTGTGCCCTTGGCTACATCCAGCAGTATGTTCCTCACCACCATGGCAGCACAATGCTGGCTGATGTGAGAAAAGTTGAGAACCCAGAAGATTGCCAGCATCTCTGGAATCTCAGCTGAAAGACGGAAATGTGGCAGATAGGCATTTGGCATGGATATATGTTATCAAGGCCTGTGAGTGGGCAGCATGCCAGTCAATCTCTGAGACACCTTCATTGTGACCACCTTCAAGAAAGGAGATAAGACCAATTGCAGTAATTGGGGAAGTCTAAGAAAGGTGCACAGCAGTAACCTATGTGTATGACCCTCTTTGCCGACTGATGAAGGGTCCTGCTTGAAACGTTGACTGTCCTGCTCCTCAGATGCTGTCTGACCTGCTGTGCTTTTTCCAATGCCACACTCTATCATCTCCCACTCCTCTCTGACTACACAAAGGCTTTGGATTCTGTCACCTAGCAGGAATAATGTTGTCCGGAGAAAGTTACCACCACTCAATACTTGCTGTAAGACAACATACAGGCCATGTTCCACACTGACAAACCTACTACAGATCCAATATTTTTACAAACTGATTTCCATTGATAAAGAGGTTCCAAAGTCCATTTAAAAGAAATCTAGGTATCCACAAAATATGAACAAAATCTGTTCATCCACAGTCCTTCAAAATTCATGTGTTCAACAAAAATAATGGAAATATAACATGAGACAGTAAATTATATTAATATTATTTTAGGTATAGTCCAAGTTAAAAGAAATTTATTTGTTTTTTCAGGAGATGTGGACATTTCTGTCTAGGTCAGTGTAGTAATTGAGTGATGTGATGAATTGAGTCATTGCCTGATGCTGGTGGTACAATTAGTGGGATATGACATTTGAAGTGTCCCTTCATTAACATCTTGCCATTCTGCATCTGGATCTTTGGAACTATACTCCTGATATTGATGTTCATAACCACTTTAACTCTCACTGCCTGCTGAGCATATGTTTCGAAAGCTTCCTGGTCCCTTATGGCTATATTCATTTTCTGTAGCACAACCTTTGAAAACCTTGGTGCTTGCTCCTTCTCACTTTTTTATTATTTCAATAATATACTTTATTCATAAAATTTTTTGATGATCTGTACAATTGGTAGTGCCATTCATAGGCACCTTGCATTTTTGTTTTACATACAGAGATCGGAATTAATCATTCATATATACAGGTCTGTAGAATTTACCATCCTTATATTTAGCTTAGGTGTCAGCGGAGCCCACTTACTGAGTGGGCCCCATGTTCTTTGGCAGGCAGACGTTAGATGGGTCTTTCCCCACCGCGCCTTGACGGCAGCTGCCCCAAACTTCATTGCGTCCCTCAATACGTAGTCCTGGACCTTGGAATGTGCCAGTCCGCAACATTCAGTCGGGGTTAGCTCCTTCAGCTGGAAGACCAACAGGTTTCGGACCGCCCAGAGAGTGTCCTTCACCGAGCTGATGATCCTCCAGGCACAGTTGATGTTTGTCTCGGTGTGCGTCCCAGGGAACAGACCGTAGAGCACTGAGTCCCGCTTCATGGAGCTGCTTGGGACGAACCTCGACAGACACCACTGCATTCCTCTCCAGACTTCCTTTGTGTAGGCAGATTCCAGAAGGAGATGTGTGACAGTCTCGTCCCCTCCGCAGCCGCTTCGAGGGCAGCGTGCGGTGCGGTAGAGAGTCCGGGCATGCATAAAGGATCTCACAGGCAGAGCCCTTCTCACCATCAGCCAAGCCATGTCTTAGTGCTTGTTGGAAAGTTCTGTCAAATGGCTTTGATAGTCTGCTCAGGGAACCGCTCGATAGGATCCGCCCTCTCCTTTTCCCGAAGGGTCTCACGGACACTATGTGCTGACCACTTCCTGATGGACTTGTGATCAAAGGTGTTTTTCTACATAAATTTTCACGAAGGACAGGTGATACGGAACGGTCCAACTACTCGGAGCGTTCCGCGACAGCGAGGCCAGGCCCATCCTTCGCAACACCGGGGACAGGTAGAACCTCAGTACGTAGTGACACTTGGTGTTTGCGTACCGGGGGTCCACGCACAGCTTGATGCAGCCACACACATTGGGTGTGTTTTTTCCCCCGTTGCTCAGATCTTTATACATCGAGTCCCATTGGACCCGGTCCATCTTTGATCTCCATATAAAATGGAAGATTGCCCGGGTGACTGCAGCAGCACAGGTTCTGCGAATAGGGCAGACCTGTGCCATATATAACAACACTGACAGTGCCTCACACCTGATGACCAGGTTTTTTTCCCGCGATGGAGAATGACCGTAGCTTCCTTCTGCCCAGTTTCTGACTCACTTTACTGATACGCTCCTCTCAAGACTTGGCACACGCCCCAGCCCCTCCGAACCAAATACCCAGCACCTTCAGGTGATCAGTACTGATGGTGAAGGAATGGAGGATTGGTCGACCCAGTTCCCGAAGAGCATGGCTTCGCTCTTGCCTCAACTTCGTGCTTGCTCCTTCTCACATTATGGCATTCTTTAGTGTTTCCTGAATCAACCTCGCTTCCTGTGTGATCACCAGCCTCTCCTACAGCCACGATACACCTTTAAAAAATGCATACTAACTTGGAGAAATGGATGTTAAATTTAAATCATGCTAATCATCCATGATATTGGCCAATGACTGATGCAGTTAGCTATGGGTGGAGAAAATGATCATTCAAATGAACAGGTGGCATGTAGTGTGCAATTGATGGCCATAGGTTAATTGCAGATCGTAATTCTTGTGCCTCTTTTCAGTTGGTTTCCAATTTAGCTCCCGCAGTGGCTAAAAAAATCCATTTCCCTCGCAGGTAGCATGTTTTTATAAGATTTGAAATTTAAATGATCCAAGAGAAAAGACTCTTTTCAATACCATAAATATCCATTGTTATGTGATTGAAATAAGCTGCCATCACATTAATTACTTTTCTGCACAAAGCGTTTTGCCTTTGTGAGGAACTAATTCCAGATCTATTATTTAGCATTTGTACCTGAACATTAAACTTGATTTATTTGATATTGGTTGGCAGCATTTGATTTTCTGTAAAATAATCCAATGCACAGGAATGTCACCATGAACAACGGTGAGACTTGCCATTCTGACTGCAGACTCTGAGCTTCTCATCACATTATAACTGTCTCCCAGCTAATGGATGTAATTGATCTCAGCCTCATCCAGATTCAGAAGATAAACCATGCAAATTGTTCCTGCCCAACTTTAATAGAACCCCCTTAATGAGACAATCAAGAAATTTCAGTCTTGATTTCCTTTATTGAGCTTTACATTGCCAATTAATGTGCACTGATCTTCCTTGACTCTTTCCTGTTATTGTGCACATGTAAGAACATGGCTACAGATGAAAACGCTCAAAAGAAATATTACTGCCTTCAAAGTAGATCTTAAAAAATATAACACAAATGGGAAGGCAATGGTTATTTAATGGTTAAAATGATCACCAGCTTAAAAACATGGCAAGCAATTACTGTGAAATGCTAATCTGTATTTGTATATGAAGATTTAAAATTTTGTGGGCATATACTTTGTGTTTTTATAGATGTTAACATATATTTGCACACAACGATGTATGTATTAAACATATAGCTGTATATTACACATATCTTTTAGTTGTTTTGATGTTGCAGCACTTCAGTGTGGCTGAGAAAAAGAGACTTGGTCAAATCTCTCAATTTCTGATGAAGGGCTTTTGCCTGAAACGCCAATTTTCCTGCTCCTCTGATGTGCTTTTCCACTCTAATCTTGACTCTAATCTCCAGCATCTGCACTACCCACTTCCGCCAAACCTCTCATCTAACAAGCTGGACTCTGATTGTCTGTTGCCTGGTGCATTCTCCATGGTAATACTTTGAGCAGCTAGAGTCCATTTGGCAACCAATCAGCATCCTTTTCTCATGCTTTATAAATTGTTGTTCCCTTGCTGATTTGGTATTCTTGTGATTCTGTCCTGATGAATGCCAGAGGAAAAGCTTCAACAACATATCTCTTTATTCAGCATTATGCACACACATACATTTAGTATAGAATCATGGAGTGACTATGACTGTCTGTCCAGTCATGCCCATGAAGACTATCAGATTAGGTGGCACAGATAATAGGAGAGGTCAAGGTCATGGTTGGCATGGGGATGGTAATGGAAAGAGAAGTCATGTCGACAGAGGTACTTGCAGGATCTAGGGTAATAGGGAACATTTTATGGGTAACAGAGGAGAGAGGAATTGTTATATCGGGTGGTTTGAGGGTGATGGGGGGCCTTCAGTGTGTGATGGGGTAGGGTAGAAGGTGGTGAAGCTGACACACACCATTTTTAATTCCTTTGTTGAAATGCAGCCATTCTGATCCTATTAAGTGGAAGGTTGGTTGTTTGGGGTGAGTAGGATTACAGTATATTGAGCATAACTGTCTGTCTAAAGTTACACCCTGAAGATATAAACAGATGAGAATTATGGTCACCTTCTGAACACAGTTTCATTGCTGCCTGACCCAATGTTCATTGTCAATTGAGATCCCAAGATGATCAGGAGGAGGAGAGAAAGTGCTGACCAAAGGAGGGAAGGAGGGAGGGAGGGAAAGAGGAGATATGGCAGCCTACAATCTTTTGTGAGGAGCTGAGGGAGGATACCTATTGCAGGATTTCCCAAGATTCAGGGGGCCATTGGCATCACACACATGGTAGTAGAGAGTGCCCTGGTCACAGCAAGAAGCACTCCATTCTTTGAAAGTACAGCTGGCCTGTGATCAGCACTATCACAGTGTGTGTGTGTGTGTGTGTGTGTGTGTGTGTGTGTGTGTGTGTGTGTGTGTGTGTGTGTGTGTGTGTGTGTGTGTGTGTGTGTGTGTGTAGATTAGATTACAGTGTGGAAACAGACCCTTCGGCCCAACAAGTCCACACCGACCCGCCGAAGCGCAACCCACCCATACCCCTACATTTACCCCTTACCTAACACTACGGGCAATTTAGCATGGCCAATTCACCTGACCTGCACATTTTTGGACTGTGGGAGGAAACCGGAGCACCCGGAGGAAACCCACGCAGACACGTGGAGAACGTGCAAACTCCACACAGTCAGTCGCTTGAGGCGGGAATTGAACCCGGGTCTCTGCGCTGTGAGGCAACAGTGCTAACCACTTGTGTGTGTGTGTGTGTGTGTGTGTGTGCGAGTGTGTGAGTGTGTTTGTGTGTGTGTGTGTATATATTTGTGTGTGTGTGTATATTTGTGTGCGTGTGTGTATATTTGTGTGTGTGTGTGTTTGTGTGTGTGTGTATATTTGTGTGTGAGTGTTTGTGTGTATATTTGTGTGTGTGAGAGTATGTGTATATTTGTGTGTGAGTGTGTGTGTACGTGTCTGTGTGTGTGTGTGAGTGTTTGTATGTGTGTGTATATTTGTGTGTGTGTGTGTGTGTGTCTGTGTATGTGTATATTTGTGTGTGTGTGAGTGTATGTAAGTGTGTTGTGTTTGTGTGTGCGTGTTTGTGTGTGTGTTTGTGTGTGAGAGTGTGTGTGTGAGCGAGTGTGTGTGTGTATTTGTGTGTGTTTGTGTGTGTGAGAGAGTGTGTGTGTGTTTGTGTGTGTGAGTGTGTGTGTGAGTGTATGTGTGTGTCTCACTCCCATACCAACTTACAAGTGTTTGCTCGTACTCATCAACTGCAGGCTTCACCCTTTGGTTTTTTGGGATGCCGACAGATGACCTGATAGATGACACCAGTGCAGGACGTGCAAAGTACAACAGGAGAGAGGTCCAATACAGTCTATACATCAACCATTGCAACAAAAGGTCGGTCTGCTAAAGAAGACGGACTGCCTAATAGAGCAAACAGTACTCACCCGAAAGGGTATCCAGGTGTATTGCTGCACTCGGACGACTCACTCAGAAAAGAAGGAAGGAATTTGTGGATGGGCAGTTGGATGAACTAGGTGTCTGACTAGGAGGAAAGAGAAGATGGAATTGCTGGTGAGGGTGGTGGTGGTGTGGATGTAACAAGCAAAGGGGCCTGTGACACTTGTATTGCTACCAGATACCAGGTTAAGCGAGACACTGCAGTGTCAACATTATCACCATCTATTGCCTTGGAAGCTAGGGTTCACTCACTGCTATGCACATTTTTATTTCATGGTATTGATCTTTTGTCCAGTGGCTACATTAAAGTATATGTTGTTATGACCAGGTTAGGAGAAGTGAATGGGCGCTTCTCATTTTAACCCTTCAGTTGGTCAACAACAAAGATTTTGAATTCACTTTTAGCACACAACTATATCACGATTCAATTAACGTGTCACTTATATGAATAATTTGGATGTGAATATAGGAGATATGGTTATTAAGTTTGTAGATGACACTAAAATAGATGGTGCAGTGAACAATGAAGAAGGTTATCTTAGAATACATTGGACATTGATCAGACGGGCCAAGGGGCCAAGGAGGGGCCAGGCGGAGTTTAATTTAGATAAATGTGAGGTGTTGCATTTTGAAAAGACAAGTCAGGGCAGTACTTATACATTTAATAGTAAAATCCTGAAAAAAGAGACCTTGGAGTTCATAGTTCAAGGAGACTTGCTGGTTCATAGTTCCTTGAAAGTGGAGTCCCAGTTAGATAAGATAGCAAATAAGGCTTTGGTGTGTATACCTTTATTGGTCCCTGCATTGAGTATAGGAGTTGGGATGACACGTTGCAGCTGTACAGGACATTGGTGAGGCCATTTTTGGAATATTGTGTTCAGTTCTGGTCTCCTTATTATAGGAAGGATGTTGGCAAACTTGAAAGGGTTCGGAATCGACTTGCAAGGATGTTGCCAGGGTTGGAGGGTTTGAGCTACAGGGAGAGGCTGAATAGACTGGGACAATTTTCCCTGGAGCATCGAAGTTGAGGGGTGACTTCATAGAGGTTTCTAAGATCATGAGGGACATGTATGGGGTGAACAGCCAATGCCTTTTTCCCAGGGTAGGGGAGTCCAAAACTAGAGGCATAGGTTTAGGGTAAGAGCAGAAAGATTTAGAGCGGACCTAAAGGGCATTTTTTTCATACAGAGGGTAGTGTGTGTATGGAGTGAGCTGCCAGTGGAAGTGGTGGAGGCTGGTACAATTACAACATTGAAAAGGCATCTGGAGGATACATTAATAAGAAGGATTTAGAGAGATATGGGCCAAATATTGGCAAAGGCTAGATTAATTTAGGCATGGATGAGTTGGACTGAAGAGTCTGTTTCCATCCTGCATATCTCTGTGACTCTATGTTGTTACTTACTTCAGGATTAAGGAATCAATCACAACATTCTTTAGAGGAAAAGGAAGAGGAATTTCATTCCATCTTAACCTGGGCAAAATATTTTTTTAAAAATCAAGTACACAGAGAACTATAGTTTATAAATGGGAGTGTCTCAAACGAAGAGAAAAACCAACACTGTGCAATTTAAAAGTCTGTAGGCTCCTTTGGGTGATAGGTTTAACCTGAAATCATTGTTGTTGAGTTGATGATTTGTCTTTCAGCAGCAGTGAAGTTTATGCGTATCTTTGAGACGTCAGTGAATGGATAATTTTTTGAATTGCTTTTAATTGGACACTGTCTTTCGAGAGGCTGAGAAAAAGACGGAGAGAGAGGGAATAAAGCTTCTAGTTCTGAAATGCATTTCTTCTCTCAATACCACAGGTTTCTGTGCTGGGTTCCTTATTATTTGTGATGCATGTATGTAAAAAAAAAGAACAAAATGTTGAGGGAATGATAAGTGCAGATCACATAAACATCAGCCACATGGTTGACAGTGAGGAAGATGGACTTAGATTACAGGAAGGTATAGACAGGTAGGTCAGATGAGCAAATGGAATTTCACTGTGATAAATGTAAGGTGATGTAGATTGGGAGAAATGACAAGACAAGAGAATACTAAATGAATGGCAGGACACTAGGAAGCTTAGACAAACAAAGGGGCCTGGGAATTCTTGTCTGTAGATCCCTGACTGGGGCAGGATAGGTCAGTGTGGTAGTTCAGAAAGCATATGGGAAACTTGCCTCTAACAGTCATAGCATAGATTATATTGGGGAGCTTATGTTCATACTGTCCAGGACTTTGGTTAAGGCACAGCTGGAGTACTGTGTGTACTTCTGGTCACCACACTATAGAAAGGATGTGATTGCACTGGAGAGGGTATGGAGGAGATTAGTCAGAATGTTGCCTGGGGTTGAGGAGCTCAGCTGTGAAGAGAGGCTGGATAAGCTCAGGTTGTTTTCTTTAGAGCAGAGAATGCTGAGAGCATCCTGATTGAGGTGAAAAAGATAATGTGAGGCATGGGCATGGTGGATAGGATGCAGTTGTTCCCCTTAGCTAAAGGGCCAATAACAAGGGGGCATCATTTTAAGGTGAAAGGTAGGGAGTTTCGAGGGGATTTGACATGAAAAACTTCACAAACCAGATGATGGAAGTTGAAAAATGGTGGTCCATTTTTATCACAATTAAAACAACATTTTCATATTAACACGGCTGCCATTATGGTCCTTATTTCAAATAAGGTACATGCTACTTGTGCGGAATGTGGTGAGTTGACAACATTGAGCAGCCTGTAGCAGCATGATCCAGGATCCTACCGGCAAATCACTGCACACTCCTGCAACCTTGAACATGTGACAGGGAGAATACAGAAAACACTTGGCACAAGCAAAGGGACACAATTTCAACTTGAAAGGCAGGAGGATTAGAAGGGATTTGATAAAATGCCTTTTAAAAATACTTGGATGAGCACTTGAAAAGTTCTAACATTCAAGGTTATGGGCCAAGTGTTGGAAAGTGGTGCTAATGCGGATTTAGAGTAGATAGTCATTTATGCAGACTCGATGGGCTGAAGAGCCTTTTCTGCACTGTAGGACTCTATTCTCAGTCCAGAAGTTATTGTCTGAAGTACAACTCCTCTCCACATTCTCATTTCTGGCATCATTTTATTTTCAAACTGGATGAACCGCAGGTGATTTTCATCTAATCTGTGAAACTTGCAGAATGGTATAAATCGAATGAGGTGCACATAGGCTCAGAATGATGGGTGTCAGTCATTGTCAATTTCATCTCTGAATGGGTCATGTTTATAATTTTACAGACTGGCTCAATTTGTGGTCAGATGGTTAGTGAGGCCATTTTACATCAGTGCTTTTTAAATACAATTTTAGTCGATGAAGGATCCTAAGTATTAAATAGCAGATAACGTAAGTTGAAACTGGATAGTCAATTTTTATAGTAACCATGAAAACATTTTCACATTAACACAGCTGGCATTATGATCCTGGGCAGGAACTTATTTGGAATAAAAGCACATCCCCACTTGTGTTAAACGTGCTGATCTGCCAACATCGAGGTGCTTATGTCAGCACGGCCAGGACCCTACTTGCAAATCACTGCACACTCCCGCGACCTTGAACACATGAAATGATCATTCCAAGCCCTTGGCACAAGTAAGCCCACATGCTTGCTACATTAAATGCCAATTACACTGGCAAATTGGCAGTGAGACACTCATGCCATTCCAAAAGGGCTCTAACATGTGGATATCAGCAAGACGTGCAATGACTCAACAGCACACGCTGCTCAAGCAGCAGCCATAGAGGTATGGTCCTGTGGTGAGTATTAGCTGCTGGGCTGCCAAGCGCAGTGCAAGGCTGCGAGGTCTCAATCCTTACAGTCGGGGAGTCCAAAACTAGATGGCATAGGTTTAAGGTGAGAGGGGAAAGATTTAAAAATGACCTGAGGAGTTTTGATGCAGAGGGTGGTGGGTGCATGGAAGGAGCTGCCAAAGGAAGTGGTGGATGAACAGGAAGGGTTTAGATGAATATGGGCCAGGTGTTGGCAAATGGGATTAGGTCAGATGGGGATGTCTGTTCGGTGTGGACAAGTTGGACCAACTGTTTCTGTCTGGATGAGTCTATGACTCTATGATTTCACAACTTTACAGACAGAATCTTTTTCTCAGAGTTAGACTGTCTAATACAAGGGGGCATGTATTTAAGGTGAGAGGGGGAAAGTTCAAAAGAGATGGGATGGGGCAAGATTTTTACACAGGGAGGGGTAGCAATCTGGACCGCACTGCTGGGATGTGGTGGAGGCAGATACACTGGGGCATTTAGGAGGCTTTTAGATAAACATGTGAATATGCAAGGAATGTAGTCTAAGGGCAGGCAGAAGGGATTAGTTTAACTTGGCATCATGTTCGGCACAACATCACGGGCCAAAGGACCCCTTCCTGTGCCATACGGTTTTATGTTCTACGTTCTATGCTGCCCGAGGTTTAAGCTTGGCAGAGTATTCAGAAACGTCTTCTATCCATAGGTCCACCTGACCCACAGATCAGGAACAAGGTATGCAAACACTGTAACAACTGGACAGAATGAAATTACAATACTCATGAATAAAGTGTACATGATCATGTATTCACAAGTTAGATTCATATATAAAATAAGTAGATACATTACCTTCGGGCCAGGATAAGGTCCTAATGTTTCCGCAGCCCTGACAGCCTCAACTTGCAGGTTGCTTTGTCCAGTTGGCTGAGATGATCTACAAGGACATGCTTTGCTTTGCCAAGGTCATTGAGAGTGCCCAATTCTGATGGACCTACAGGCAGAGATAGGTTCTCTTCAGAGAGGGGATGAAGTCAGGGCGCCCTTGGAGTGTCCTGAGATGAAATCCTCGTGGTGCAGCACTGGCTCTCCCTCTCTGTCTCGCTGTATGATGGCACCTCCCTATCTCTTTGAAGAGGAGGGTATGTAGAGGGAGGTTGAGATGCATTGCTCCCTCTCTCACTGTACTGCACCCACGTTTAGCATAATGGAATCAAGATCCACGCCTCTGGCAGTCAATCACTACCCCAAAGCAGGCAAGCAGGAGCCGCTCTGATCGAACCTTCCTTCCAGCTACCATCCGGATTCATTCCTCTCATTGCCCAACCAGGCCGTACCCTCTACCTGTGCTCACCTATCCTTACCTCAGCACCCCGCAACCCCTGCCACCATATCTGCAGTTCCCCTTACACCCACCCCTAGTCCTGAAGAAGGGTTACACACAAAACGTTGACTTCTCCACCTCCTGATGTTGCCTGGCTTGCTGTGTTCTTCTAGCCTCCTGTTTATCTACCATGAATTCCAGCATCTGCAGTTTTTTTGTCACTAATGCTGCAAAGCAGTTGCTACACTTTTCATCGAGGTAACCTAATACTTGTTTACCAGACCATAGCAGTAGACAGAATTACGACAGAATTCCTGATGAAGGGCTCCTGCCTGAAACGTCGATTTTCCTGCTCCTCTGTTGCTACCTGACCTACTGTGCTTTTCCAGCACCACTCTAATCTTGACCCTGATCTCCAGCATCTGAAATCCTTACTTTTGCCTAGAATTACGACAGTCTCATCCATCTTTTGCTTTGGTCTCTGATACCTCTGCTAGTCATTAGTCCAGCTTCTTGTCCCTGCATCTTCATCAGGTTTCATAACCTAAACTCCCGAGGCGCATTATCTGCATAGGGCACAGCGAGGGTCTGGCTTCCGTTGGCCTTCGGAATGTCAGAGATCTCGACTCTCACACTCTCTGTCAAATGTAGGTGTGTGCCTATGAAGTTCCCACCTGTGTGTGACCCTGAACCTAATCTAGAGTGTCTACCAATAAAGGGGTGCATTGGTGGGACATGCAGGGGAATGCTGTGTCAGCACTTTCTCTAAGAATGCTGGGTCATCATCCTCATAGGTAGAGTTTTGGGTTCAGATGAATTTGGCGGAAGGCTATCTCTTCCTCTTGAACCTGGAGTGGAGAAGAACAAGGAATTAGCTGATGGTTGTGCACAAGCCCTTTTCTCAGTAGTGGTTCAGATGTCAGTGCTATGGGGTCATTTGCCAATAGTAGACAGGAGTAATTCTTTCTTTATCTGATCTCTTCATTGATGTTTATACAGTTCTGATACCCCAGCGATTTCAGGGCTTCTTTCTCAAAATGAGTGAGAATTCTTAGGTTGGCTGGTACCCTTCAATTCCTTTGGTGATCTCTCTAATTATGAGTTACTTTCTCCTGTAGACAGACGAAATAATTTTTTGTCATCCCAATGGAAGCAAGACCACATACTCAACAGGCATGCCTCTGGAGCTTCTGAGCCCTCAATACTAAGTGTTTGCTACCCACACTGCCTTGCACCTGGTGTGACATTTAGCTGTTGTGTTGACTGCACCACGTTCCATCTGGCACTGAGGCCTGCAATCCAAATTCCAGTTTGGCAGCCCTTTACATTCACACATTTGTAAAGCTTGATACCTTTTTGAGTGTTGTTTTTTCAGTGACTAGATGGTGCTACTTACCCTTACGAATCACAGCAGTTCATTCCTCGTCTTGGTGCACTGGGCACACAGCCGTTAATCTATGCTGCCATCTCTGCCCTAGCTGCCATAGCCTGACAGGAGAGGTTCCTACCGCCATTCCTGGAAGACTAAACCTCCTGCTTTTCCCAGACAGTCAATGATAACTTGCACTTTGCAAGACCATGTAATCCCTTATTGTCTTCTCTGGAACATCACTCATGGATAGCATATTCGGTTGAGGTTATTCAGCAATGATCTCTAAACTGCTGTGCCTTTGACCCTGTAGGCAATAGTGAGGTGATGACTTCTTGCCTGCCTCTGCCACATGATTCACAACACTCCTTGAGCACAAAAACTTAATTGTCTAGCCTCTGCATGGAAATGTGTTGCTGGAAAAGCGCAGCAGGTCAGGCAGCATCCAGGGAACAGGAGAATCGACGTTTCGGGCATAAGCCCTTCTTCAGGAATCTGCATGGTCACACATAGCCTCTGCATGGTCACACATGGCCAGCTATCCTGTCCTTAAAGACAAGTGTTGTTCACGTCCAGTCCCAGTAATCACACCTTCACATTTGTCCATTAACACTTCCCTTAGATGCTTCAGACCTGCTGAGTGTTTCCAATGTTTGCCAACTTAATTTCAGATTTATAACATCTGTGGTATTTTGCTTTTGTGCAGGATATTGTAACTTTACTGTCAGGTCAAAAGCTTAAACACGTGGACCAACAAGGTTCAAGAATAGATTTTTCCCTGTTGGTTTCAAATTTCTGAATAAATGTCTCAAATTCAAAATTTAATGTTGACCTTACTCTTTGTGCATCTTCTCTGTTGCTGTAACATTGTGTCCCTCGCTCTGTTCTGTTACCCTAATGCACTTTGTATGGAATGATCTGCCTGCACTGTTACATCACTGCAGAGATGATGTAATTAGCTTTGATTGGTGTAAGAACCCATCGAGTCCACCAATGTTATTTACAGTTGGTGTGGTGGCTCAATGATTAGCACTGCTATCTCATAGTATCAGGGACCTGGGTTCAATTCTACCCTCAGGCAACTGTCTGTATGGAGTTTACACATTTTCCCCATGACTGCATGGGCTTCTATAGGGTGCATTGGTTTCCTCTCATAGTGCAGGGTAGGTGAATTGGCCATGCTAAAATGTCCATAGTGTCCAGGGAAGAGCAGGCTAGGTGGATGAGCCATGGGAAATGTAAGATTGGAGAGGAGGCTTTTTTGGAAGGTCAGTGAGGCTTGATAGACCCAATGGCCTATTCTGCACTGTAGACATTCCATGATATCTGACAATACTTGCACTGTATATTCTAATTGACTTCAGGTGTTTTGCTATACTTTGTAGCCGCAGTAGAGTTTGTTTCACACATGAATACACAATGGCAGTGGAATAATTGTTTATGCAAGAATTGTTACAATAGTTGCTTTTAGTGAATACTATAATGCAATGAAATAGTTCCAAGAAATAGTTATGTCTATCAGGCAGACACTACTTGTAGGAATGTGTTGTCTGAATTCCAACATTCTAACATATGGTCCTTTGCTGTTTCTAAAGGTAATACCCAACAATGAGTCTAACGTACAGCAGATGGATATCAGTCTAGTCCCTCAATCCTTCAATCATTCCAAACAACACAGCACCACTGATACATTCATCCTCCCACTCAAGTAACAGTGCATGTGCCAGAAGGCAAGCAAAATCAGACAGAAGCCTGTAGCTTTAGATGTGGCAGCAGCTACAAAGTCACCTCATGATGTACCAAAAGGCAGGAAGGATCCAAGAGTTCCAAACGAAAGTGAGAAATTAAACAAAAGAACTGCGGATGCTGTAAAGTAGAAACAAAAACAGAAATTGTTGGAAAGGTTGAGCAGTATCTGGCAGCATCTGTGCAGAGAAATCAGAGTTAATGTTTCGGGTCAGTTCTGAGGAAAGGTCACTTGACCTGAAACATTAACTCTGAATTTCTCTCCATAGATGCTGCCAGACCTGCTGAGCTTTTCCAGCAATATCTGTTTTTGGATTAAGAAGTTAACCACTTCATTTACGATAGATCAAGAACAGAAATCTCATTCATAGTTACTAAGAGGAAATATGGAGGGTAAAACATATCCAGCCCAAAAGTTCATAACTTTTAGAAAGCTAATGTTGAGAGTATTTTCTTTCAACCTTATCCAGAGAATTTCATTCTGGCAATGCAGAATGAAGGATCAGCAAAGCATTGATATGTAGAATTGTTGGTTTAGTTAAAAAAAATGAAAGGGTGTACTGGTCCATTGCAACAAAGTGCATTTTGTATGTGGGAAAAGTGTTATAACATTGAAGTTGTTCATTTTTGACAGCCCTATTATATGACTCTTTGTGTTTGCAATGTTGTTTCACTCGAGAGCTCTTCTCATTAATTGTTAGTGTCGTAGTTGCCTTTCTCTCTGGATAGCCTCCAACTACTTGAACTGCTCCGTTGTTTGGTCTCTCTGGAAGGCAAGGTTGTGCAGTATCTAGCAGATGACAACAAGCTTTGAAAGTCTGACAAGGCTGTACTATAAGTAATCTCTTGATTCCTCCAGGCATGTAGAATACTGCATCGTGATGCCTATTGTGTGTTTGATAATGATCCAGAAAACTGCATGAGTCTCATTGTATCTTTGCTCAGCATCTGTTCAAGCTGCCTCAGCAGTGCTATAAGCCAAGACTGAAGAAGGTCGCCCAGTCTCTCCAAGGAATTTTCCTTGCTTTCTATCTTCTTGTTTAAGCAGTTCATGTACACAGGATTATTATAGAATGTAGCCATCATAAGCATCAGACACAAAGGAGACCTTCCTCTCCTCATGCATTCTCAAACTCAGGATTCTTGTCTTGAGTGTTTGACCTAGGTCACACCCCGCTACTACTTTTCAGCTCTCTGGCCACTGTAAGCAGCTATGGTCTGCACTAATCATGGTCCTGGCTCTTCAATGTTGATTTACCAGACTGGAACTTTGATCTCACTCTTGGCTGATGCCTTTCTCTCTCTCTCTCTCTCTCTCTCTCTCTCTCTCTCTATTGCCACAAAGTCTCCCTGGCTCAGTGTGCTGCCTGTTGGTCTGTCTTGTCATCTCAGAGGTGGAAGCCTGTTTCAGCTCCCATTCCTGGTTCCCCAGCCACCCTCAGAGGCTCCCTACTCACATGGCCTGAGTTTCTGCTCCTTTTTTCTTTGCCCTTCCCCATGGCCTTTGATTCTGCCTCTCCTCGCTTGCCAAAGACACGGTTCTCTACAGGAAGCAGCCCCATGTGCTCTCCTATCCCATTACCACCTGCTGTTGAAAACTCCACTACACGATGTTAGGGCTATGACTGGCCTTTCTTTCTATCAGCAGAGTGTTGATGTGTTGGACATCTTCTGCAGGGCAGTTGGAGCGGGTGGCAGAACTGTTAATGTCTACCTGGTGACATGGAGCCAGAAGAAGAAGATTTTCTTGGACATTCATAGGTGGGTGTGCCTGAGGCGAGGCGTGGATCAAAGAAATGGATGAACTGGAGAAATTCTACTTGGCCCTCAAGCATGTCTCAGTATCTAATGATCAATCTAGTGTTGGACTGGGATGGACAAAGTCAGAAGTCACAGGACACCAGGTTATAGTCCACTATAATGGACTCTCACCTGGTGTTGTGTGACATTTGACAGGATCGAATTAGATCATATACTCACCTTGACTCAATATTCCATGTTACCTTCATTCTGTGGTAACATTAAGTGTGTGGGCTGGTAATCCAGAATATTTCCTTATTAGCTATTTAATATTTGATGATGAGAAGTGATTCACATTAACAAAGCCACTTGATTTGCCCTTGAGAAGATAGTCGCAGGATGATCTCTTGAACTGCACACAGTCCACCTGGTGTGGTTACACACCCAACGTTATTAATGAACAAGTTCCAATGTTTTGACCCAGCAACAATGAAGGAACAGCGATATAATTTCACGTCAAGAATGCATTCTACTTGACAGGAGATTGTAGATGCTCCCATTCATGGGAATCACATTGAGATCACATTGCCCAAGCACCTCAATATTTGTGAGGCCTGCACAGGCTATTTTGTGAAGTCAGTCTAATGGTAAATTGACCGACTGAAGGAATAGGAAGATCACTCTTCATGGCTTGAACATTCAGACATGTTTGCTAATAATAAGAGTATTGAAGAAATTCAGTGAAGCATATACAGTGGGAATCTTCCAGTCATGAAGAAAGTGAGAAGATGGCAAGCAGGGGAAATTAATTGATTAAAGATCAACAATTCAGATTCCTGGCTGGTGGGATAATCTTCTGCAATTAATGGTTCTCTGATCATAAAAGCTAAGTCAAACATCTCGGTTGTGGAACGACTGCATGCATTTGATTCACATTAAAAACACAATCGCTGGGTATAAGTGCTCATTCCTCATTAGATTCTACTCAACAGAGCAATTGATCCCTTGATATATCAAACTGTCAACCTTCGCCTTTTCCTGGACTATGGTTAAATACTTTCTGCTTTGTCCTCTTAGCACTCCAGCTTTAAACCTCCCAGAACAGTTGAAGCAACCAAGAGGAGGAAGGAATGCTGGGTCTATGGGGCAAGCTGGAACAAAAGGGGTTAATGGGTGGAAGGCTCAGTGATGCTTGTTTGGAGCTTTGTCTGGTTGGATGTGGGAAACTGTCCAGCCAAGGGTGTCCAAGGTGGAAAAGTGAACCTGAGGGTAGTTTCTGCCTATTGGTGCTAGATTTGTCATGTTTTCTGCAAAGAGGGAGTCATGGAAGCTGGAGATCTAGGGCGTGACTCTTCCTGAAGGAAGCTCACAACGGGAAAGTATCTAGTGGTTTTGACTCACAAAGCTTTGTTGATGGAAATAGAAGGGGAGTTGGATGTATTGAGCCAAATTGTTAGAAGGTCATGCAATATAATCCGATGGTTACAATTGGTGTCTGTGTTTAAAGTTACAACAGAATATAGAATTAGCAAGCTTTCTAGCAGTGTTCCCTTGTTTATCCAGGTAGAGACTATCTGGATGAAAAGACTGAATCTAAGTTTGCAGATTACACTAAAATAATGGGCAGTGTTGAGGAAATAGGGAGACAACAGAAGGACTTGGACAGGCTGGAAGAGCAAAGAGGTGGCAGATGGAAGACAATATGAAAATATATGAGTTTTGCACTTTGATAGGAAGAATAGCGGCATAGACTGTTTTCTAAACAGGGAAAGCCTTTAAAACTCTGAAGGGACTTGAGTGTCCTAGATCAGGATTCTCTTAAGGTTAACATGCAGGTTTAGTTGGCAGTTAGGAAGGCCAATGCATTGTTAGCATTAATTTCAAGAGGGCTAGACCATAAGAGCAGAGATGTATTGCTGAGGCTGTATAGACCGCATTTGGAATATGGTGTGAAGTTTTGAACCTTAGATATAAGGAAAAATGTGCCGGCGTAGAAGGGAATCCAGAGGGGAAAGTGAGGACTGCAGATGCCGGAGATCAGAGCTGAAAAATGTGTTGCTGGAAAAGGATTCCTGAAGAAGGGCTTATCCCCGAAATGTTGATTCTCTTGCTCCTTTGACGCTGCCTGACCTGCTGCGCTTTTCCAGCAACACATTTTTCAGCGGGGATCCAGAGGAGGTTTACAAAAATAAATCCAGGAACATAGGATTTGTCATTTGAGGAGTGGTTGAGGACGCTGGGTCCATACTCAATGGTGTTTAGAAGGATGAATGGGGCATCTGATTGAAACGTACAGAATACTGAGAGGCCTGGATAGAGTGGGCATGGAGAAGGTGTTTCCTCTCGTCAAAGAGGCTAGAACCTAATGGTACAAATTCAGAGCAAAGGGACTGACCCTTTTGAAATGAGATGAGGAGGAATTTCTTCAGCCAGAGTATCTTTAATCTATGGAACTCAATGCCAAAGAAGGCTGTGGAGGTCAAGGCATTGAGTGTATTTAAGACATCTAAAGCATTTAGGTTTTTGATTGATAAGGGGACCAAGGGTTATAAGGAGAAGGCAGGAAAATGTGGTTGAGAAACATATCAGCCATGGAATGGTGGGCCATACCTGATGGGCCAAATAGCTAAATGTTATTCCTATATCTTATGGTGTTATGGTCTAAAGGTCATAAATTTGGAAAGTGCTTTGAAGAAACATTGATGTGGCTTGGCAGTGCATCTTGTAGGTGGTATACACTGCAGCCATTGTAGTCCCAGTGGTGGAAGAGTCAATATTTAAAGTGTTGGTTGGAAGGGATAGCAGTTTATAAGGAGAAGGAAGCTCTGAGACAGTAGGGCGCTCTAACACATGATATCACAGCTGTGATCTGATTTTCTAGTAAAGAAATAAAACAACCCAATTTGTGCTCCTGTACTCAAATCCTCTCACTATGAAGGCCATTTGAATTTTTCACCACCTGCTGTACCTACATGCTTATTTTAGTGACTGGTGTAAAAGGATACCCAGGTGTTGTTGTAACTCTCCCTTTCCCAATCTATTGACATTCAATTAATAATCAGCCTTCTTGATTCAGCTGCCAAAGTTGATAACTTCCCATTTATCCACATTATTCATCTGCTATGCATTGCCCACTCACTCAACTTGTCCAAATCATACTAATGCATCTCAGTGTCATGCTCACAGCTCACCCTCTCGCCCAGCTTTGTCTCATTTGTAAACTTGGAGATGCTACATTTTGTTCATTCATATAAATTATTCATATATATTATGAATAGCTGGTTTGCGAACACTGATTCCTCCACTATCCCTGGTCACTGGCTGACAGTCAGAAAATGTTTATTTCTATTCTTTGTTTCCTATCGGCTAACCAGTTCTCTATCCATTTCAATATACTGCCCCAAATCACAAGTGCTTAATTTTACATGCCAATTTCTTATGTCGAATCTTATTGAAAACCTTCTGAACATCCACGTAAAACATAACCACTGGTGGCCCCCCAGTGTCAATGCTCCTAGGTACATTTCTTTCTTCCTTCCTGGGATGTGTGTGTCGCTGTCTGGCCAGTATTTGTTGCCCATCCCATACTGCCCTTGAGAAGGTGGTGGTGAGTTGCTACCCTGAACCGTTGCAGTCCATGTGCTGTAGATTGACCAACAAAACCCTGAGGGAGAGGATTTCCAGGATTTTGGTCTGACAGTGAAGGAACAGTGGTATATTTCCAAGACAGGATGGTGAATGGTTTGGAAGGGAACATGCAGCAGATGTTTTCCTATGTATCTGCTGGTCTTGTCCTGCTAGATGGAAGTGGTCGGGGGTTTGGGAGATACAGCCTGAGGATCTTTGGTGAATTTCTGCAGTATATCTTGTAGACAGTACACACTCAGTACTACTGAGTGTCGGTGGTGAAGGGAGTGGATATTTGTGGATGTGGTGCCAATCAAGCAGGCTGCTTTGTCCTGGATGGTGTCATGCTCCTTGAGTGCTGTTGGAGCTGCACCCATCCAGGCAAGTGGGGAGTATTCCATCACACTCCTGACTTGTGCCTTATAGATGGTGGACAGGTTTTGGGGAGTCAGAAGGTGAGCTCCTTGCTGCAGTATTCCTAGCCTCTGACCTGCTCTTCCAGCCAGTGAATTTCTGATCATTGGTAACCCGCAGATTGTTGATAGTGGAAGATTTTGAAAAATTCCAGTACATTTGTGAAGCATGATTTCCTTTTTGTAAATTCATACTGACTCCAACCAATCTTTTAGACTGGATCAAAGGACATTTGGGGATTCCTCAAACAAAATCCATAGAAGGGAAAACAGTTCTTGTGGAATTTGAAAGGCTCCTCACGTGTACCATCATGTAATTGAATTGTTAGAAATAGCATCCATTTTTCAGACTTGTGAGCCAAGTATTGAAGCCTCCGATACTTTGTTGATGTTATCACCTAGACTATGAACTGTGGTGTAGAATTAGGTAAAGTAGACCTGGAATAGATAATTGGGCTCATCCCATTAGCCAAAAACAGATTACAGGTAATGAGGAAGAGTCCTATTGGACTTGGAATGTTATTTCTGTTTCTCTCTTGCAAATGCTGCCTGATGCTCAGTGGTTGGCACTGCTGCCTCACAGCACCAGGGGCACAAGTTCAATTCCAGCCTCAAGTGACTATCTGTGTGGAGTTTGCACATTCTCCCTGTGTATGCGTGGGTTACCTCCGGGTGGTCCGGCTTCCTCCCACAATCCAAAGATGTGTGGGTCAGGTGAATTGGCCATGCTAAATTGTCCATAGTGTTAGGTGCATTAGTCAGAGATAAATATAGGGTATGGGAATGGATCTGGGTGGGTTACTCTTTGGAGGGTTGGTGTGGACTTGTTGGGCAGAAGAGCCTGTTTCCTTACTGTAGGGAATCTATTCTAAAAACCTAATCTAAACCTGTTGTGTTTCACCGGCAATTTCTGTTTTTATACAATGCACATTAGTTTGCCAATGACCAACTGTCTAAGGTACATTTTAGGGGTAGGGTGATGTAGACTCAGCTGCACAAGGGAAGCTCTGACAAAGATTAAGAAGCAAATTGGGGAAATTTGGATATTGACTGATAATGTACTCTATTAATTTTGTGATATGACTAAAGTCACCAATCTGGGATGGTGGAACTCTGAGACAAGCCTGCTTTCCAGGATCAGAATCAAGAGTGTGGTGCTGGAAAAGCACAGTAGGTCAGGCAGCATCCGAGGAGCAGGAGAATCGATGTTTCGGGCAAAAGCCGTTCATCAGGAATAAGGCTGGGAGCCTTGGGATTGGATAGATTTCCAGGATCAGAGCCAAGTGCTGTGTGGTAATCCTTGTAGACTCAGATATTAATAAATCTTGTGCTGCAAAGTGATACCTCAGGTGGGTTAGAGAGCTGTGCTCTCTCAAATAATGGAGGGAGAGGAATATCAACCTGAGCAGGAAACCTGTCTTAGGAACCATGCTATAATTCAAAAAGAGAGCCCTGTTCATCAAATAGGCTAAACATGAAGGTATGACCTACTGGGACCACAGTTTCTCGAAGTGATTGAACACATGCCCCTCAACCAAGAAAGTAACTCCTTTGTTATGTTCTGCTATTAAGAAAATGTGAATATTACTGGCTAGCTAGTGTTTATTGACCATCCCTAATTGCCCTGCCAATTTGCCCCCAATTTGTCACTCAAAACCTCAGTGGTACCCACCTGATGGGCCGAAGGTCCTGTTCTGTACTGTGATTCTATTATTTTGAGGCTATTTTTGAGGCATGGGAGGGAAACAAAATGCAGTTAAAAAGAACAACAATACTTGGTTGTAGTGCAACTCAGCTTGAAGTAGGCAAGATGAATCAGACCACTGTGTCTTGTTTGATAGTTTGGCTGCTTTATTTCCATCCGGGTTCTTATCTTGCAGCGTAGGCAACCGATGCTGATGCTGTGCTGAGGAGATGTATACCAGGGTGGTCAGCATTTAATTCAGGAGAGTTTCTGAATCAAGGTGACAGAGGACTCCCACTTGCTCTCCAGCCACTTGTTGCATTGACCCTATTGTCTCCAACTGTTGTCCAATGAGTTTTTTTAAATTCATTCACGGGACAAGAGTGTTGCTGGTTAGACCAGCATTTATTGTTCGTCCTTAATTCCCTAGCAGGCAGTTAAGTGTCAATCATATTTCGTACACAAAGGTACGTTGGGCTGAACATGTTACCCAATATATGATTTTACCCATTTTGAAAAAGAGTACTATAAGCTGGCTCAAAGAAAGGTGGCATTTTTCTTAATTGTTCATCCAGGACCAATCTAATTGAAAGGTAAATATACCTCAGTATTTGTTAATTAAGACTTCAGTTTCTGTATAAGTTAAAATTTATTGTGAATCTCTGGGTCCCAGCCTCATGTTTAGTGTGATGCTCTGTAAAAATCTTACTTGCACTTTGTTAGGTGTTGATGGAGGGGCTCACTTTTAATAGTATGATCCAAGATAGATATTTGTATTACCAAAGGAAAAGCTCACCCTACATGAGTCACGAATCCTAAGCAGCACTGAGCTGCTTTTTGGTCATGGAACACATTCATTTTCTGCAGCTAAATGGAACTCACATCTTTACAATTGAGTGGGAAGTAAAGACTGCATGGTTCCACTCAGTTTTTGGTAAAACCTGATATTAATCCAATGACTCATCTGATCATGTCAGTCACTGCAACTGATAATGGCTGTCGAATTCCACCCATATTATAAACACTTTGAAGAGCAGTAAGAATTGGATGTTCTTGTAAAGAATGTAAGAACAAATATGCCACAAGAAAGTGTGCATTGTGGGAGAAGTAACAAGCTCCAGCAAATTGAATTCTAAGCTGAAGCCATTTTCACAGTGTGAGTTTTATTTGTATTCCAAGGCCAGTAGCAGAAAATCATGACCTTGGCCTCTCTTTGCACATTAGTGGGTGAAGAATGCCCTTTTACAATCCATGGCAATTCCTGCAAACTCGACCATCCTGCCATCCTGGCTTAGAAGAATAGTGAGGTTAATGTTAATTAAGTTGGGGAAAATGGGGAGTAATAAGTTGTAGAACCATTATAAATAAACTTTACAACATTAGGGAGAGGTCTTGGGACACAACGATGACATCCATATCTTGGGGACAGAAATTCTAAGACTGAATCACATAACCAGGACTTGTTGGCCACATTGGCAAATGAAACATTGCCAAACAAGTTGATGATCACTTTATAAAACTCCTAAAACACCTGATAGAGTCACAAAGTCGTACAGTTCAGGAACAGGCTCTTTGGTTCAAACTCTCCATGACAACCAAGTTTCCCAAACAACACGAGTCCCATCTGCCTGCAGATTATTCCACATTATTCCCCTACAACTGATTACTTATCTTTCCCTTGTTTATCTGAAACTAATTTGCCTCTGTTTTAAAAATATTCAAAGGCATTGCTTCCACCACCTTTAAGGAAGAGAGTTCCAAAGCTCATCTTGCTCTGTGAGAAGCTCATCTTGCTCTGTGAGAAATAATTTCTCCTCATCCCTCTCCTTATTGTTAAACACATGGGCTCTAGATTTTCCCACAAGAAAAAAATATTTTTCTACATTCAACCTGTCAAGATCCCTCAGGATCATATATGTTTCAAACATGTCACCTCTCACGATTCTAAACTTTAATGATACAAACTTGGCCTCTCCAATCTTGCCTTATAAGCCAACCCATCTGTTCCAGGTACTAACTTCCCTAAGTTGCTTCTAATGCATTTAAATCCTTCCTTAAAAATGGAGACCAATGTTGTATATAATACCTCGATATGGTCTTATTAACCTCATACTTTCAGAAGTTGCAAATACCACAATGTACCAGGTGTAGTCATTTTGCAAAAGACTATAGATGTAATGATAGAGGACATAGAAGAAAGTGTTCAGGTTCTAAAATCATTGAACTCGATCCCGTCACTTCTGATATATTGCAATAGTTCTGTTCTCATGCAATCTCATGTTATAAGAGAATCGCGCAATGGCCATGCCATTTAAACTAATGGGACCGGAACTGCATTATAGCCAATATAGGTAAGGAAAGTTTACATTCTACAAATAACAGTGTAAATTCCTCTGTCATGTTAAAGCCAATTCGCATTAAACAAATATGTGTTAAAACTGAACAGATTATACTGTGAAGAAGAGTCCCTGGACATGTAATGCTAACTCTGCTTTAGAACATAGAAAAATACAGCACAGTAGAGGTCCTTTGGCCCTCGATGTTGCGCCGATCCAAGCCCTCCTAACCTACATTAGCCCACTATCCTCCATATGCCTATCCAATGCCTGCTTAAATGCCCATAAAGAGGGAGAGTCCACCACTGTTACTGGCAGGGCATTCCATGAACTCATGACTCGCTGAGTAAAGAATCTACCCCTAACATCTGTCCTATACCTACCACCCCTTAATTTAAAGCTATGCCCCCTCATAATAGCTGACTCCATACGTGGAAAAAGGTTCTCATGGTCAACCCTATCTAAACCCCTAATCATCTTGTACACCTCTATCAAGTCACCCCTAAACCTTCTTTTCTCCAATGAAAACAGCCCCAAGTGCCTCAGCCTTTCCTCATACGATCTTCCTACCATACCAGGCAACATCCTGGTAAACATCCACAGATGCTGCCAGACCTATTGAATTACTCAGAGGACTTCTTTAGCCTGTATATCCTGTGCAATTTCCTTCTACAACATGTGTTCCAGAGCACATAGAAAACTAATCCTCCTTTGTTACATTTTTCATCAACATCTATAATTGTACCCACCAATCTTGTGGCTTGCCTGCTCCTCTATTCTATTGCATCAATGCTTTCAAATGTCATGAATCTTTTCCATAATAATACCATTCAATATACATTGGTGCAGGTCTCCAAATCCCTGTAATAATGCTGGAAAATCTATCAGTGAAGCATTGAGCTTTTCAGTCTCTGGCATGTTGCTAGGTGGCAGCTCTTTATTCACGGATAATAAAACATATTCCTGAAAGATTCAACAATGATTGCAGCAAGACACATGCATGCTGACGGTTTCTACCACTTCACTGCTGGCTTTCAATGATGGGCTTTTGGGTAAATGTCCCAATTTATCGCAGTAAGAAAATCTAAAGTTACCAAATAGAAATCCAGAGGAGAGTAACAGCAAACTCAAAAGCAGTTTGTCCATGGCATATCAGATTGTGTTCAGGGAAGATTTGTTGCATTTTCCAATTCCCTTTCATTTTTTGTTCACTCTCTTCATTGATTTTCTCCTTTCCTTACTGTAGTTGGACAGATACCAGATGCCTCTTCTAACTTTTGTCACATGTCCTTTGATAATGGACCATAGCATCACCAAAGCAAAGACTAATGTCATCTGCCCCCAACATCAACACATGCCCGCTTCCAGGATCACTCAATTGTGAGTAGGAGACTGCATCATAGATCTCCCTAATCCATAGACACTGAGGTGAATGTCTCATTCAGGAGAAAATGAGGACTGCAGATGCTGGAGATCAGAGACAAGGGTGTGGTGCTGGAAAAGCACAGCAGGTCAGTCAGTAGCCGAGGAGCAGGAGAATCGATGTTTCATGCATAAGCCCTTCATCAGGCTTCATCAGCCCTTCATCACCATGCATCCTGAAGAACGGCTTGTGCCCGAAGCGTTGATTCTCCTACTCCTCGGCTGCTGTCTGACCTGTTCTGCTTTGCTAGCTCCACACTCTCGACTAATGTTTCATTCACTGTCCTGGGTGAATGTCCTGGCTAATTCTGCTGTGCAAGTGTACAAGGGCTTGAAAAGGGTTAATGCTGAGGCGTGCAATCACTCGATGTGATGATGTCATATGGACTCAGGAAATGAAACAGCTTTGACCCTTGAATGAGCAAAACCAACATCAAGCTCTCCCTTAAGAAAAACAGATGCTGGAAATCTGAAACTAACACAGGGAATGCTGAAGAAACTCAGCAGATCTGGCACCATCTATGCAGTGAGATGCAGATTTAACATTTAAAGTCCAGTATGACTCTTCTCAGAACTTGAAAGGTTAGACCTAAAACATTATCATGAAGAACTCCTGAAGAGATGCCCTGGGCTGAACAAATTATTCTCCAACACTACAGCTATTTCCCTTTGTGCTCAGTATCACTCCGTCCAGTGAGTGGGGTTTTCCCAGATTCCTATTGACGTCAGTGTTGCTAGGATCCTTAACGTCAACTTGGTCAAAAGTTACTTTGATGTCCAAGCACAGTCATCCTCAGTTCTCTTTTGGAATTCAATTCTTTCCCATATTTGGTCCAAGGCTGTAAAGAGATCAAAAGCTGAGTGGTCCTTGAGGACCCAAACTGTGTGAATTTCATTTCATTATGTCTGCACATTAATATTGGGGATCCCTTCATGGGCAAAAGGCAGCAAATACACAGGAGATCACACCAAGAAATTTAGTTTGTACAAGTTTTTGTCTGCTTCTAAACAGACAATATAATCAATGTCTCATAAAGTTCAATCTTGCATCTCTTCATAAAGTTTGAATATTACTGAAGCTCGAATTTCAAAGCTGTTAATTAATAATAAAATGGCAAACTTTATGTTTTGTAGCTCAGTCTGGAATCAAGACCCACAGCATGAACCATGCTGGCTGGAGCACTCAAAGTAATCAGAGTTCTCACTTCTAGTGCCATTAGCACATTCTCGGGAGCCACAGCTTGTTTGTTTCTGAGCAGCCAATTTTCTGTGCATTTTTATAAGACAAGTCACTAATGCTCTCGTTAAACTAGGGAAGTTCAATCTATATAATGAACAATGTCCCCCACACAGATGCCTGAAAGGACCAAAGTATTTTTTTCAAATTCCCAAGTTCTCCAAGGTTACTATGGTTACTGATTGGACTGTGTGACATTGCAAGTGCCAAATGCAAACCTCCATATTTATATAGAGCCCAGATGCTGGCATTCCCTAGATGTGAAGCTTATTTGCGATGACAAGCAAGGCTTCTTGCAGGCAAATTTATGACATTATCGAAGGAGCTGTCATAGTACCTTTTAAAGGTGCCCCAGCTGTATGTCAACAGCAGAGGCACAGCCCAAGGGGGCTATTGGGTTAGGAGGGTAACTCCCTGTTATACGGCTCCTGAAGCCAAGTGTAGGAACTGCAACATGCTCCTGAATGCAAACATGGGAACTAAAGAAAAGATGTACTGCTGAGGGTTGTATAAGGTTCTGGTCATTTGGAATATTGTGACCAGTTTTGTGCCCCATTTCTAGGGAAAGATGTGCTGGACTTGGAGGAGCTGGATGAAGGTGTTGTCACATAGGGAGCAGTTGGGGACTCTGTACTCAATGGAGGTTAGAAGGATGAGGGGGAATATGCAGAATACTGAGAGACCTGAGTAGATTGGACATGGAAAAGATGTTTCTATTAATAGATGAGACTATGACCTAGGGCACAGCCTCAGAGTGAAGATACGGTCCTTTAGAACTGTCTTGAGGAGGAATTTCTTCAGTCAGAGTGTGGTGAATCTGTGGAATTTATTGCCACAGAAGGCTGTGGAGAGCATGTCATTGAGTGTATTTAAGGTAGAGAGAGATGGGTTCTTCATTAGTAAGGAGATCAAGAGTTACAGAGAGAAAGCAGAAGAATGGAGTTGGGCAACATATTGGCCATGATCGAATGGTAGGTCAGGCTCAATAGTCAGAATGGCCTAATTCTGTGCCTATGTCTTTTGGTCTTATGGACTGAAGAGCCCCCAAAAAAGGTTCCAATTACGAGATAAATTTGAGGATGCCTTGCAGTATATCTCTAGATCTACCTTACAAAGTCGAGAAACATAACTTTACAATGATTCTATTAGGAAAGAAGTAGTTGTTAATGTCCCATGAATGTTACAGAGCCTGATAATGACACCCGTGGAGATATAGATCAATCCACAAAGCAATGTCTATTAGATAGCTGGCACACAGACAGATTCAGCACACAGTCACAGATAAATAAGCTACATTATTTATAATTCTCAATCAGGAAACAAGTAGCAATACTAAATGGGAAAGGCTCTATTTTGGGGCAGAGATCAGATAAGTTCACTGAGGTTTGATTCTAGGACATTGAAATGCATGTTACTGTTAGGTTGAAGGGGATCACTTCTTGTAAGCTGTTCATTGATAATGTTAAGGTACACAGACGTATCATAAATACAACATGGTAAGCTGCAAACCAATGAAATCTACGGCAGCTTTCTTGTCCCAGCAGTGGTGATCACTGCTTCAACTCAATTAGATCATCAGCTTCCAACCTAACCAATCCACTATAGAAAACGTCAGCCACTTCCTTCCAAACCTGGTTACCCCAATGCTTTGCTGGTTAGTGTCCTATCCTCTTTCATCCTCACCTCACTCAGTACTCTGACATCCTATCTCTCAATAATTTTTTTCTCATCTGCTTTCCAGCCCTTGTTGACTGAAACTGGCCTTCGTTCTCCAAATTTGTGAACTTTTAGCTTTGTGTTTAAAGTAGTCTGTGACTGCAGCCTTTCCTATTTCTGTAACGTCCTCCAGCTCTCCAAAAGACCGTGTGTATGACTCTTGCTTATCCCCAGTGTCCTTCACCCCATCTTTGGCAAGCATTAGTCTAGCCGCTTAGGTGTTACTCTGTGATATTCCCCCCATGAACCTTCCCACCTTCACTTATTTCCTTAAGGTCCTCATGTTCAAAACTCATCTCTTTGCTTTTAGTCTGACAACTTCAATATTCTTCCTTTCGCTCTGTAATTGTTTCACTTATATCACTGTGAAGTACTTTGAAGATGTTTGGGGTGCAAGAGAATGTCAACTTGCTGTTCAGCAGCTCTGGTAAAGTAGAAGTTGCCATAGTCCGAACACACCATAGGGCTGCTCTCTTATTAGAGAGAGAGAGAGAGAAAGAGATGACTGGTGGTAGTTTAACCTGAGGGTCACCATGCCTCAGGTGAGGGGAGAGTTTGAGAAAGAGATTCTTTCATGGCAACCTCAGCTGGAGCAGGAATTGAACCCAACTGGTGGCATCGCTCTGCATTGCATCTAGCCAACTAAACTAAGCAACCCCCTGCTATGACTGCACAACTGGCTGCATCTGCTTAACTGATCACATCACTAACTGCATCAATGACAACAGAACAAGTGAACTGCAAATAGCTGATTACTTTCCAGCATAGCTCAGAGCATTGGGGTTAGCTACAGTATCCTGGCAGCTGGGGAGTAATGGATTAACATTAGAAACATGCATGGTGACAATGTAATAAAAATGTCAGAGCATATGACTAGTTGGGTTAGGAGCTCTAACGGCATCTGAAGGTCATGGTTATACGTTAGAACTAGGAGCAGGACTGGACAATTCCACCTGTCAAGTCTACTCCACCATTTGATAACAATCATGGCTGATCTCACCTCAGCCTCAACTCCACGCTGCTGCCCACTCACCATAAATTTTGAACTCATCACTAATGAAAAATCCATCTCCTCCTTAAATTTACTTAATACCCCAGCATTCACCACACTCTAGGGTAGCGAAGTATGTTGTCAATAAAGAGTTCTCACAAAAGAGACTTCGGACTCCAGCATCGCGCTTTTGGGAATTAATGACAACCTAAAGTAACCTTCTACAGACAAACCACATAACTAAGCAACAGCTGCCTTTGGTTCAGATCAGATGATTTAGTAGAGACCAGGGATCAGACTTGTGATCTTGTTGTCCGTATGTCTTATTATTGCTTGGTTTATGAACAAAATTTTAAACATGCAAAATATGCCGGCATGACTAATAAACATGATGTGTCATTAACGCCACTTGAATAATTGCAGATTTAGGTTGTAGACTTGTGAATTCTATTCAGAGTTAAGCATCAAGCAGTAATGTAGCCATTTAATTTGTCTTGAACATGAGACATTGATACTGCAGTAAGACTTGTTCAGAATGAGTGAGGTGATAGAGAAACAATGACCTTGTAATAACTGCGATAGCTCTGAACGTGCCTTCCTAAAAAAGTTCATGGCAGTGGCCAAAGCTGTTGCTTGATAAAAATGGAAAATTAATTATCAAACATTATAACCTTCAATCTGTAAGGACTGAGTGTGGTTATGGACCATTGAGCATACAGTGCTTTAGGTTGTTTGCACGACTGCATAAATATCACGAACCCTCTTTCCTCATATTTTGCCTGTTTTCAGGTCATCAGCTTAGAATTGTGTACCAGTCTGGCAGAGAAGAAATGACGATACAGGAAGCAGAATAAACAGGAAGGATGTTTGAAAAGAAAACGCTAATGGAAATAGCTTTCAAAATAAATATAAATAAGCAACACCCTGGTGCTCTTTGAGTATGATGTGGTGTTTGGACTGGGTGCAGCCTATCCATATAACATAAATGTTATTGCTGATTGCTAAGTGCTGCATTAAGATGCACTCACCCATCCCCCTTCCATCACTGCACACGAGAAGATAAATTATGAGTGGGAAACAAATTAGGTTCATCTATTTCAGTCACGGAAAAATGCATTTTCGTACACAACCTTTAAGAAATTATAAATCTTTCTTCTGTAGAGAATTTTTCTCATGATTATAAATAATTTACTTACAGGCCTACTTCTTTGCAAAATGTTCTGATTCATATACTGTTGTACTGGAAAATAACCCATTGTAACATGTCATTTTTCTACTGTCAAGAGGCTTCCAATCCTTATTGTGAATTTTGGTGTGTTAGTGTTGCTGTGTCTTTGGGGAACATGGAGTTTGATGCACATAAGTATACATTTCAACCTAGTTTAATCATGAGTCAGACTATGGAGAAGTAACTATACAGTCATTCAATACAGGATAGCATCCATTCTATCAGTACAAGAGAAGGAGCTGCATGTTAACTCCCTGGAAAGTTGGCACACACTTTCATCTCACTTTGTGCGGTCAGGCACCAGATGAGTCTGAAGAATGTCGATCAAATGGAATCATTTACAGTTTACAAATACTCCTGGCTGATCTAGGGATGCATGAACAACCATCCAGATGATTGATTGTAATATATAACCACCAGCTCCAACAAGGGTCTATGCATTCTCACCATCACCTCACATGACAATCAAAGCCTATTGAGTATTATTCTTCTGAGAGGTCGATGCATAATAAAACCTTGACTCCTGCCATTTGGATAGTGCTTCCTGCTACCTTGACATCTCTCCCACTGCTCCTTTCTCTGCAGACCACCTGCAAGCCCCTCAGCAGTGAGCTGTTCCTCACTCTGTTGTTCATCTTGTTTGTCATCCAAAGTTAATCTAAGGCAGCCATGGTAACATCTGTCCTGATCTTGGGCCCAGTACTTCCAAAGCGCAACAATCTGCTCTCAATACAAGTGCTCTCAATGAATCCTCTTCCAACAGAAGGTTGGAAAGCAAGTCTGAGCACTAAGTATGTATTGATGAACATGTGCATGGTTTTTACTAAGCCCCATGAATTCCTGTTTAATCTTCTCACCTTGGTATGAATTATGAATTCCAGGAAACTTAGAAAATTGATGCATATGCAGTGTAATTTACTTGCTGGTGAGAATCTCTCAGAGAATCTTTTCAAAAATCGTTATGGGTTGCTGTTTGCCTCTTCAAAGGATCTCTCTCTCTCTCGCACTTGTGCACAAATACACACGCACACACACCTACACGTATGCACGCACACATCTGAACATCTGATATTGCCCCGACTGGATGCTTATGTTTTTCACAATTTCAATCAGTGTCTCAAGCCTAAATTCAAGCACCCTTTAACATTAAAATTCCCTTCATAATGTTGATTTTTTTTTGGCAAGATTGTACCGGAAAATCAACAGAGCCAATGAAATATAAGAGTAAAGCAGTGAACTGTGGATGCTGGCGATCTGAAACAGTAACAGAAATCACTGGAGAAACTCAGCCAGGTCTGGTGGAGAGAGAACAGAGTTAATATTTTGAGTCCATTGACCCATCTTCCAAAATAATCGTGGCAAGGAAAAGGTGGTATTTATGCCAATGACAGGGGTCAGTGGAGTATGGGGCTCAGGGTGGGGTGGGGGGGCAAAGCCTGAGTGGATTGATGGTGACAGAGGTCCAGACAGAGAGACAGAGAGAGAGAGAGAAGGAAGGTTAGGCAGGTATGGGGATGGTTGATTGTGACCCAGGGAATGGGAAAAGCTGATAATGGTGATCATAAGTCGGTGACAATCACTTGGCCATGCTGAAAGAGATCATGACATGACAGGGCCTGGGGTGCGGGCGTGGGAACATAATTCTCAGGTTCTTCAGGAAGATTTCAAGCTTCTACAAAAGCCCTTACTACACAATATCTCCTCCATGTCATGATATTGTAAACTGTGAAGCAAAATTCAATAGATCCAAGAGTTGCACAAATGTCGGAATGTGGCTGCTGATGACCTGTGCCATTTAACCCTCAGGATAATCCAAGGCAAAGTGAAGGTTCCTGCAGTAATGTTTCATTGGTAGGCAGCAGTGCCACTGAGAGAATTTCAAGTGACAACGAGGAAGGTAATGCAGCAAACTGCCAGCTGTTGATAGACCAGTCTTTCTGCACACTGGTCAAGAGGAAGCTCACTGTCAACCCCATCAATCTATCCTATTACCAAACATCCAGCTCATGACCAAGTGGGATGACTTTGAACAGCTAACCAACGGATTCAGCTCTCCTATCTGGCATAGCGGGTCAATTAACAGCTCCTGGTCCAAAACACTGGAGAGGCTAAAGGCTTCTTCCTCTGCCATACCTTCTTCATCACTTTTGGGGCAAGTGGAAGGTGGTAACAAAGGTCAAATCCTTACACCTCTGGAGCCTGTCTTCTTTCTGAGCACAATGGAAATTTGGGAGTTATATGCTTTAGAAATGTATTTTACAATTTCCTCAGTGCACAGAGTCTTCAGTCTATGTGATAACTGCACGTTTGGAAAGTGCTCTCGGATAATAAAATTGTCGAGCATGTGTATGCACCTTGAACTTATTTACTAACTTGTGAGTTAGAAAGTAAAAAGAGGGTCATAAGAAATTATTTCCAAATCTTCTTCATTCATTTTAATAGTATCATAATACTTTTAACATTTTCTGTATGTTTGAGAAAAATCTAGGTTCCCTTAATTTAGATTTCCTACTGTGTGGAAACAGGCCATTTGGCCCAACAAGTCCATACTGACCCTCCGAAGAGTACCCAGAACCATTTCCCTACATTTACCCCTGACTAACGCACACAGTACTGAACACTATGGACAATTTAGCATGGCCAATTCACCTAACCTGCACATCTTTGGACTGTGGGAGGAAACCTGCACAGATACGATTAATGTGCAAATGCCACACAGTTTCCCAAGACTGGAATCAAACTTGGGTCTCTGACGCTGTGAAGCAGCAATGCTAACCACTGAGCCACCGGGCCACCTGACATAACCCTAATCCTAACCTTAACCCTAACCCGAATCCTAACCCTAACCCTAGCCCTAACTGATTCACCTCTCCCATCTGGCGTAGCAAGACAATTGCCAGCTCCAGGTCCAAAACCGGTCCTGTTTTGCATCTTTCACTCGATGCAAAGTATCAATAAGTATAACATTACATATAAAATTCACACTGATATATTTTTATTGGTCACAGACCAGTCTCTTGGGAAAGGTAAACTTCTCTGTTCTTCAACACAATATTTTCCAGCTGCATTGAGCTAATTAGAAAGAATAAGGAGAAAGATAATTTCTGATCAGTCATGGAGTGAGAAAGAGAGCATGAGGAAGTGAATAAGGAAAATAAAAAGCCACAAACCTTGTACTGGAATTATACTTAAAACTATTACAGTCCTATTGCCTCCAGATGGCTTGAATTATTCATTGTGCATGCATTGATTCATTAACAATCCTTAAGTGCATTGTGGTACTGCAATGTTTTAATGCAGGGAACTAATAAAATAATCATTAGCTTTAAGAGTATTTAGCTTTGCATCAAACCAGTTAGTGTGGCTTTACTGGACCAGCTGAATTTGCTAGCAATTTTATTAGACTTTGTAAAATCCAATGGGCTAGCTTCTGATGAGTTGTCCTTGTCTTTTATTAAGGTGAGAGGGTTTCTTAATACTGTGTGCCAGCCTTTTGCAGCAATAGTTTTTGAATATTTTACTGCTTTGTGAAGATTTTCATAAGAATATACCACATCTCCAAAATATACAGATTGTAGCTTTTGTCAGATATTTCTGTGAGCAAGGTCTTTTCCATAGTGGAGTGTGATATCCACATAACACTTAGTACTGTAATCCAAGTCTGAACAAGAATCATTGTCATGTTGATTATTTAGTTAGAATTAGCATGAGCCCTCTTCGTTCTTCTGACTTTCAAATAGCAGAAGAATAAAAAGCAACTTAGACTGTGACAGACGAACCAGCGCTGAACCATATGCACTTGTTATATCTAGCACTGACGTCTGCTATTTTGGGCCCCAGTTTATTTCAATACCAAAACCAAGAATTTTCAGTTTGTCTTCTTAAATTGTATCTCCTGTCCAGATGAGGAATTATTAATTAACTCCACACACTATGGATCACAATGACGGAATCCCGTCAGCTGAAAGAACAAAGGTATTTTGGAGCAAAAATAGAAATTGCTGGAAAAGCTCAACAGGTCTGGCAGCTTCTGTGGAGAGAAATAAAATTTAACGTTTCGGGTCTGGAGATCCTTCCTTAGAACTGATGGTAGCTAGGAAAATGCTGTTTTATATGCAGAAGATGGGGAGGGGTGAGGGTAAATGTTAAGTAGGGATAGAGCTCAACGGGGGAGAAGAAGAGGCAAGGAAGGGATGATAGGTTGAAAGAACCCTGGGTGACAAGGGATGTGGAGCATATAGTCAAGAGGGAGAAGGAAGCTTATTTAAGGTTGAGGAGGCAAGGATCAGACAGGGCTCTAGAGGGTTGCAAGGTAGCCAGGAATGAACTGCAAAGTGGACTTAAAAGAGCTGGAAGGGAGCATGAAAAAGCCTTATTGGGTAGGATTAAGGAAAACCCTAAGGCATTCTACACTTATGTGAGGAACAAGAGGATTGCCAGAGTGAGGGTAGGACTGATCAGGAATAGTGGAGGGAACTTGTGCCTGGAGTCAGAGGAGGCAGGGGAGGTCCTTAATGAATACTTGGCTTCAGTATTCACGACTGAGAGGTACCTTGATGTTTCTGAGGACAGCATGAAACAGACTGATGTGCTTTAACAGGTTAATGTTAAGAAGGAGGATGTAATAAACATATTAAAAATCATCAGGGTTGATAAATCCCCTGGGCTAGATGGGATATACAGAGAGTGAGGGAAGAGATTGCTGTGCCTTTGACAATGAACTTTGCATTCTCACTATCCACTGGAGTAGTGCCAGACGAATGGAGGGTGGCAAATGGTGTTCCCTTGTTCAAGAAAGGGAATAATGATAATCCTAGGAATTACAGATCAGACAGTCTCACGTCTGTGATTGGCAAAGTATTGGAGATGATTCTGAGAGGCAGGATTTATGACTACTTGGAAAATCATAGTAGTCTAACTTTGTGAGGGGTAGGTCATGCCTCACAAACTTAATTGAATTCTTTGAGGATGTGACAAAACACATTGATGAAGGTAGAGTAACAAGTGTGGTGTACATGGATTTTAACAAGACATTTGATAAGATTCCCCATGGTAGACTCATTCATAAAGTAAGGAGGTATGGAACACATGAAAATCTGGCTATCTAGCTGTCTGAATACAGAATTGACTGGCCCATAGAACACAGAGGGTGGTGGTAGATGGAAAGTATTAGTCTGGAGCTTGGTGACCAGTGGTGTTCTGCAGACATTAGTTTTCGGACCTCTGCCCTTTGTGATTTTCATAAATGATTTGGATGAGAAAGTGGAAGGGTGGGTTAGTAAGTTTGCTGATGATACGAAGGTTGGTGGAGTAGTAGATAATGTGGAGAGTTGTTGTAGGTTGCAACATACAGGATGCAGAACTGATAGGTGGCAGATGGAGCTCAACCTGGAAAAGTGTGAAGTGTTTCACTTTGGAAGGTCAAATTTGAATGCAGAATATAGGGTTAAAGACAGAGTCATAGAACATAGAAGAATACAGCGCAGTACAGGCCCTTCGGCCCTCGATGTTGCGCCGATCCAAGCCCACCTAACCTACACTAGCCCACTATCCTCCATATGCTAATCCAATGCCCGCTTAAATGCCCATAATGAGGGAGAGTCCACCACTGCTACTGGCAGGGCATTCCATGAACTCACGACTCGCTGAGTAAAGAACCTATCCCTAACATCTGTCCTATACCTACCCCCCCTTAATTTAATGCTATGCCCCCTCGTAATAGCTGACTCCATACGTGGAAAAAGATTCTCACTGTCGACCCTATCTAAACCCCTAATCATCTTGTACACCTTTATCAAGTCACCCCTAAACCTTCTTTTCTTCAATGAAAACAACCCCAAGTGCCTCAGCCTTTCCTCATACGATCTTTCTACCATACCAGGCAACATCCTGGTAAACCTCCTCTGCACCCGTTCCAGTGCCTCCACATCCTTCCTATAATATGGCGACCAAAACTGCACACAATACTCCAGATGCGGCCGCACCAGAGTCTTATACAACTGCAACATGACCTCAGTACTCCGGAACTCAATTCCTCTACCAATAAAAGCCAGTACGCCATATGTCTTCTTCACCGCACTATTTACCTGGGTCACCGCACTATTTACCTGCACAGTCCTTCACAGTGTGGCGGAACAGACAGATCTTGGAGTCCATGTCTATACATCCCTCAAAGTTGCCACCCAATTTGATTGGGTTGTCAAAAAGGCATATGGTGAGTTAACTTTCATTAACAGGTGGCTTGAGATTAAGAGTTGCAAGGTTGTGCTGCAGCCCGATGAAACCCTGGTCAGACCACACTTCGAATATTGTGTTCAGTTCTAGTTGCCTCATTATAGAAAGGATGTGGAAGCTTTAGAAAGTGTGCAAAGGAGATTTACCAGGCTGGACTGGAGGGCATGTCTTATGAAGAAAGCTTGAGGGAGCTATAGCAAAGAAGAATGAGGGGTTACTTGATAGAGGTGTACAAGATGATGAGAGGTATAGATAGAGTGGATAATTGGAGACTTTTTTTCCCAAGGTGTAAATGGCTATCACAAGGGGGCATAATTTTAAGATGATTGGAGGAAGGTTTCGGGGAGATGTCAGAGGTAGGTTCTTTACACAGAAATGAGAGTATAGTGCTGGAAAAGCACAGCACGTCAGGCAGCATCGGAGGAGCAGGAGAATCAATGTTTTGGGCATAAGCCCTTCATCAGGAATGAAGCTTGTGAGCCAAGGGGACAGAGAGATAAATGGGAGGCGGGTGGGATTGGGGGGCTTACATGGAGAGTGGTGGGTGTGTGGAATGCACTGCCAGTGGTAGTAGTAGAGTCAGGTACATTAGGGACATTTAAGAGACTCTTGGATAGGTACACGGAAGATAATACAATGTAAGGTATGTAGGTTCATCTGATCTTAGAGTAGGAAAGAAAGGCCGGCAAAACATCGAGGACTGAAGGGCCTGTACTGTGCTCTACTGTTTTATGTTCTATGTAAGAGTTAGACAGACAAAGGATTGGATAACGATCTGGCTAGTGAGGTGAATAGCTACTAATAGGGACTGTTAGTGGCTCACAATAGGTTATATATAATAGCAGACAATGTAACAACAAAATCTGGTGTGTGGAGGTTGGAACAAGGACATGGGAGAGTTCAAGCCCTGAGGTTATTGAACTCAATATTGAGCCCAGAAAGCTTAAATGTTACTTGGATTGAGGGCACATCTTCCAATATTAGCGACAGATAGAAGAAATGAAAATAGGGCTCAGTTGGCAGAACAAAAATAAACTAGGAATTTTGCTCCCATTGCGGATGATGGTTATTGAGTGGAAAGTCCCATTAGTCCATTGCAAAGAATGAGTGGTAGAGTATATCCTCCCAAAATTCAATTCCTTTGAAATCAATGAAAGTAAATATCAGGCATGGAGAAAATGAGGACTGCAGATGCTAAACATCAGGCATAACATATTCACCCAGTATTCATTGTGATGCCCCCTGATTTGTGTTGTCCATTCCATATTTCTACCACTGTTCATCCAACACTTTCCAGCCAGCAGCAGTTATTGTTGAAAGCAAACAATAACATAATTTGTAGAATTATTCCAATGTCTCGTGATCTGATGTTTTTGTGTGTGTGGATAAATCACTAATCATGCACAGCTTTCTCTGGAGTCTTGGTAGACGCAACATGCTCAGAAAATACAATACTGAGACGGTTTTGCAGTCACTGTTTCAGAAGAACAATCAGGTTTCATCTCGGTCTCCTAGTAAAGGTATTTCAGAAACAACAGACATGAGCTGAGCAGCTTGTTCTGTAGCAGGCATCCACCATATGAAAATCTATATAAGGAAGCTGTGTATGGATATTGTCACTGGGCTAGTCATCCCAAACCACACGCTGATGTTTTATTTGGGTTTAGATCCTATCATGGCAGATGGCAAATTTGAATTTAATAAAAACACTGAAATAACAAAACTAATGGAGACCATAGTGGATGCCTGTTATAAAACCTCATCTGTTTCACTAATGTCCTTTAGGGAAGGTTATCTGCTATCTTTATTTGGTCTAACCTACATGTTACTCCAGATGCATAACAACGTGATTGACTCTTAACAGCTGACTGGACCTATAGGGATGAGAAATGAATACTGTGGCCAGTAAGGACCACATGACATGAATGGATATCTCAACTCCAAGCCTGTGACCATCGTTCAGATAGAACAATCATAAAACAACAGGCATAAAACAATCAGCTGTTTTCCCAGAAGTGAGATCAAACAACCAAAATCAACAATTATCAGGAGCCATATGGTTCCAAGAAATTTTGTTTTAAATTAAAAGATTCCAAAGTGTCTTTACATTGACCTTTAAAATAAAATCCAACCATCATCATAACCCTGCATGTCAGCAAAAATAATTAAAGAAGATTAATCTTGTTGCCTCTGCCAAGATCCCAAAGCCAACTGTGTGGGCTTTGTGACTTGGCCACACTGCAGAAGCACTGGAACAATAAACTTTGGCAAGTCCGAAAATTGCATTTGGATTTGGGAAATGAGGTTGGCCAAGTATATCAAGTGTCAGTGTGTAAATGTTCAGGAAGTGGTGAGCATTGTATCATATGGATCAAGATAATGATGGAGAATGACAAACAGCAATCCAAGGTAACAGTAATCAATTAGAGGGACCTGACTTCTATGGGTCAGTGAAAGAGCTGGGCAGGATTGACATAACTGAAAGGTTGTTGGATAAAATTTTAACTGAACAGTGGATTACCTTGAAAGATGAGATGGTTCAGGTACAGTTGTAGTACATTGCCTCAACTGGGGGGAAAGGTAGGACAATCAAATCCAGAACTTGCTGGATGACAAAAGAGATAGAAATTAAGATAAGGAAGGAAGAGACTACATATACAGGTTTCAGGTAGAAAGTACCTGAGCATCCTGGTAGGCTAAGAATGAATGAGCACTCTGAGAGCAAGTGAAGTGCCCAGAGAAGCAGTCTGGTCCATGAGTTGGGTATGCAAGCCGGAATGCACAGTATCCTTGCTGTAGTGAGAGTTGCCAGTACCACCCAAGGTGCATCACTGAAGTTCAGTAGCATTCTGTAGTTGGATAGGGGATGAATCAGGAGGGTTCTTAGAGGCTGGTGCATGTTTGGATGTCAATGTCCATGAATGTGGGCTGCATGTGATCAGTGCCCATAGGCCATTCCCAAAATGCTGATGCCTGCTGTCTGAGATTGAGGTCTTTTGGAGCAAGCAGCATGTTGAACCCATGGCGAACCCACTTTGAATTTCCAAACGCCTAGTTTGCCTGGTATATTTGGTAAACCATAACCCATGGCAGGTTGGTACATTAACAAGCCATTTAATAAGCCTGATTCCACCAATCATCTCACCATAGCTCATATTACTTACAGCCTGGTAGGATTCTGCCTTATAAGATCATAGGAAAGGGATAAGGGGAGCATTTTTCAGGACAGCAATCTATAACCTTGAGCAGATTGGCGCAGGAATCAGTGCTGGGCCACAGGTATTTACGATATATATTAATGATATGGATGAGGAAAGTGAATGGGCATATTTATGGGTGACGCAAAACTGGAAGTGAACTCGAGTGGTTGGTGTGCTGTGCAGAGTGTCCAGTGCAACATAACCAGGTTAAGCAGTGTTAAAAATCACACATCATGTTATAGTCCAACAGGTTTAATCGGAAGCACTAGCTTTCGGAGCGGTTCTCCTTCATCAGGTGGTTGTGACAATCACCTGATGAAGGAGCGGCGCTCTGTACATTAGTGCTTCCAATTAAACCTGTTGGACTATAACCTGATGTTGTGTGATTTTTAACTTTGTCCACCCCAGTCTAATACTGGCATCTCCAAATCAGGTTAAGCAAGTGATCAAAAGCTTGACAGATGGAATAGAGTGCGGGATTATGTGAGATTGTACATATCGGCAGGAAGAAAGGGGACCTGAATTATTTAATGAAGGAAGATGGTAGGAAGCTACAACATAGAGGCATTTGGGAGACTTTGCACTCAAATCTCAAAAAGTTAGCAACCAAGTTCCTCAGGTAAGAGGAAGACAAACAAACTCTTGGCCTTTATTTCAAATGGAATAGTGTATAACAATTGTGAAGTCATACTAAAACTATACAACACATTGGTTAGACCACACCTGAAGTACAGTGAATGGTCTTGGCACCCTCATCTAAGGAAATACATACTGGCCCATTGGAGGCAGTCCAGAGAAGGTTCGTTAAGCTGGTACCAGGTATGGGAGGGCTGGATCAGGAGGAGAGGTTAAGTCAGTTGGGTCCATACTCATTGGAATTTAGAAGACTTTGAAGTGACCTCATTGAAGTATGCAAGAACCTACATCTTGTATTCTAATCACATGTATTGAGCCATTTAGCGTATCAAGTCTGCTCTCCCATTCAAAGTGATGGTGGCTAATTTGATCATCTTTGACTCTTCTTTCTTGCCTGAGCACCACGGGTCTCTACTCCATTACTGATTAAAAATCTATCTATCTCAGGCTTGAATCTACTCAAAGACCAAACCTCAACAGCCTTCTGCAGTTAAATATTCTTCAAATTCACAACCCTCTAATAGAAGAAATTCCTCCTTATCTCTGTCTTAGATATCCAATGCCTTATTGTCAAACAGTGTCCTCTGGTCCTAGACTCTCCTGAAAGGGGAAATAACTTCTTCATTTGCAGAGAGGCCCCAAGAATTTTCAATGTTTCAACTAAGTTGCCTCTCTCTGATTATTCCTTTCTGTTCATGTTCTCCTGTGATTAATATTGAAGCTGCTACGTTGACCCTAGCAATTGATCATATTGACTTGGTTGGCTGTGAAGCACACTGGAGCATTTTAAGGTTGTGGGAGATTCCACCCTATGTTTCAATGCAAACTTTTTTTCTGCTTATTTGAATATCTGGAGCCATATATTAAAAATAACTTGATGGGAAGGATTATAAGGGAAGTGTCATAGTTTTACCTGCAAATGGAAGTAATTCTTGACATCTTGTTTTATCTGATGGGTGGGAGAATAGACAATTTTATATTAAAGAGGTGAAATGATGCAGTAATGAGAGTGATATTGAGTATTATTCACTGTTAATATTTACAATATATATTAATGACATGGATGAGGAAAGTGAATAGCCAAATTTATGGGTGACACAAAACTGGAAGTGAACTCTAGTGGTGGGTGTGCTGTGCAGAGTCTCCAGTGCGACATAGCCAGGTTAAGCTGCCCGCTAGCTGGAATCTTGACATTTGGGACTTGGTTGGAAAATGCGGCATGTCCACTTTGTCATCCAATGGGGCTTGCTCAATATGTCATGGAATTCTCCCAAGTTTCTCCCCATGACACAAGCCATTCAGGACATGGGAAGATTCCACCCTATGTTTCAATGTAAAAAGTTCAGGACTTGGAAAACATTTCTCTCAGCAAACAACTTCCATAAAATGCAAGTTTGTCTTCTGCAACTCTGGAACGACTGGGCCATTGTGAGCACCATTTTTCTCAACTAAATATTTAAAGGATTGCAGTCATCAAATTTTCATATATTTGATGCAGCCATCAGCCTTACAGCTGCGGATGACATCCCTTACCTAGGACAAACGTTGTTGATAGATGAGGTTAATCCTTAAACTGAGATCATTGATACTTTCCTCACTAACTTCATGGATAATTGAGGATTCAAGAGAACCTTAAGAATGTGAATATTATTAGCTACAATGATGGTCACTGCAGACAACCTGAAGATAAAGAGATCAAGGAGGACATTGTCAATAATTTCCATGTTTTGATCCATGACCCTGCAGAATTGCTTGATTGCTTGGCAGATATCCTACTGATGAATTAATACTTTTTCTGAGGCTTTCTCCAAAGTAATCCATCACCACCATCTCCTATTTGGATGCCTATTGTTAGCGTTGACTATAATCTACAATGAGAGTCACCAGTATGTTTCATTTTGATTGTTCCTGCTAATTCATCTGTGCCCACATAAGTTTTCATTATTTTCCTTACATTTATTCATTTTGTGTTATACACGAGGGGCTTAGAATGGTATTAGGTTGAAATAAGAGGCTTTGAAGAAAACTAACAAAACAATGGATTGGCAAAGCAAAATATTATCAAAAGTTAGTACAGAGAAGGAAACAGTACTTTAATAATTCTACACTGGCGAGAAATATAAAAAAATAGATTGCAAGAGTTTCAACATTTATAAAGAAGACAGCAAAAATAAATATGGATCCCTAATAGCTGAGGCATAACAAATTATAATGGGACTATAGAAATGCTAGAAATATGAAACAAATATTTAAGATCTGCCTTCACGGTAGAAGATGTATAAAATATATCAGAAATAATGGGAAACCAGGGCTATAATCAGAGTGAGGAATTGAAAATAATTATATTCACAATGAGAAAGTACTGGAGAAGTTAATGGGACAAAAACTGACAAATCTAAGGTTGAGCATCGTTAAGTTCTAAACGAGGTATCTGCAATGATATTACGTGAGCGTATTATGACCTTCTAAAATTCATTAGGTTCTGGAACAATCCCTATGGTTTGTCAGTGAACAAATCTAACTCAAATTCAAAGTTATACCTGGCACATCAGAAGATGATTGTGCTTCTTTGAGGTCAGTCATCTCAGCTTCAGGACATCTCTACAAGAGTTCCTCAGAGTAGTGTTCTCGGCCCAACCATCTTCAGCTGCTTCATCAATGACCTTCCCTCCATCATAAGGTCAATTTATTGATGACTGCACAATGTTTGACCCCATTTGTGACTCCTCAGACTTTGAACCATTCCACACAGCAGGACTTAAACAATATTCAGGCTTGGGCTGACAAGGCTCAAGTGACATTTGTACCACACAAGTGCAAGACAATAGCTATCTTAACAAAAGGCAATCCAATCTTGTTGATGCATCACCATGTGATATTGATTAGCATTGCCCTTGCTGAATCCCTCACTTTCAATGTCCATTGACCAGAAACTGAACAAGATTAACCATATTCCATAATTTGACTTCAAGAGCAAGGAAAGGGTAGAAATTGTGATGCAAGTAACTCACCCTTTGACTCCTCAAATTCTGTCCACCATTTACAAGGCAAGAATCTGGAGTCTGACGGAATATTCCCCACTTGCCTGGGTGTGTACAGCTGCAACAACACTCAAGAAGCTTGAGACCATCCAGGACAAAGCAGCCCTCTTGACTGGCACTATTTCCACAAATGTTGAGTCCTTCTACCACCTACAACAGATTAGCAGTAGTGTGTCTAAGATATGCTGCAGAAATTCACCTAATTCCTAAGATGCGCCATCCAAACACACATCCGGAAGGACAAGGGGCAGCGAATGGATGGAAATACCATCCTCCAAGTTCTCATCCAAACCACTCGCCATTCTGACTTGAAAATATATCACGGTTCCTTCAGTGTATCCCAGTCAAACTCGTGGAACTCTTTCCATCATGACATTGTGGGACTTGCCGCAGTTGAAGATGCCAGTTTGCTACTGTCTTCTCAAGCACAACTAGGGATGGGCAATAAATACTGGTCCAGCCAGCAATGCCCACATCCCATGAATTAGTAAAACACAAGGGCAGATGCTTATCTTCCACAAGAATTATTTCACTATTTGGTACTTGTCTAGTCTAGCAACAATATTGTCTATTTTGGGCTGTCTCAGAGGTAGTTCGACCAAGTCCACTTTTGTTGATGGATGTTGGAATCCTTTTCTCAGAGTATATTCCTTGTCCTTCTTCTAAGTAGTGTATAACATTGAGAAACAGTGTCTCCTCATCTGGTAGGACTAGTTTACTTTGGGAACATGATCATCAGGACTGGTCGGGCCGAAGAGTCTGTTTCCATGCTGTATGATTCTTTGACTCTGTGACTGATGGAGAATTAGTCAGAGGTTTCCTTGTCTGTGTTTGGCCTAATGCTTTCAGAACTCCTGGCCCTCAAGAAATCCAACTTTGTACGAACTGTCAGTCATTGTGTTCACCAGCTTTGTGTTGGGTTTGGGATATATGCTGGGATAGTGATGGAGGTGAATTGTACATTGATTGTAAGCTAAGATTCTGTTTTGTTACAATCCCAGTAAACACTCACAACTTTGGTTTTGAGCCAATTAGAGATGACAAACGATTTGCTTAAAATGGGTGAAATTTGGGAATCCCAATGCCTTGCTAATAGAATAAAGGCACAAGATTTTACATACTTGAACAGCCAGTTATAAACCTTACAATTCCAATTCAACAAATGTGAAACAGCTTGCAATATCTATCTTATACTCCAATACCCAAAGAGAACACAAGGTAAATATGAATTAACAAGCAATATCTATCGTTTCCACCTTACAACCAAAATCAATATGAAACAAAGGTGAATTAAGAAAATTGTGCTCACGCATAATACATTGAACATTAAATGGCAGCTGTAATTGAGGCTAATCCCAGGAAGTTGTTAGCAAACTGCACGCATCAGAGTCCACTGTGAGTTACAATAATCTTGTTAACACATAAGCTGGATACTTCCCAGGCCCTGAATAATGTGGAATCTGTTGAGAAATCTGGGAAAGTCTTGTGAGAAATTGTATGAGACCTTTCTCAACATCAGGAGCCATACATCTCATTTTCCAATGAAATTCTTGCCATTCATCAGCAACAGGGAGAAAGTGAGGACTGCAGATGCTGGAGATCAAGTGTTGAAGAGTGTGATGCTGGAAAAGCTCAGCAGGTCAAGAGAATCAATGTTTCAAACATTCCTAATGAAGGGCTCATGTTTGAAATGTTGATTCTCCTGCTCCTTGGGTGCTATACCTGACCTGCTGTGCTTTTCCAGCACCACACTCGTAGACATTAATCAACGACAGGCCTATTAAGGGGAATTATTGCTTCTTATGGCTCTGTTTATTAATTACTTTCACTTCATTCATATGCATTTTCCAAGACTACCAGAAAGAAACTAAATACCACAAATTCCCGACATGAAAGCTCGTGCTGGTATTTGGCAACTCTATCTCGCCACTTCTTCCTCTAGACCTCCACCTTGGACATCTGTCTCTGAGGGTACACTCCATAGGCAGGTGCCACATATGACCCACATTCACAGATGTTGGCCTCTGACACGTGCCAGTCTCTCCGCATGATCGTGGCACATCCCGAAACCATGCCCACTAAGCGTCTGCACATCCATGCTGCTCTCAGGGGTAACTATTACCAGTGTGCTGCTGAAAGGATGGCTAAGTGCAGGAAGAGGCATTCCTCTAACGGATAGGACCAGGTTACAACTTAGGGCTGCTCATTTGCTCTGTCTGAGCTCAGTTACTTCGTGCTTGTGTGATGCTTTGTCTTTGAAGGCTTTGCTCTCAAAGCAGTTTTATGCTGCCTTGCAGTTTGATACTGAAATGAAGCCAGGCATCTTGACGTGCTGTCCAGGAGTCATCAGTAAAGATGGTGGACATGTGGCTGTATAGTACCAGGTTATGTCCATCTCACCTCCTCACCATGTGCCCACGGCAGACCCATTGCACATCCTCCTTTGCAAGTGGTCATTTCTCAAAGTCTAAGGGCAGTAGCTCAAGCCGATACCCGTCAGTCAGTGGTCCAAGCACAGTAAGTCAAGAACAGTCTCCAATACCAGTTCAGAGGTTTATGAATAGTCAGCCTGCCCTGTGGATTCAGTGAAACCAGTCTGGAGAGTTGTGAGAAGACACGTGGGGAGTTGTACCACTTTCTGACTGGCGATTGGTCACTCTGAAATGCCTAACAAAGTTATTTTAGGAGGTAAGTCACACTCTGTCCTGGGGACCCATCCATTGAAGTTGAGGGAGAGATTATCAGAGAACACTGATGTAGAGCAGGAAGTCAGGGAACTTAACAGTGGGGATTGTAGTTAGAATGCTGTGCTGCAGATGGAATTAATTTGCTGAAGGTGGTCATTATACAAAAGGGTGTGACATTAGAACATGGGTGAGAAAGGTGTCATCTGATGGCAAGGGAGTCATTACCCTGAGCGGCACCCTGGCTTTCATGAAAGAGACAGTTCGACATCTTCAGTTGTTATTCCTGGGATTGGGGCTGAGTTTAGGAGCTGGTAAAGTGGTCAGACAGATGAGTTGGGGTGCACTTGGGGAAGTATAATGCCTATTTGGTTCATACGGAGGGCTTTCAGAAAGGGGATGTTTATTCAGAAAGGGTGGATTCATTCAAGATGAAGATACTGGGCTAGAGTCTCACCATTCGAGTAGCGAGCACTGTATCCTTCATCGTCCTGTAAAGAAGAAGTGCGCAATGGCGATGAAAATGGCTGTAACCACACCCAGTGGGCAGGGTAAGTGGTTTGTTCCATGAGGGGCAGACTTCAATTTCGAACAGTGCGGGACCCTTCGAAGTGCAGCACTATCACACAGGCAGACATGCACTGTATCTGAGGCGCCACATGCTGAGTGACCCTTAGACATGATCCTACTGCATGCAGTCCCAATCCTTGTCCCCTCTGCTCTCCTGACCATATCATGCATGGTAAAGACTGCATTGTGTTAACTCTGGTGGTGAAACAGCAACATTTGTCGATCTGGGAAGATGGAGCATTGTTACCAAAGTAACTAATGCACCCATTGGCTACACATTGTGCAGGAGCTGTTCACTTCACACCTTGGAATGTGGAACATTGCGCAGCGCTAAAGATGGTTGGCCTCAGTACTTTCTATGTTGCAGTTACCGATGGACAGAGACTCACACACGGATGATGGTATAGAGAGAACACACATTTACAAATGTGAAAGCTGATTTCACATGAGTTGGAGATGCCGGTGTTGAACTGATGTGTACAAATTTTAAAATCACACAACACCAGGTTCTAGTCCAACAGGTTTAGTTGGAAGCACTAGCTTTTGGTGTGCTACTCTGAAAGCTAGTGTTTCCAAATAAATTTGTTGGACTATAACCTGGCGTTGTGGGATTTTTAGGTTTCACATGAACATGTCACAAGACGCAACCCACTATCACAAGTTTCTATACATACAGACAAAGAATGATACCACTTTGATTCGGACAACACACACGTCTTAGGACAGGTGAAACAAAAGACATGCTCGAGAATTCTTAGAGGCATGGCATTCTAACTAGAACTCCATCAATAAACACATCGATTTACATCCTATTTGCCTTCGCTTGTAAAAAAGAACCAGAAATGACATCATCCACCTTAAGAAATCAAGACCTGTAAACAGAGAGGCGGGACATACCACAAGTGCTTCACCAGAGACTCTCACCGATGATGTTACCTCGTATGGTGACTGAAAGTCTAAAAACAAACCTTCAAGCTCAGCGAGCTAACTTACAGACTTGTTATCAACCTGAGCTACAAATCTTCTCAAAAATGCCAAGAATATGTCCATAGAAGGCCCTCTTCTTTCTTTCCATCATCACTGCATCTCAGAGTAGTCCCCTAGCTGGGGTGGAGGGAGCCTAGCCTACACCAGAGTCCATTGACTTTGAAGGGTTAGACCCCTGATGAAAGGCATATGCCTGAAACATCGATTCTCCTGCCCCTCGGATGCTGCCTGACCTGCTGTGCTTTTCCAGGACCACATTCTCAACTCTGATCTCTAGCATTTACAGTCCTCACTTTTTCCTGTACATGGAAGATTGGCTGGCTAACAGGAAACAAAGAGTAGGAATAAATGGGTCCTTTCAGGTTGGTAGAGCATCACAAGTGGAGTGACATAGGGCTCAGTGGTGAGGCCTCAACTCTTTACAATCTACAAAAATGATTTGGATAAAGGAATTGAAGAGATGGTAGCTATGTTTGCTGATGCCACACAGGTAAGTAGGTTAGTGAGTTGTGGACAGGATATAAGGAGACTACAAACTGATAGATAGGTTACATGAGTAAGCAAATGGAATACAATGTGGGAAAGTATTAAATTGTCTGTTTTTATAGAAAAAATTAAATAAAACATGTTATTTTAATGATGAGACACTGAAGAGTTCTGAGATGCAAAGAGATCTGGGTACCCTAGTCACAGAAGGTGAGTATGCAGGTATAGCAAGAAATCAAGAAATCTAATAGAATGTTGTGATTGATTGCAAAGAGAATTGAATGCAATGGTAGGGAGGTTATGCTTCAGTTATACAGGGCATAGGTGAGACCACATTCTGGAGTATTGTGTACATTATTGGTCACCATAATTACAAAAGGAATTACTGTATTGGAAGCAGTTCAGAGAAGGTTTACTGGACTAATACCTGGAATGGGTTGATTGCCTTATGTGGCAAAGATACACAGGCTAGACCTGCATCATACTGAATTCAGAAGAGTCAGAGGTGACTAAACTGAAACATATAAGGTAAATATAACTAAGATCAAGGTAGAGGAACCAAGAGAATGAAAGATTATTGGAGATAAGTCGGAATGTAGAATTTAGGTTCGAATTAGATCTGTTATGATCTTGCTAAGTGGTGGAATAGGCAGAAAGGGTCATGTGGCCTATAGTTATTCATATATTCTCAGATTAGCATTCCAAAAATAAATCAAAGTTTAAGGAGCTCAAGACCCTTGATCCAAAGTAGGGTCGAGCAGGCAGTTCCTCATTGAAATTTCCTAACTTCCGTAATGGTGTCAGGTGCCTGCATTAGCAGCTCTTAGGTTGTGAAGAGAGCTAGCTATGTGTCTGCAAAACTGTCAGGTCTGGTTGGACAACTTTTTGAAAAGGTGAAATCTGTCCGTTTACAGGAAGGCTAATGCCTCTGGGGCTAGAAGTCAGCTTCCTCATCATTTCAGAGGATATGCTCAGCTTGCTGCACTCTTATAGGTCCTAATCCTTCCAATGACAGTTGATATATGCTTTATTTTACCATAGTCTCTGTAGTTATAGCTAAGCTCGGAGTTGTGTTCGCAAACGTCAAAACTGCTTCCTGTACAAAATCGAAGAGCTGTCTCTGTTACCATCGTTTCAAAAGGCAGGTTGTCACTGAGCTGCTCCTATCGACTGCAGGCTGACCTGACATCCAATACTTTTACAACAACTACAGCTCTAGCCTAGCTGTGAAGGTTATCACATCATTAAAATGTTATTCCACTAAACCTTTGCAAACCATTGCAGAAAGCTTCTGTCAGCTGCCAGCCAACCCATAGATGTATTGTGCATGTGATAAATATTTTGCCAGAGGGCATGTTTCTCACTTTCTATTTACAGTGGCAGAATTGAATAACCTCTAAAACTTTAACTGATTCCCAAAAATTCAGAGGAGTACATGATAGATGCCCCATTTGATTTGATTATAATGGTGTTGCAAACAATAAATGCTGGATATCACAGCAGATCTGGCTGTATCCACAGAGAGAGAGCAAGCTAACGTTTTGAGTCTAAGGTTAAAATTCACACAACACCAGGTTATAGTCCAAAAGGTTTAATTGGAAGCACTAGCTTTCAGAGCGCTGCTCCTTCATGAAGTGATGAACAACCACCTGATGAAGGAGCAGCGCTCCAAAAGCTAGTGCTTCCAAATAAACCTGTTGGACAATAACCTGGTGTTGTGTGATTTTTAACTTTGTACACCCCAGTCCAACACTGGCATCTCCAAGTTTTGAGTCTAGTTGACTCTTCATCAGAGCTGAAGTGTGGAGGGGACAGCATTTGTGCAGTGGTGGGAGGGTGGTAGTTTGCAGTGCTGGGGGAAGAGAGGGTGTTGATAGTTCAGATTAAGTGATTGGAGTGTGAGAACAGCAGGACCATGGTGTGTCTAACTGAAAACCAAAAGAAGTGCTGATGCTGGAAATCAGAAACAAAAACGGGAGTTGCTGGAAAAACTCAGCAGGTCTGACAGCATCCGTGAAGAGAAATCAGAGTTAATGTTTCTGGTCCGGTGAGCTTTCCTCAGAAACTGAGGTCGAACTGCCAGACTTGAAAGAACAGACAGTGCCACTGGGGTGAGGAGAGGGCAGAGAGGGTGACAGAGAAGCAAAGCTAAAAGAAGGGGAAGGGATGAGTTCGCAATTTGAAAGTGTTGAACTCAATATTAAGCCCAGAAGGTTGTAAACTGCCATTTTGAAGATGAGATATTGGACCTCCAATTTGCGCTGTGATTTGCTGGAGCATTGCAGTATGCCGAGGACAGACAAATGGGTAAGCATGCAAGCAGGGCACTGTGTTAAAATGTCAACATTAGAGTGGTGCTGGAAAAGCAGAGCGGGTCAGGCAGCATCCGAGGAGCAGGAAAATCGATGTTTCGGGCAAAAGCCCTTCATCAGGAAAATGTGTTAAAATGACCAGCTCTTTAATGTTGTAGATCTTTGAGAAATATAAAGAAAAAAGATGGGCATTTCTGCTTTAAAATCTATACCAGGAAATTAAAAATTATTTTCAGATTGAGGCCACAACAGTCTGTTACATTAGACTGGATTCATAGACTATTCAACAGTGGTATCTCAGCCTTAAACCACAAAACGAAGACATTTAGAATTAATCTAGCCCTGGGCCAGACAATGAGTCCTTCTAAGGAGAGAAATGCTCTTCCTGCCTCAACAGACATCAAAGGAGGAGTCATTCAAATTGAATAGTGAAGGCATTCGAAAAGCTGACTGCTTTAACTAAAAGACAATAGATATGTCTAGTTTTGGAGCCTGAGGAAATTAGCCCTCACAGTTGGAAAGGTAGCTCAACAGTCTGGGACAGACATTTCCACACAAGTTAGAACTGACTCTACAATCATCTCAATTGCAGATTCCCAGAAGAGGTTTCTGAGAAAAAGATTTTGACTAAGAGAGGTCAAAGAGAAAGGTATATGGAAGAGATTTACTGTTTGTTGAAGATAACTTGGACAGTGCGAAGTTGTCAAAAGCACAGAGCTAAATAAAACAAAGCAACTCCTCTTTTTCTAAAGGTTTTCTGACCTTCTGCGTTTATCTGTACAAGATAATGGTGACTGATCAACTACAGAAATTGTCACAGCTGCTGGATCTAACTTCAAACATTAACCTCTGCTTTAACAACAAGGAAAAGACAAAAAAAAAAATCCAAGGTAGACAGGCAGGATGCTGGAAGAACACAGCAAGCCAGGCTCCCCTCCCACTCTGCTGAGGACATGCAGGTGCTGGGCCTCCTCCATCGCCATTCCCTTACCATCTGATGCCCGGAGGTAGAACGCCTCATCTTCCACCTGGGGACCTTCCAATCCCATGGCATCAAGGGGGATTTCACCAGTTTCCTCATTTCCCCTCCCCCCCACCTTACCCCAGTTCCAACTTTCCAGCTCAGCACCATCCCCATGACATGTCCAACCTGCCAATCCACCTTCTCACCTATCCGTTCCAACCACCTCTCTGACCTATCACCTTTCTCCCCACCCTCCATCTACTTGTTGCACTCTCAGCTACCTTCACCCCAACCCCCACCCCTCCCATTTATCTGTCCACCCCTGAGGCTTCCAGCCTCATTCCTGATGAAGGGCTCCGGTCCGAAACATCGATTCTCCTGCTCCTCGGATGCTGCCTGACCTGCTGTGCTTTTCCAACACCACACTCTCAACTCAGCATCAGAAAGTGGAGAAGTCAACGTTTCGGGTGTAATCATTCTTCAGGAGAGGGGATGGGTGTGAGGGGAGCTGCAGATAAAGGGAGGAGGGAAGTGGTGAAGTGTTTTGGGTGGGGGGAGGGGCAAAGTGCTGATGTGGGGAATAGGTGAGCACAGGTAGGGGGTACGGCATGGCTGGTTGATGGGAGGAATAAATCCGGTTGGTGGCTGGAAGGAAGGTTCAGTGAGAGGAATGGAAAGGAGGTGGAGGGACTGGGGAGGGGAAGGGAAGTAATATCTTCCCCTTCCCACCCTTCTCTGCCTTCCGCAAGGACCTTCGCCACTTGGTTCCCGCCACTCTCCCCACCAACCACCCCTAACCCCCAGTACTTTCTCCTGCAACTGTAAAAGATGCAAAACTTGCCAGCACACCACACCCTCGCCTCCATCCAGGGCCCCAGAGACAGAGATTCACCTGCCTCTCCTTGAAACTATTTTACTGTATCCGGTGCTCCCGATGTGATCTTCTCTACATCGGTGAGATCAAATGTAAACTCAGAACACATTTCGCCGCAGGGGCTGACCTGACCTCCCAGTCACCATCCACTTTAATTTCCCTTCCCACTCCCTTTCCGACAAATCCATTCTCAGCTTCCTCCATTGCCACAGTGAATCAAACTGCAAATTGGAGGAACAACACCTCATCTTCCGCCCGGGCATCTTACAGCCTGGAGGGCTCAACATTGAGTTCTCCAATTTCAAATAACCTCCCTTCCCATCCCCCAACTCCCTTCCCAGCCCCTCCCTCCCTTCCATTCCTCCGATTGATCCTTCCTCCCAGCTACTAGGAGAAAGTGAGAACTGCACATGCAGGAGAGTCAGAGTTGAAAAGTGTGGCGCTGGAAAAGCATAGCCAGTCAGGGCAGGATGCAAGGAGCAGGAGAATCGATGTTTCTGGCACAAGCTCTTCATCAGGAACTCCTGATGAAGGGCTTCTGTCCCAAACATCAATTCTCCTGCTCCTCAGATGCTGCCTGACAGGCTGTGCTTTTCCAGCGCCACACTTTTCAACCACTTTCTTCCAGGTACCAACCGGATTCATTCCTTCCATTGACCAACCAGGCCGTACCGTCTACCTGTGCTCACCTGTCTGTACCTCACCACCGTGCTCATCTCCCCACACAAAATCCTGACCACCACCTCTTCCCCCCATTTTAGCTGCACCTCCCCTTACACCCATCCCCAGTGCTGAAGAAGAGCTACACCTGAAACATTGACTTCTCCACCTTCTGATGCTGCCTGGCTTGCTGTGTTCTTCCAGCATCCTGCTTGTCTACCTTGAATTCCAGCATCTGCAGTTTTTTTTTGTCTTTAACAACAAGGAATGCAATCCACCAGCCCATGATATATCTCAAGCTATGGAATTTTCTTTTAAACATTGCTTTGACTTTTCTGTACTTTTGATCTTAGTATCTGTAATATTTTGTCAATAATCTTATCTTTTTGTTTTAAAGGAGAAAACTAGGAATACCTAAATTAAGTATTAGGCTTGTTTTAAAGAAGTGGATAATCTCCCAGACCCAGCTGGGAAGTATACCAGGCTGCCGAGGGAGGCGAGGGAAGCACTTGCAAGCGCTCTGACATTAATTTTCAAATATTCTTTGGCCACAAGGTTGGAGGACACCTGATGCAATACCATCATTCAGTAAGAGTGGCAGGGATAAAATAGGAAACTAGTCAGTCTAACATCTATACTTGGAAAAATATTAGAAAAATTTCTGAGGGACAAAATTAATTTCCACTTGGACAGGTGAAGGTTAATCAAGGATAGTCAGCAAGGCTTTGTCAGGGGGATATCATGCCTAAGAGCTTCAACTGAGTTTTCATAGGAGTTAATTAGATGTGTAGAAAGTTGTTTCACAATTGATGTAGTAAACACGGACTTCAGTGAAATTTTGGCAAGGTGTCACATGGACTGATCAACAACATGATAACCCATGGAATCCAGGGCAATTTGACAAATTGGATCCAATAATGACTTAGTGGCAGGAAGCAGAGGGTGATGATTGAAGGGTGTTTTAGTGACTCGAAGCCTGTCTCAGTCAAACCATAAGGTCTGGTTTTGGTCCATTGGTTTTTGTTGTGTACATTAATGGTCTAGAAACAAATAGAGGAGGTATCTTCACTAAGTTTGCAGGTGACACAAAAATTGGTGGTGTGGTGGTTACAGGATGATATAGACAGTCTAGTCAGATGGGTTAAACAATGGCAAATGGAACTTAATTCTGATAAGTGTGAGGTAATGCAACATGGGAAGATTAATAAGGCTACAACGGAATAGGCATTGAATGAGCAGACTGTGGAAGTATAGAGGATCAGATGGGTCTTGTTATGCATGTACATGGACTCTTGCAGTCTTTAGATGAGGCAGTTGAAAGGGCTTTTGGGATGACAAACACATGGAGATTATGTTGGAGCTGTATATAATTTTAGTTAGGCTGCGGCTGAAATAGTGTGTGGAGATTCTGTCATCACACTGGGAAGGGAAGAGGACACCTGTCTAAGACAGTCTTCCGATCAGATAACAAGGCAAATTGTAATGAACACAAAGAGTTCTAACTTTTCCACATTTGAAATATGGTTATTTCTAACATACAGGAACCTGGTTGCACTGGAAAGAATGCTTAAGAGTTTCACCAGGATACACGAACACCAGCTAGCCACAAAAAGACACGACCCTCTCTCCCTTGTAGCCCTACACATGGATGAAAGAAACCACCATGTCGACAGGGATAACACATCTATCCTGGGACAGGCTAAGCAAAGACATGCCAGAGAATTCCTAGAGGCCTGGCACTCCAACCACAACGCCATAAACAAACACATAGATCTAGATACCATCTATCAACCCCTCAGAAAATGAACAGGAAATGACATCACTACAAACCCCAGGAGCCCCATCCAGGACAAACATATAAATAGAAAGCAGGAGACAACAGCTTCGCTTCACTTGGAGGTCGCCACTGATGATGTTACCTAGCCAGGTAATGAAACATCTGGATATCAAACCTACAGCTCAGCAAGCAAACCTACACCCCATATTCCTGTTGGTCGAGCAGTCATTAACTAGAAGGTATGGTTTTCAGGTAAGAGCAGGAATTTTAGAGGGAATTTGAGGAAATATGTTTTTTCACCCAGAGGGTAGTTGGTATTTGGACATCAATGAAAAAAAGGGAAGTAGGAGTCCTCAAAAACATTTAAGAACTTTTTAAATGAAGGCTTGAAACACCATATCATACGAGGCTATGGGCCAAGTGCTGGAAATTGGGATTAGAATAGATGGATGTTTGATGACCAGCCTGGACATGATGGGCTGAAGGATCTCTCGTGATTTAAAACATGCAAATTCTGAACCACTTTAACTTGAAACATTTCAAATTAAAAACTGACCTACACGTATTCAGTGTAATGTTGATATATCTGAAGGGTGTAACAACCAAAAGTATTTATCAATGGACACCTGCTCTATTTCTTTCTTAATTTTATCTTTTGTTTTAGATTCCCTTCCACTGTAGCATTTGGAACTCTTCATCATAAAGTTTATAAACGTATTTTTGAACTGTGGTGTGAGCTATAGGAGACTTTTATAAAAGTATTATATTTGCAGGATTGTTTACTGGTTTTCATATGTTAGAAATAACAATCCTTCAAATTTGTAAAAGTTAGAACACTTTGTGTTCAATTTGCCTTGTTACCTGATAATAACTGTGGGCAGCACGGTGACACAGTGGTTAGCACTGCTGCCTCACAGCGCCAGAGACCCGGGTTCAATTCCTGCCTCAGTCGACTCACTGTGTGGAGTTTGCACATTCTCCCTATGTCTGCGTGGGTTTCCTCCCACAGTCCAAAAATGTGCAGGTTAGGTGAATTGGCCAGGCTAAATTGCCTGTAGTGTTAGGTGAAGGGTAAATGTAGGGGAATGGGTCTGGGTGGGTTGTGCTTTGGCGGGTTCGGTGTGAACTTGTTGGGCCAAAGGCCCTGTTTCCATACTGTATGTAATCTAATCTAAAGACTGCCTTGGACAGGTGTCCTCTCTCTTTCCTGGTTCAACTGAAGGCTTGGCCCCCAGAACATTTATGTAAAGAAAATTAGTTCCTGCATAATTAGCGCGTAGTTCTCTATAGACAATACAACAATACACATAGCAGGATATCTTTCCAGAGCTACATCAATGTACCTCGCCAGGACATTCCAAAAATTGAATCATTACTTGGCAGGCTCAAAGTGACTGAGATTTAAAAGAGCATATGAACAAGTTGGAGATACAGCTTGGCCCAGTCCATGAGCTGGGTCCATAACCCTTCATGCAAAGTTTCCTTGCTGAGCCATAACAAATGATTATGCCATGTGGTGCAGCACTGAAATGCAGAAGTGTGCTGTAAGTGGATCAGAGATGCACTCTGAGGGTTCTTAGGGGCTAGCATACATCAGATACTTAACGTTCTTGCATGTGATTGGTGCCCACAGAGCATGCCCTGAGGTGTTGGTACTTGTTGTTAAATTTAGAGGTCCATTGGAACAAGCGGCAAGCTGAAGTCACTAGGTGCCCACTTTGATTTTCTTGTTGGAAATGCTTGGTGTCCAGTTTGGCTGCAGCGAACAGTGGAATCCGAAGCTGCAGATTAATGAAGTGAGAGGTGCAGTTAATAATATCATAATCAAGCAATAATTCCCCCTTAAAAGGCAACTTGCCACAGTCTAGTGAGAATTTTGTTTCAACTCCTGGACTGTAGTTAAACGACTGTAGTTTTTCGATGTCAAGATAGGTTTTAGTGGGCTTTTAACACAACTCTGCCACATTCCACACCATAACCCAAATCATTCCAGTTTGTATAGAACTCCAGCCCAGCTGATTGATGGGAGGGCGAATGCTGAACAATGCTGCTTGACGTAGAGGGATGCATTAGTTTGTAGCTATGGAGATAAACAAAGGAACTATCCTGTTACCTGCTGATCTGTTTGAGCGGCATTCTATCTTGGCTAATTATATTGTAGAGCACTTATGAGAAACCTAGCAGCTGGTAAGGAAACTGTGGACCATGCAAAAGCATTGAATAAGAAAAAAATGTTCAGGGCACGTTTTGTCTTGGTACAGAGATGTATGGTGTAGGGGACAACCAGAAGAGTGTGTCAGCCAAATTTCCAAAAATACCTTTTGGAAACCTTATTAAAATTGGCTTTGGTATCTTTAGCATTTGACTGGCATTTGAGCTGTCTGCTAGCTTTGGGTCAAGACAATATTGAGCAATGAGCCTTTGAGGCTTGACAAAAGGATAAGGGAGCTGAAAATGTGTTGCTGGAAAAGCGCAGCAGGTCAGGCAGCATCCAGGGAATAGGAGAATCGACGTTTCGGGCATAAGCCCTTCTTCAGGAATCTTATGCCCGAATCGTCGATTCTCCTGTTCCCTGGATGCTTCCTGACCTGCTGCGCCTTTCCAGCAACACATTTTCAGCTCTGATCTCCAGCATCTGCAGACCTCACTTACTTCCCAAAAGGATAAGGGAGGCGTGTAGGAGGATTTGATCTTGCCCTTGGCATCTTGATGCAGCTGAGGTCAAATGCAATGAGATTGAGGCTGTACTGCCAGCTAATATCATGTGCAGAATATGCTTTGCACATTCCATCCATTACTGATCTCAAATGAAAAGCTAGCTCCTAAGTATATTATGACTTTGCACGTAAAAAATAGACTTTCTGTTTGATTTAGGATGGTGCTGTGCCCAGTGATTGGTTTAAGAAGACTGGTGATAATAGGAAGAGAATTGTAACTTTGGGAATAAATATTCAGTCAATCCTTGCAGTTTTTTTAGCATCTCAAACCTTTCTGCTAGGGGGTATGCTCATGTTCTCACTGAAGGTACAGCAGGATTGATATCACCTGATGAATAATGGCCTCAAATTGAAGTTATTGGATTTATTATTGCATTTACATCAATGTTCTCACTGCTGCTGTTTTAAGAAGAGCCTCATGTCAAGTGACTGATTGAGCTTTTAGCCTGCAACTCTGTGATTGGCTACATAGTCTGCTAATTGTCATTTTAGAGCTAAAGAGATTGGAGCAAGCGGAGCACCAGTTTTACTGAAGATGCTGAGAGGTTAGATGCTACATCTCTCTCCAAGGATTGAACAAATGGGAGGAATGTGAGTTGTTTCACTTCTGGCTCCCAACCCACCCACCCCCCCCATCTCCCTCACCCCCACTGTGTGCTCTTCGTTGTATCATATTTTGTTATCAACGTGCCAACTTCTAGGCGACGCAATATTTTGGGCAGTCCAAATTCATTGAGTATCCGCATGATGGTGTCTTATGGGGATGGTGATTGGTTCAACTTGTGTGGGCATGCTCATCAGTTCAACTTCAATGAGGCTGAGGCTTTAAATATGCTCCAGCACATCCTCTTACACAGATACCAACCCTAAAGTGTCCTACATCGACATTGTCAAACGCCAGCCCTGAAAGCATACCAATTACATCTTCTCCATTTACTGTTAAATAATTAATATTGGCAAATGCTCTTCCAGGAGCCTGACTTTCTCTGATGTGGACTAATTGCCTTCTGCAGTTTCCAGATCTTAAACAACAGTCAGACAGCATTCATGGAATGGATGGTAGTAAAGCTTGGCACTCAAAAGTAAGAACCCAGGGTCACGAGGTTTCGATGTACTGCCCTGCATTACAGGAGTGAAACACTTAACTTGAGTGCTGCTACTAACTATCTTTTTTGGGGGGTAAAACGTTGGGACATTAATTATTGTAACTCTCTTTTGTCCAACTTGTGCCAGTATAAATTCCAAATCAACGTCTGCATTATCAGAAATCTGAATGATCATTTTTCTCATTCTTTCTTTCTAGCCGTTTCAGTTCCTCTTCAGCGCTGGCAGTTCTGTTGAAGGGTCACTGAACCCTAAACATTGACTAAGCTGTCGAGCACATGACTGCATATGCTGGAATCTGTACTGAAAGCAACAAATGCTGGAGATCACAGAGGGCCGGACAGCATCCATGGGGAGAGAGCAAGCTAATGTTTCATGTCTAGACAACTCTTCATCAGAGCTGACACGAAGTGTGGAAGGGGGTAGCATTTATGCAACAATGGTGGGTGGGAGGGGAGGGGGGAGGATGAGGTGCTGGGTAAGAAAGGATGTTGAAAGGAAGGATTAAATGATCGGAATGTGAGAATGACAGAACAATGGTGTGTCCAACTGACAGACTTAAAAGAACAAACAGTCCCACAGGAGTGGAGGAGAGGGGAGAGAGGACGGACATGGTGACAGAGAGTGTAACAGGTAAAACTAAGAGAAAGGGAAGGAATGGGAGTGACTTCACAATGTGAAGATGTTGAACCCAATATTGAGCCCAGAATGCTGTAAAGTGCTTGGTCTGCAGATGAGATGTTGCCCCTTCAGTTTGTGCTAGGATTCCCTGGAACGCTACAGCACGCCGAGGACAGACGTGTGAACATGTGAGCAGGACGCTGTGTGAAAATGACTGGCTACAGCAATGCTGGGGTCGTGCTTGTGCACGGACTGGAAGTGTTCTGCAAAGCGGCTGCTGAGTCTGCATTTGGTTTCTCCAACGTAGAGTAGGCTACATTACGTGGACTGGTGGGAACCCGATCCCACTGTTGTGAGTGATGGGAAGCACAGGTGAGAGGTCAGATATGGTTGAGGGCCCTGTCAAACACAGTGGGTGGGAAACCACAATCATGGAAGAAGCAAGCCATGCCAGCAGCACTGCTTTGGGAGGTGGCATAATCTGAACAGATACGACGTAGACGAAGGAACTGGGAGAATGGGATGGAATCCTTCAGGAAGTGAGGTGTGAAGAGCTGTATTGAAGGAACTCATGGGAGTCCATGACTTTGTAGTGGATGGCAGTGGACAGTTTATTCCCCAAAATGGAGATGGAGAGATCAAGGAAAGAAAGGAATGTATCAGATGGACGATGTGAAAGCTACAGAAGGTGGAATTTGGAGGCAAAATGAACAAATCTTTTAAGGTCCAGGCTGAAGCGCGAAGCAGCACTGGAGCAGTTGTCAATGTTGTTGTGGTTCTGTTCGCCGAGCTGGGAATTTGTGTTCCAGACGTGTTCCCAGCTCGGCGAACAGAACCACAACAACGAGCACCTGAGCTACAAATCTTCTCACAAAAGTTGTCAATATACTGAAAAGACCTTTGTGGGAGTGGGCCAGTGTTGGACAGAAACAAGGATTGTTCCACATTCCCCGTAAAAAGGCATAAAGACCTGTGCGGGTGCTGAGAGCCACTGCTTTGAGTTGGCTGAAGTGAGATGAATTAAAGGAGAAATTGTTCGGGGAGAGAACAAGTTCAGCCAGGTGGAGGAGCGTGATGGATGGGGATTGTTCAGGTCTCTGGTCAAGGAAGAAGCCAAGAGCTCTCAGATCATCCTGGTGGGGAATGGAGGTATAGAGGGATTGGACATCCATGGTGAACAGGAGGCAGTTAGGGCCAGTGAACTGGACATTATCAATACGATGGAAGGCGTCAGAGGAATCACAGATGTAGGTGGGCAGGGTCTGGACAAGTGGAGAGAGGATGGAGTCAGAGTAGGAGGAAATTAGCTCAATGGGGCAGGAACAGGCTGATACAATGGGCCTAACGGGGCATTCCGATCTGTGGATTTTCTAAAAGAGGTAGAGGTGTGCTGTCCAGGGTTAGGAGACTATAAGGTTGGGGGCAGTAGAGGAGAGCGATCTCCGGAGGTAATGAGGTCCGTGGCAGTCCGGGCAGCAATGTCTTGATGTTCAGATATGAGGTCATGGTTGGTGGGGGGGGGGGGGGCGCGTAGGAAGAAGTGTCTAAGAGTTGACGTTGGGCCTCCACAAGGTAAAAGTCAGTACAGCAGACTACAACAGCAGCACTTTTGTCAGTGGGTCTGATAACAAATTTAGGGTTGAACCTGATACAGTGGAGTGAGGTAATGCCAGAAGGGGACAGATTAGAGTTGGTGGGAGGAACAGAGGAATTGAGATGGCCTATGTGACGTTGGCAGTTTTCAATGAAGAGAATCAGGGCAAGTAAGAGGCCAGAGGAAGGGATCCAAGTGCAGAGTGAATACTGGAGGCATCTTAAGGGATCAGTGAGAGGGGGGTGGGGGGCAGTGATGGGGTGGGGGGGGGGTAAGGATTACTGCCCAAAGAAATGATGCAGAGATGGAGGCTGTGGAAAAACAACTGAATGTCATGGCGAGCCTGAAATTCATGAGGTGGGGGGTGTAAGGGTATGAAGCTGAGTCCTTTGCAGCAGGCAGTACATTCAGCCTTAGAGAGGGGAAGGTCAGGAGGTATGGTGAACACATGGCAAGGGCTAGGGTTCTGAGGAGTGATGGATAGGGATGGTATCTGCAGGCTGGGTGCTAAGGGATGGTAAGGGATCAGCACTGAGGCAGAAAGGGTCCGTGAGGCAGAAAGGGGAATTCGGGGCAAGATGGGTGTTGCTGGAGCTTGTGTGCATTGATGCCTGAAAGAAAGAGAAAAGTCTTTTGTTGAGGCAATGGATGAGGTGAAACTGGGGATGGGCACAGATTTAAGAGAGGGTGAGTCAATGTTGCTGCAGAGTGGTGATAAGTGTACACATACAGTGGTGCATGGCATTGATCTTGAATCACAGGATGCGATGGGAATAACAGTCTGAGGAACGTTATATATCCTGGAATCTGTTTTCTGTCCACAGATTGCTGCTAGATCTGCTGAGTTTCTCCAGCTATTTTTCTTTTTACATCAGATATCTAGCATCTGCAGGTTTTTGGTTTAAAACTTTAAAAGTATGCAGTTCCTGAAACTAAAATATTCATCTTGTTCCACTCCCATGTCAAATGTCCTAGACTCTCTCAACAAGACTGGCTTCTATTACTCAAACTCTCACTCTTGTCCTTTTAAGATTATTGAAATTATCTGACCCCGAATTTCTGAAGGCTCTGTCATTGCTTCTTGATTTCTGCAAGCATCTATTCCCCTCCACTGCTGCAGCTGCAAACCATAATTTTTGTGTATTAGGGAAAATCCAGTGTGATCCTGCAAGATAGTTTATGTCAGGGAAACTTAGAAATGTAGCAAATAAATCAGGAATAGTAACACACCTTAAGAAGACATATACCTTGGTGAAAGGAGCAGGCAAACAGCTTTTAATGGAATGATGGGATTTAATAGAGTGTGAGTAGTGATACATTTTGCAGGGTGAATGTGGAGGGGTATATGTGAGTCAAGTTGAATATTTTTCTTCAGTGGAGTATGTATAGAGGCTGAAAGGTCACAAATGTTTGAAGATAGCCAAAGAATATTAATTTTGTGTATGGCATTGTCACCTTTAATTATAACAAAACAGAATGCAAATATAAGAAATTTATCCTCAACTGCTACAAAGTATTGGTTAGACCTCAACTGGCATATTGTGTAATTTCAGAAGAATTTACTCGAGTGGTAGAGGGACTGGGAATATTAATAATAAGATGTAACTGGAAAAAAACATGGATTGTTCACCTTACAGTAAAGACATTACAAAGAGATGTACAAAATCATATTGCCCTGTTATGGGAAGGATACTATTCAACTGGAGAGGAATCAGAAAATATTTACTTGGATGTTGCCAGGGTTGGAGGGTTTGAGATACAAAATTCGATTGCAAAGAATGGGAGGTTTTCCACTGGTGTGTAAGGAAGTTGAGGGGTGACCTTGTAGAGATTTATAAACTCATGAGGGGCATAGATGAGGTGAATGTCAAGGGTCTTTTCCTAGGATGTAGGAGTTCAAAACTAGGTGGCATAATTTTAAGATGAGAGGAGAAATATTTTAAAAGGCTAACAAGGGGCATTTTCTTTTTACACAGAGACTGGTTCATGTGTGGAATGAACTGCCAGAGGAAGTGAGTGGATGCAGATACAGTTAGAACGCTTAAAAAACATTTGGATATGTTCATGAATTGCAAAGAATTTGGAGGGATATGGGCCAAACACAGGCAGGTGGGACTAGTTTGGGAACATGATCAATGTTGACTGTTTGGACTGAGGGGACTATCTCCATGCTGTTTGACTCTGTGACTCTATGAAAATGTTCAACACTGTGACTAAGAAAATAAATATTTCTGGAAAGGTTGCTAACCAATGGGCTTAAATTTAGGGTTATTGGCAGAAGAACAAGAGGTATCATAAGGAAACTTTAGTTTGAAACAGTGAGATCTTGCGATCAGGAATGCATTATTTGAAATGGTAATGGAAGCAGATGAAGACATATGATGGATATTGAACGGCAAAATTTGCAGGATTATGATGAAAGAGCAGAAGACTAGTAAGACAGCTTTCTTCCAGAACTGACATGGACAAAATGGGGCTGAATGGCCTACCTTCCACACTCTAGCATTCTTTGATTTGAAAAGCTTCAAAATCCTGAAGGTGAAGGTGTTTTCAAATGAACATAACTTGGTTGAAGACAAATGCAATCTGAACATATACTGATAATACAAGCAGGGCAATCCAAATGTTGGGCTATTTTTAAAGTCCATTAAGCAAGACGAAACCTGGATCATTAACTGAAATAATAAGTTGAGATATGGATAGATGGAATTATTTATTGATTTCTTCTGTCTTCACACACAAATATGCAAAAAAATCGGCAATGTAATTTGTAAACATTTGGTTGAAATTTTTCATTTAAATTAAATGGAGAGATAAAGAAGAAGAGAGCACGAGCTGAACCTTGTCAGACTAATTATGATGGTGTTCGTATAAGCAAAAAAAACCTCCCTCCTACATAGTGACTACAAGAGTGCAGGAAAGGGTATAACTCCATGCTACAATCATTTGTTCTGCTTTGACACAGCTCTACCAGGAGCAATGTTTTCTCCATTCTTATTTATTTTTAAATCAAATCTACAAAACATGCTTCTAATGAACTAAAGTACATAAAGGCCACAAGACACTCACAGGTATGTAGAGAATTGTGCCTCCATGGACAATACCACTGTTTCAGAGTGACAGCTCAGGTGGGAAGTCCAAATGCTATACATTGTTGACAAGAGGTGAGGGTATACATATCATTCAGGACAAGAGTGAGTATTAACAACATGTTCCTCATTTTGCACTGTTTTGGACAAGAAGCGAATCCCCCTAAATAAAGTATTGTAAGGAAGTCACGTAGACCCCAGCCTTTATATTTACTTAAAGGCAAGTGCAAGGTGCTGTGTTCCAGATGTGATTCAATTGGTCCATCACTTGGCTTTAATCAAAACTCACTTTATTCTTATTACACAGTTAAAATACTATCAAAAAAACTGACATAACTTTAACTAATTGAAATACCCCACAAGATAATGCATTATTTAACTACTAATCATCAACTGTTCCAATATAGGCAGCATCCCATAAACACCGTGTTGATAGAGGGTGGCGCTGGAAAAGGCATAGCAGGTCAGGCAGCATCTGAAGAGAAAGAGGAGCAAATTTTCAGGCATAACCCTTCTTCATGAGAGACATGAAGAAAGGTTGCACCTTGGATGCTGCCTGACCAGCTGTGCTTTTCCAGAGCTGCACTTTATCAACCCTGACTCTCCAGCATCTGCAATCCTCATTCTCCCCTTGTCTCATGAACACACCATTGTGCAAAAATGTAATTTAGCAAAACAGTTCAGGTTCTCATGTCCTGTCTCTCTCCAGTCCAGTGCTGCAGTAGATCAGTGGTTAACACTGCGACCTAACAACACCAGGGACCTGCATTCAATTCCATCCTCAGGCGACTGTCCGTGTTGAGTTTGCATGTTCTCCCTATGTCTGTGTGCGTTTCCTCCCGGGGTCCAAAAATGTGCAGGGTAGGTGGATTGACCATGCTAAATTGCCCCTAATTTCCAAGGATGTGCAGACTAGGAGGATTAACCATGGGAAATGCAGGGATAGGACGTGATACACTTCAGAGGGTTGGTGTGGACTTGATGGGCCAATTGGCCTGTTTCTACACTGGAGGGATTTTATGGATTCTACCAAAGAAACAAACTGCGCCTTTGGATATTTAAGAGGAAGCCTTCACTGCAGCAATTTGGAATGCAATCATTTAGCTCAGCAACCAACAGAAATCTTCAACAAACTGGAAATCAACCTCAAAACCTTCCTGGGTCTATGTGAGCCTGACCCACCCATTCATGATTCTTTTGTTTCATGTCAAAATAATTTAGTGTCAATTCACAAGTTGTTTACCAACTGCCTGACTGAAGCAGACGTTTCAATACCGCGGTGGCAATGCCTCTGCAAGAGAAACAGCACAGAATGCATTGCTGTTAAAGGTATAGTACTGTCGCAGTATTGATCTCCTAATATGTATTAAGGTGCTGGAACAGGAGGCTGACATGTTGCTTGTGCTTTCACTACAGGCAGAGCTTGTTTAAACCTCATCTCCTTAAACTGCCCTACAATTGATTGCCCATGAATGTGGACAATATCTGTTTTCTCAACAGGTGTTACATGAACAACACAAATGTTCCTTGCCCACCCAACCACAGACTCAACTCATACATTCCAGGGAAATAGTAATTCTTCTCTGAAAATCACCCGGTCACTAAGTAAAAGAAAAACAAAACTTAGAAATGAACATACTGGAGTTCCATTTTGAAATAAACAAGTATGTCGCATTCACTGGTTTCAATTTTTGCTTTTCCCTGGTTGGGGGGGGAGGGGAAGTGGGGAGTGAGGGTGGTGTGGGGGAGGCTAATGGTGATGGAGAAAACATGGATTAAAAAGAAGTAAAAGGGATAAATTGTTCAATAGAACACTGATTTCAATGACAACATCTGTTGTTTTATTCATCTCATCACATAATTTTTATCCGTTGCCACGAGGCTTTCATTACATCCAACTACTCTCCATGTTGTCTGTCTCGTAACATCTACTTTGAAAACACTATTGTGCATTCCAACAGATCTTTTGTTCAGAAGGTACATTGTGTGTTTACCAGTTTGCTGAAGGTTTATGTTCCTAAATCAATTAGCCCTTATGGATTGAAAATAAAATTCTACATCGCCACACCCACCTTCCCTTCTCAGCCGAGATGTTAAATACAAATACAATAGATTGTTTAATCATATATCCTAATTCAAGCAGTTTGACAATGAAGTCACTTTAAGCTCGTTAGGGGGGTGGGGTGGGGGTAGCAGAGCTACTTGCTAAACTGCACTCCTGCTGCAGTGTTAGTGAAATGTTACCAGTCCTCTGTGTCAGACTGCACAGATTTCAGGGCGCACACTCTGCGTTGTTTTGCTGTAGACAGAATCTATATTGCTCAGTTCTCTGACGCCACTCTGTTGAAATGGAATGACCTTCACTAGGTGTTATTAAAGCTCTTTTCAAAGTCAAAAGTGTCATTTTCCAAACCAGGGAGGAACAGTTTGAGAATATCAATTCTACGCACATCTTCAACAATTGACAAATGCTAAAGTTATGAGGATGCACCACAGAGTTTAAATTTTTATTAGGAAAGGACATCAGCCCAACAGCCAGTGCATCTAAATCAACAGTATTAATCAATGTGGAGATGGATCAGCTAAGGCAGATGCAACATCTGCAGTAAAAAAAGAATACTATCTCTAGTTTCATATATTGTCTTACAGAAGCAGTCCGTAACAATATAGCTTCATCCGAAACATTATCCTAGCCCAGTAGGTGTCAGATTAGATACACATTAGCCTATTAGCTTTGCACTGTGCTGCATCAAAGAACCCTACAGAGATTCGAAATATGAGAAATGTTAAGGTTAATGGGTAGTGGTGCTTCCGAGAATGACAAAAAAGTATTGCCTTAATTCTATGAGTAGTGCTTTTAGCATTAAGAAAATCAATATTAACTAGATTTACCACATTCACTATAGGGTTTTTATTGTTTCCTGTAATGCACCTAATGCATATTGTTACCACAGTAATTCCATCATTATTTGCTTTTGTATCTTCATGCTCTAAGATAATTGAAATCTCTCTATTAGACAAAAGTTAATTTGAAGTTAAAGTACTTTTATCTTTCCTCTGACAAATGGATGCTTCATTCAAGTATACTTCTCCCAATACAGGCGTGTGCTGAGAGAAAAAGATATAATACTAATCCCTTTCATGGGATTTCCTGCTTTTGTCTCTTGCAGCTACATGACGGCAAGCCAATTTGGACTCAGAACTAATGTCCTATATTTTTACTCTATGTTTACTGACATAGGAGCTCAGTGAGCAAGACAGGGCTTTCACAAGTTTTCCTCCCTTCCAATAGCCCCTCTCTTATAGATTAGGCTCCCTAAAGTGTGGAAACAGGCTATTTGTCACAAAAACTCCACAACGACCCTCTGAAGAGTAACCCACCCAGACCCATTCCCCCAGATTTACCCCTGACTAATACACCTAACATTTTGGGCAATTTAGCATGGCCAATTCACCTAACCTGCACATCTTTGGACTGTGGGAGGAAACCAGAGCACCCAGAGGAAACCCACGCAAACACGGGGAGAATGTACAATCTCCACACAGACAGTCACCTGAGGGTGGAATCGAACCCAGGTCCCTATGAGGCAGCATGCCCCCTTTCTGACTGATCAACATAGGGCAGCCACAGTGTCATACAGCAAGCAGTAAATTTAATGCATTATTGCAGATGTGATAACTTTGATTGTCAGTTAAGGCTAAGATTCAAACTCCAAATACTTACAGAATTAAAGAATAATGCTTTAAAAATGATTCAATTTTCTGTGCCCCGCACCTTCATCATTTGGAGATCTAGGATTTGGGTAATTGTAAGATGTCTGCCAATGTCTGCCATGAGTTTCAAGAAAGTCAACTGTGGAAGGACTTGAGCTGAACTTAATTTTGTTCCTTTTCAATTGAAACTGGTTTCCCCCTGCTCAGATTTGTACCTTGCATGTTGGCCAGATTTACAGTTTATAAGTTGTGAAAGGAATGTTTTGGATAAGTCCATTCCGAAGGTTCATATCCTCCCTCTATTTCTTAAAGATATATTTTTGTTGTTGTCTCTTTTCATTGGGAAAATATTGATGAGCTTAGAAAAGAAAATAGTACATGCCTTTCAACTCAACTTCCAGAAGAGAAAAAGCCTATTTCCTGCTCAGCAGGCTCCTCCATCTCACTCAAAACACATTTCTAAAAAATTGTCAATGAAAAATTGCTGAAAAGCTATAAAGAAATTATGTTGCACAGCATTTCTTTAGCTTGTCTGTGCAATTTATTTAAAACATTCATTATCAAGCCCACAAAACCATTTTATAAAGTCAGTAGCTCAAGTTATCCATTGTTATTGCATATTTTATCTCCTCAATATTTCTGAAGAAGATTTTCAGCAATCTGTGGCTATGTGAATATGGCCTCTTGTGGTATTGGGACATTCAAGTCATAAAAGTCCCAGAGGCAGCCTGATTTTATGTTAGATCAACATTTCTCAGATGGTTTGGCGTTGGAAGACATGCAGAGTCAAGACGTGTGGCATTGGAAAAGCACAGTCGGTCAGGCAGCATTAATCAGGAATGTCATCGATGTTTCGAGCATAAACGTTTCATCAGTCCTCACTTTCTCCTATTGGAAGACATGCAGTTAATCTTAGTGTCGCTGTTTTTTAAAGAAGTGAAATTAGCCAAGGCTTTTGCTTCGAAAGTCCAGACATTGATCTTTCCTACCCATTGCTAAATCACATTTCTAAAAGTTGTTCTCTCCAGAGGTAATTGAATAATGCTCTGGCGTACATAACCAGGCTTTTCAACAACACGTATACAGCAGGTATCAGAACACATTGCACTTGACAAACCTTGCTCTAACACTTCATTACTTCCAGTAAAAAGAGAGAAAAAGGAAAGGAAATAAAGATTTTATTCTTAGTGGATTATATGATATTTGCAACACAATACTAAATGAAATGTTTTATTGATGGTTATAAAATTTACTTTTAAAGTGGACAATGAGGTGATTACTATTTATACCAATTTTCAATAGTTTCTAAGGATCACCGATTTTAATTAGGATGATAATGAGGGGGACTCCTGCAGAAACTAATCACACAAGTCTAAACTTTACAAGTCAAAAGTGTGAGACTGTATGATGATATGAATTAAGAATGGGTTGAAATGGTTCAGAGAAGATTTACAAAAATGTTGACAAGTTTGGAGGGTTTGAGCTAAAGGGAGAGGCTAAGCAGGCTGGGGCTGTTTTCCCTGGAGTGTCCGAGGCTGAGGAGTGACGTTATAGAGGTTTATAAAGTCATGAGGAGCATGGATAGGATAAATAGGCAAGGTCTTTTCCCTGGGTCGCAGGAGTCCATAACTAGAGGGCATAGGTTCAGGGTGAGAGGGAAAAAAATTTAAAAGGGACCTAAGGGGCAACTTTTTCACACAGAGGATGGTGCGTGTATTGAATGAGCTGCCAGAGGATATGTTGAGACTAATACAATTACAACATTTAAAAGGCATCTGGATGGGTATATGAATAGGAAAGGTTTAGAGGGATATGGGCCAGGTCCTTCAAATGGGACTAGATTAGGTTGGGATATCTAGTCGGCATGGACGAGTTGGACTGAAGGGTTTGTCTCCATGCTGTACATCTCTGACTCTATGGGTCTATATGAGGAAAATTATCAAGCATTAATATTATTCAACATTCACAGCAAAAAGACTAAAGATTAATTTTGTCCTTCATTCATCATACATTGCTACGAAATAATGTTTACCTTCAGCATATTACCATTTTGTCAAACCTAGCTCATAATTTTCGAAGATATAAGCTATAAAATGTTACAGATTCAATATGCTTAATCTGGCCTTAGCTCCCTTCATGTGTAGATGTTATATTGTTTGATTTACACAGACATTACACTATACTGTCAGTGTTTAATGTCAGACAGGTTCGGTTATCAACAAAACTGCAATATCGTTCAAATAGGATCAGCATTTCATTCATGAAGTCCTGCTTCCTCCTTGCTTTTAAATGAGCATCAATAATGTTAAGATCCTGCTCACTAAACACACTGAGTACATTGAGCTTCCTGGTCATTACTTTTAGCCTTTTCATGACCTCTTTCCATTGGCCATATCAGAACTATTGTATTGTGGGACTACCTGTATCTCACTGACATGATGATCTATCTAAATATCTCCCGATTGCTACAGTTTCAAATGGCACTGTTTGCTGCACTGTCTCCCTAACCCTGCTCATCTTACTATATCTTAGGCATCAACCTTTACCAAGGTTGTGATGCATTTGGAGAATGACTCTCCAGAGTGGTTCCAGGGATGGATGAGGCACGCTGAGATTATCCGCCTGAGAGAAAAGCAAGTTGAGAAGAGCTTTGAGGGATTTAGCATCATGAGAAATTTAGATGAAGTAAATAGTTGGAAATAGTCTGTTGGGAGGAGGATGAAGAACTAGACCACAGGATTTAAGGTAATTGGCAAAAAGAATCAAAAGCTACAAAAGGCAAGCCTTTCTCATGCAGAACATTGTTTTGATTTGGAATGCACTGGCTGAGCGTGTGGGGTACATACATCCAGTGTGGGGCGACAATGGCCTAGTTGTGTGGCACTAGACTATTAATCCAGAGATCTACTTAATGTGCTGGGGACTCGGTTCAAATCCTGCCATGGCAGATGGTGGAATTTGAATTCAATAAAGAATAAATCTTGATTAAGGTGATCTTAGAAAAACCATTGTTGATGGTCAGGAATATCCTAAAGGGTAATTTTGACTCTGGCCCATATAATGGATGGCTTAATGGAATATCTCCCATCTTACAAAATCACCCTGTGTCAAAATTATCATCCTGCTTTAAGATTACCTCTTTTACCTTTGCATTTATGCCCACTAGATTGCTACTATAGGTCCTCCTCTTGTTAATCATCTGGGGCTAAACAGGAAAACTGTTAGTTCTAGAATACTGGAACAAACAGGTGTCCAGAATGTTTGTGAAATAACTCCAGGAAGGCCACGAGTCACCGTGTCACCCTTTATTTATGTATGCACTGTACATGGACTCTGACCAGTCAACTCAGAGCCAGTCCCTAAAGTGAGGAGAACCCTCGTGACTCCTGTTTATATCTGTCAGCCAAGACTCCCTGATTGACCCAGGTTAACAGCCCCAACCAGGGCATTCATTCTCAGTGAGATCCACCTGGATAATTCCAATATCTACAGTTTGGCTTCTATTGCTGCCTCTATATTGCGTGTACATATATGTAAAAGGAAAAATAAACCTATATACACACATCCATACACATACACACATGCAAGTATATAATGGATTGAGAGAAGGTGAGGCGGTTCAGAAAAGCTTTACAAGGATGTTGCCAGGGTTGGAGGATTTGAGATATAGAGAGAGGCTGAACAGGCTGGGGCTATTTTCCCTGGAGCATCGGAGGCTGAGGGAACCTTATAGAGGTTTACAGAATTATAAGGGGCCTGGATAGGATAAATAGGCAAAGTCTTTTCCCTGGGGTCGGGGAGTCCAGAACTGGAGGGCATGAGTTTAGGGTGAGAGGGGAAAGATATAAGAGACCTAAGGGGCAAATATTTCACACAGAGGGTGGTACGTGTATGGAATGAGCTGCCAGCGAAAATGGTGGAGGCTGGTACAATTGCAACATTTTAGAGGCATTTGGATGGGTTTATGAATAGGAAGGATTTGGAGGGATATGGGCTGGGTGCTGGCAGGTGGAACTAGATTGGGTTGGGATATCTGGTCGGCATGGACAGGTTGGACCGAAGGGCCTGTTTCCGTGCTGTGCATCTCCATGATTCTATGATTCTATCACTGCAGATGCTGGAGATCAGAGTCGAGAGTGTGGTGCTGGCAAAGGACAGCAAATCAGGCAGCATCCGAGGAACAGGAGAATTACATTTCGGGCATAAGCCCTTCATCACATATAACAGGATTGACAAGAATGAGATGAATATTACATGAAAATGTAATGTGGATTACCATAATTTACTTGTCATGTTCCTTTTATAATAAAAATCAAAAAATCAAAATCATCAAAATTATCTAACTATGATCTTCCTCACTTGAACCTGTGAAATAATTAACTTATCTAGCATAGCTCAGATAATCTTCAAGTTTAAATTGGTTAATGAATTCCACTATTTCTCAAAGAATTTAAGTAAGACTGGAGTTGCTATTATTGCCAGTTCCTGTTTTGTTATCCTTCCTGAATATCATCCCCACTCTGGTCTGTTTTCAAACTGTTGTTACTTCCCCAGAATCAAGCAACTTTCTAACGGTAATTTTCAGAGTCTCACAGTTTCTGTACTCCCCAGCTCCCAGACTGTCACTCAGTTCTTCTGGATAAGCATTACCTTTACCTGGAAATATGATGCTTTCCTTCAATTCTTTAAGCCAAAGGACTCCATTTCAGTTCAATCAGATTCGTTAGCTTTCACCCTGTGATGAATCTGTTTGAGAACAGCATATTGCTCTTGCCTCCTGTTGTGAATATTTGAATGTTTATTATCATGTGTTTGTCCTTTCTTTGAATTTGTTTGCATATTTTATGGCTTGCTGTCCCACTCTGATTACCCTCTTCATATTGAAATACCAAAAATATTGTTATGTTTAGCAGCCAAAATTTTTTTCCTCAGTGTTCTTCTGCCTTCTGAACATGTTTCTGAATTTTGGCATATTTTTCCCAGTGGATCCCATTCTTGCTGTTGTGTTTGGTTTAGTAATTAATTCATTGAAGATCACCTTATTCAGTCTGATAGCTGTTTATTAGCAAGCATTTCTCCCGCATGCTCAACATTGCACCTTTACAGGTGTTGCGTTTGTCCCCCGGAACATATTTTGCCTAACAACCTTAGCACAGTTGATGTGCTTAAATTGCTCACTTATTTCTTTGTCAAAGCTGAAATAAGGATCTTTCCTGGTATGAAAAGCCTTTATGCCTGCTGTTTCTCACAACATTTATTAATTGGCTTTTTTGTTTAAAAATGCATATCCCACATAAAGAAGACAAGAGGCAACATTTTCACTGGGTAGACTGAAAATAGTTACAATCTATCCTGAGATTTTTAGGTTTGCAAGTGTACTTCACCAACATAAGTTGAACCTTCAGAATATTCCAATATATCGTAAGCTGCTCCTCATGGGTTTATATTTTTTCAGAGACATAATCTATGTTCAAGTTCTGCAAATTATCAAATTTGTTTCTATCCTGTCTCTTTAAATTGTATCATTCATATGCTCCATTTGTAACATTCCTGATTTTTGCACACTCCAAAATATATAGAATATATTATAGAATCCGCATCCCATCGAATCCACACTGACCTGCCAAAGAGCATCCCACCCAGAGCCACTCCCTACCTTATCCCTGTAACCCTTCATTCCCCATGGCTAATCTACCTAGCCTGAACATCTCTGGACACTATGGACAATTTAGCATGGCCAATCTACTCTAACCTGCACATCTTTGCACTGTGGGAGGAAAGCAGAGCACCTGGATGAAATCCACACAGAAACGGGGAGAATGTGCAAACTTCACGCAGACAGTACCCAAGGGTGGCATTTTGAAACATAGAGATAAATTGGCAGTGTTTTAGCATTCTCTAAAAGGTTAACCAGTAAAGCCTCTATATAATTGTTCTCAATATTCATAGCGTTGTTTCAAAATGGAAATGTTTGGTAAACAGTCTCTAATCAGTGCTTTCTTCTTCCAACTGTTTAGCATAGTCAGTCAGTGCGATTCACTGTGTGACAATTTCTGGATGAAGGTCAGGCTTTCTAGCAATGGGACTAGAAAACAGAACCATTTTAACAACGGGCTGTATAAAGAGAAAAGCATATAAGATTCAAAATACATTTCTAATTAAAGAGATCTTGTCATCCTGTAAGTTGTCCTGAAAGATACCGTAGCAGGTTAGTTAGAGAGGAGAACATTAGGTCATTCAGATTGTCATTGCTTCAGGGATCACATCTGACACTAATTATTTATATTTAAATTTAGAAAAATGTAATGCTTCATACGGTGACATGAAGCTAGACCAAAAATGTAGCAATTAAAATACATATGTTACTATATAGAATGGGAATATATTATTAAAAAGTTAACAACATGTAGTGTTACCATTCAATTTTACTGAAGTACACTTGTTTAAATAATACAATTAAGTTAGAAAATTTCAGCTTTTCACTGTACAAGAACACATGTGAACTCTCAGATCCAATTCAGAATTTTGTCCAAAGTCGCCTTTTTTCTGCATGATTTATCTTTAAAGTTATTAGGAGCAGTGTTTGAATAGAAACAAAGTCTTCTGCCATTTTCATTGTTTCCCTCCAAAAATGTAGCACAATTATACAACATCTAAAATGTAACTTTTTTAGATTGCATATATTTCAGAAATCCCTAGTGGCTACCAAAGTCATATTTTGGGCCTCTCTGTATGTCAATAAATGTCCTGGGGAAAAACGTGCACTCATCTGTAGTTAGACTTACAGATACAAGGACCCGTCATGTCTGTTTTTTCTGGCTCACCCACTACCCATCCCCTCAGACCACCCCCCCCCCCCCCCCATCAATTTTAAGAGCAGTGGGGAGGTGCTGGGTGACCAACATAGCCTTGCATCAATTGAGGCCCTTACTTGGCAAATGATGAATAAGTCAAGGCCATATTGCATCTCCATTTGTTTTTCTCACGTGGTGAGATGAGATATGAGATGGGTCAAAAACACGATGGGTCACATTGTTCTGACACATAGCAGAAAGAGGGAATTGGGATGAATTCAATTGGAAGAATTCTATTCTGTGTTTTGATCAATCCTCAGTTTCTCCATTCCCACTTCCTTTTCCAACCTATCACCTGAAACCTCCCACTGTAGCTTCTCCCTCTCACTTCTTTACCAAGACTCATCAGCTTGGCCACAATAACACCAGCCAGCCCTTCCAACTACCATCACTCACCTTTCCAAGGCCTCTGATGATGACCCTCATTAGAGATTGTTGCAACCCCAGCTGTGTCCAATGTACGTGCGCCTGTCAGCCACCAATCACTTAATTGTCTGGCAATTCCTGAAGAAGCACTCCTCTATTCATCTGAGTGGGGAACAAGCAGGAGAAAGTTATAAAGAGCTTTATCCAGAGTGGAAGACCTTCCTTGGCCCTCATCTTGTCTTCATGTTCTACATGTAGGAGGTTGCAGGTGGGGTTGGTGAGGTCAGTATGGGCATGTGGTCAGCAAGAATTTTAACCAAGTTTTTTTCATGGAGTTAGCAAAAATAAACCTCATAATACAAATTGGGTCCAATATTGACTTAATAGCAGGAAGCAAAATGCAATTATGTCAATGTACATAGAAATATCAGGAACAATCTTGTACCTCTTGTTGAAGAAAAGGTACTCTTCACTACTGAGGCTGGTGGAGTAAATATCTATCACCAAATTAGATTAGTTTATTGATGCTTAACTAATTCCAGGCCACTACACAAACACACATGTAGTGTCTATGGGATATTTGCCTTTATTAGATAAGGCATAGAGTTTAAGAACAGGGATGTTATGCTGGAATTATATAAAACATTGGTTCGGCCCATACAGTAATTCATGTTATGGGCGGGATGTGATTATACTGGAGAGGGTGCAGAGGGGATTTGCCACAATGTCATCTGGGCTGGAAAGTTTAAGTTACGAGGAGAGATTGGATAATTTGGGGCTGTTTTGCATGGAGCAGTAGAGATTAAGGAGGTCTTGATTAGGTTATATAAACTCAAGGAATGTAAGTAGGATAAACAGGAAGTAAACTTTTCCCTTTGTGGAAGGATCAGTGACCAGGAGCATAGACTTAAGGTAAGGGGTGGATGTTTAGAGGAGATTAGAGGAAAACCTTTATTCCTCCAGAGGATCGTGTTTGATTTGATTTATTATTGTCACATGTAACTAGGTAGAGTGAAAACTTTTGTTTTGTGTGCAGTACAGGCAGATCATACCATACAAAGTGCTTAAGGGTAATAGAACAGAGTGAGGAAAACAAAGTTATGGCTGCACAGAAGGTGCACAAGGAGCGAGATCAACGTTAAATTCAGAAGTCTAACAACAGAGGGGCACTCTGGGCTTGCAGGAAGGGCAACTAGGCCTGGTCAATCCTAGGATCTTTAGACCAGCTAGTGGATTAAAGATAACATTGTCAGTAATTTTAACAGACCCAGGATAGTTTTATAAAAGCATAATAAGATATGTAAGAATAAAATCGATTGTAGTGAGCTCACAAAGGGGTGTTGCCATGTTTTGGCACCACTGGAAACTGGAACTCAATGCCTGGAAGGGTGGTGGAGCCGGAAATCCTCATAACATTTGAAAAGTAGTTGTGATGATAAGGCATACAAAGCTGTGGGCCAAGTACTAGAAAATGGGACTGGAACAGTTAGGTGACTGGTTTTGACCAGTTCATCATCAATGGGCTGAAGGGTCTTTTTGTGGGCTGTAGATCTCTTGGACAATATGGTCTAGTATGTCTCCAAATCAAGTTTGCAGAATCATGATTTGTTTGGTTTAAAGGCTGCATTCTTGGAGAGTCCTAACTCATCTCTGAAGGATTATAAGGAATATACCATCTTAGGGCACTGTTGGATGCTTCCAGCCCATTGATATTGATCTTGAGCTGTCACAGCTGCCCATGATCTGATGTAGCTTAATAAATCAGCTCTGCTTGGTTGTGCCTGAAATATATGAGGTTGTTGTTAATAATGTACACCAGTTTAGTATCGATAGCTTACACTTGTAGGTCCAAATTATTATTTTTTTTTCTAAGTGAGATTTGGACATTTTCTAAGAACATCAGAGATGATCATTTGAAAACCCTGTTTTCTTGTACTCCTAAATCTTACCCTTGAATCTTTGCAAGTAGATGTCATCGTCATAAAGGTATGCTGGATAAGGTTTGAATAAAACAAGCTGGTGATCCTCCTGTCCTATCTATGGTGTGTTCTGTGAAGAAGATCAGAAAGGAGAAAATCATTGGTCACAAAATTCAAGGGATAAGATTTAAGAAACCAATTCATCTTTGTAAATCAGTATTGTCTTCTAGTGTAGGAATCTTCTGCATAGGATCAGGTCTAATACTGAGGAATAAATTGAACTGAAAAAATCCAATGGGCTTTTGTTGATGTGACATTTGTTATTGTTAAAAATAAGGCTATGTTTCCTTGCAGCTGTCATAGATGATGTTGGTTTATACCATGCTCACAATTCTTTCTTTTGAAAACTACAATGTCACGTGATACAGATAGATTTTTATGAATATGTTCCCTATCTTCACATAAAGATTTACAAGGATGGAGATATTGAGCTATAGGGAGAGGCTGAACAGGCTGGGGCTATATTTCCTGGAGTGATAGAGGCTGAGGGGTGACCTCATAGAGGTTTATAAAACCATAAAGGGCATAGATAGGGTGAATAGACAAGGTCCTTCCCCAGGGTAGTGGTGTCCAAAACTAGAGGACATAGGTTTAAGGTGAGATGGGAAAGTTTTGAAAAGGACTTGAGGGGTAACGTTTTTAAGGAGACGGTGGTGTGTGTATGGAATGAGCTGCCAGAGGAAGCGGTGGAGACTGGTTCAATTACAACAATGAAGAGGCATCTGGATGGTTAAATGAATAGGAAGGGTTTAGAGGGATATGAGCCAAGTGCTGCAAATGGGCCGAGATTAATTTTGGATATCTGGTCGGCACGGATAAGTGGGACCGAAGGATCTGTTTCCACGCTATACATTTCTATAACTCTTTGACTCCATATCCTGGCTAATGGATAATTCAAACGGTAATCTGAGGAAACATTATTTACTGAAAGATATTTTATAAGATATCAGTTCTCGTGGGCCCTGGATAAGATGTATGAAACAACATCCATTATTAACATGGAGCTTTGAAAATGCTTGGCACCTCAGAAGTTGAAATTATGTTCTTCAGGATAATAATTTTGTTTAAATAGCTTAAGGACTTTGTTAATTCACTTTGTATTGAGGAGTGCATGAATAGTGCTGTATGTGTTCAAAATGTCAATCCAATCAGCGTGAAACTTGACTTTGAAGCTGAGAGTGTTTTGTACAAAGTGGTTTTATTCTAGTTTGAGCTTGTCTTGAATCTAAATGTTATGCTTACGAGGAGGGCTGCTTTTGGATTGGATACCGTCTTTCTGATGTAACACTGCATCACCTTTACTCTGAGTTGCTTGATGTCAAATGTATTTGGGCAAATGTTAGTCAGGTGATGAATGGAAAAAGTGAGGACTGCAGATGCTGGAGATCAGAGTTGAGAGTGCGGTGTTGGAAAAGCACAGCAGGTCAAGCAACACCAAGGAACAGGAGAATCGACATTTTGGGCATAAGCCCTTCATCAGGCCTATAAACACACTTGCCCTAATGTTTTGACTTGGGTTAGGATCACATTTTCTCTGATGAAGGGATTTTGCCTGAAACATTGATTCCCCTGCTCCTTGGATGCTGCCTGACCTGCTGTGCTTTTCCAGCACGACACTCTCGGCAGGTGATCAATGGACTCAATGTTGTAATCTGGAATTTTGTAGTGACAATGGACAGTTTTCTTCATGAATCATGATAATATATCAAAGTAACATTGCAATGGTCCTCCCAGAACATAGAGCTGCTTTCTCATTGGACAGAGACAATGGATGGTGGTTTAACCTGAGGGTCACCATCCCTCAGGTCCGGGGAGAGGTTGAAAAGGAGAATCCTTCATGGTAATCTCAGCCGGTGTGGGAATTGAACCCATGCTATTGGCATCTGCTTGTATTGGACTGCAGCCAACTGAACTGACCAGCCTCTACTATACAAACCCCCATTCAGTAACATGCAGATTTTCACATACATACAGACCAAATCTGATGTCTCAACTAACCATACCAGCAATCTAAACTTTCTTAAATCTGCATTTGGTCTAAATCTATACAGAGCGATGCAATTTAAATGTTAAGTCAAAGCCACAGAAATTAAATGCATGAAAGTAAAACATTCCATTACATGAGAGGTGAGGTTGAACAAATTTTAGCCATAGAAGATTTAAACTTCGGAACCCAGTATTTCAGAATCATCAAAATTATTCAATGGTGACCCTTAAAACACATGTAAATGTATTAGAAATAAACCCCAAATTATGAGCTCTCAAACCAAAGGCAAGTTGACAGATTCGCAAATCCAAGTATGACAGGATTGGTGTGCATTTTTGTTGCTGTTTTCTTCCAGCTGTATCCAAGCAAAATTTTATAGCTGTCCTTAAACTATTATCCGACTCTATATGTTTGTATCAAAATGAGCTCAGAACTATTGATCTGCAGTGAATTCAATATCTAGTAGTGTTTGTCTAGCTCTTTGTCCTCCAAACAGTACTTGTATCAGATGATATCCAATTACTGTCTGACGCGTGTCCGGTGTTGGTGCAGGGGAATGAGAGTGTGGAGGAGATGGAACAGAAGGCTAATAGAGATGGGAATCAAGCTGTTTGTGAGAACCTGATCAGAATAATTTTAGACCACAGTTAATTTAATATGGTTGCAAAAGATACATAATTCTGCACGAGCTGAACTGTGTGTGTCACGTATTTCAGATTAGAATGAATACAAACAAAACAGCTGAGATTTCAAACTGCAGCAGGCACTGAATTTTACCAGAAATGGATTGTGTCAGTTTTGCTGAGTTTCATGGAGGGTTTCTCTCGGTGAGTCTGAGGGAGATTGGTCACTCTGAAACCCGCCTCATTAGGTATGCAGCACACACTGAGATGCCCCACTTCCACAATCAGCGAGGTACACCCCACTGCCAAGGACCTCCCAGGATACCAGGCACCAGCCTATTTGTAAAGCTCAGCTGTGTGCACCAGGCCAGGTTCTGCCAGCACAGAGTTGCCCTTTACTGCCCACATAGTGGCAGAGGAATGAAAACAAATGTTTCTGCAGGTCTACAGGTGGCATGGCTAAGAGGTCATTACAAGCTCACCTTCACAAACATATTGCTATTTTTTAAAAAAACAACAAGCTACACAGATTACACGTCCTTAGTTGCTTTGAAGCTTTCATCTTCAAAACTTGTCCTAGGGAATGCTTGCAATGATTAGAACAAGGTCAGGCAGGTGGATTCAGTGAATACAGCTCCCTGATTCGGGCTGTTAACTTGGTCCAATTAGAGAGTCCTGTGACAGATATAAACAGGAGGGCAGCATTGCCCTCTAAGAAGGGCACTGCTTATCACTGGCCACTTGGGTGTTTCTTTTCTTTCTGGTGGTGAGATTGAATAAAGATCTGTACACCTTGTGTGTTTCACTGTGTCCCACACCAGCGCACAACAACATGGGTGCTGGGGAAAATATAAACACTACCGCAATTAGGCGGTAGTGTGGGGGAAAAAAATAAACAGGAGAGTCAGAGGAATAAAAAATATATAAACAGGAGGGTCAGAGATTCTGTTCACTCTGAGAGTTACCCCTGAGGGAGCTGGATCAGCAATACCCACACTCCATGAGTGAATAAAAGAAAACTCCAGGTATGGTCTCAGCAATTTCCATTGCGCATTTATGTCCCCGAGTATAGAAGGTTGTCCTTGGCACATTGAGTTGCAGGCTCAGTATGATAAGCACAGGAACACCCCCCGAACCTCCATGATTGCTTTCTTCTTTATACAGCCATCATGCTGATTAGTACTAAGCTTCCACATGATGTGCCCACACACCAATTTGAATTATTGTCTAATAACCCATCATTACCACCTGAGTCGTGGACCCAAAAGCTTAGCCGTGCCAACCATGCATTGGGATTTTCCTGCTGGATTTCCAAGGAAGGGACCTTCATAACTGAAGCAGTTTATCAAACCACACAGGTGACAACCCTAATGGATTTTGCAGGAACTATGCTGTCTTTTTGTGAAAAAAAGTTGCCATATTCCCTGTTTGAGATCTCAAAGTCACTTTGACAGGTACTGAATGTGTAAGTAGAATAAGGGGTAGGGTGGCAGGTGAGTGGGTGAGACGGTAGTGAGGGCCAGGTATTGGTGGTCACTGGGTGTTTCAAGAGAAGTGGGCTGGTACAAAAAGCAAGGTCGGGTGAGTGTCCATGGAGCTGAGGGATTTGCTCCAGGTCCTGAGAGGTCCCAGGGAGCATCTTCCAGGGTACAGAGCTGAAGATGTGGGCCATCAATTCATTATGTGGGTCAGAATTGAACCTGGATGGCACGGTGGCTCAGTGGTTAGAACTACTGCCGCACAGCTCCAGGGACGTGGGTTCAATTCGTGCCTCAGGAAACTGTCTGTGTGGAGTTTGCACATTCTCTCCGTGTCTGAGTGGGTTTCCTCCAGTTTCCTCCCACAGTCCAAAAATGTGCAGATTAGGTGAATTGGCCATGCTAAATTGTCCACTGCATTTGGTGCATTAGTTATAGGGGAATGGGTCTGGGTGGGTTGCTCTTCGGAGGGTTGGTGTGGACTTGTTGGGCCGAAGAGCCTATTTCCATAAGACCATAAGATATAGGAGTGGAAGTAAGGCCATTCGGCCCATCGAGTCCACTCCGCCATTCAATCATGTCTGATGGACATTTCAACTCCACTTACCTGCATTCTCCCCGTAGCCCTTAATTCCTTGTGACATCAAGAATTTATCAATCTCTGCCTTGAAGACATTTAGCGTCCCGGCCTCCACTGCACTCTGCGGCAATGAATTCCACTGGCCCACCACTCTCTGGCTGAAGAAATGTCTCCACATTTCTGTTCTGAATTTACCCCCTCTAATTCTAAGGCTGTGTCCATGGGTCCTAGTCTCCTCGCCTAATGGAAACAAGTTCCTAGCGTCCACCCTTTCCAAGCCATTTCCATACTGCAGGGATTCTAATCTCGTTCTTTTAAGAAATGTTCAATGACCCATAAATTTCTAATTTATTGTCATCTTTGTTTATTATTTTACTAAGCAAATTCCATGAGCAACGTTAGTTTTTAACGGTTGTATTTCTCTGTTTGGCTTTGTTATGGTTTTCATTGTTTCCCTCTTGTCTGTCTAAGGTTAATCATATCCTTAGGCTCAAACTGACCAATATTCTGAGCTAACATGTTTAAATGGCAATACACAATAAAAATTACTCCACGATTCACGCAGTGAAAAGAAAATAAGCAGATTTCATGAAGGTCACTTTTGTCTTTGTGATTTTATCAACTCTATTTAGAATTAGAATCAGAATTAGTTTTTATTGTCACATGCACTCATGCATAGGGATACAGGAATACAGTGAGAAGTGTAAAAAGTCATCATTTCAGGCATCTTCTTAGGTAGAAAGGTGCCGAAGGACAAAATCTTAGATATAAATTAGAAAAGTAGATTAATAAAATTAAAAGTTCAGCATTACAATCCTTCTAAAGCAGAGAAAGAGAGAGAACAAAATAAATGCAGATGAAGCAGTTGAGTCCACTCTGGGTTTCAGCTGGGAGTCCACACTGAGCTTCTAACTGCACTACCGAGGGACTGTTTTTCATGGGAACTAAAAATGTCTAAAACTAAATAAGAAATCAGCGATACAAGCAGTGAGTGGAAAACTACAATAATGGGTGACTTTAATTTATAAATAACTATTTATTGCCAGCGAAGATCTACTGGAGTCTGTATGTAACTGTTTTTAGAACAGTACACTGAGAAACCAATCATAGAACAAGTTATTCTAGTGTGGCTGTTGTGCCATGAGTAAAAATAAATTTGATCTTCAGCATATATCTTTCTTTGTTTCAAATTACTCTTGCTGACCCAAACTTCCAGCTCCTTGGATGCTCCCTGACCTGCTGTGCTATTCTGGCACCACAGTTTTCAACGCTGACACTCCAGCACCTGCAATCTTCACTTTCTCCAAACCTTTTGGGGAAGAGTGATCATAATATAATATAATTCTTCATTAAAATGGACAGTGAAATGGTCAAATTCAAAACTTAAGCTCCTGAGTTTAAATAAAGTGAACTGTAAGGGCATGAGGTGTGAATTGTCAAGACTGGGTTGAGGATGTCACCAAAGGAGTTGACACTGCATTAGGCACTGGTTCACATTTAGAGAAAATGTGCATGAATTACAACTGTTATTCAACCTTCACAGCTGGATCTTAGTCAAAGCTTAGATCTAATCTATTTGTTGTGAGACCCCTTAGCTTTGATTATTACTTACTGTTTAGCATGCAAGTGGGGCGGTGCGGTGGCTCAGTGGTTAGCACTGCTGCCTAACAGCACCAGGATCCCAGGTTTAATTCCAGCCTCGGAAAACTGTTTGTATGGAATTTGCACATTCTCCCTGTGTCTGTGTGTGTTTCCTCAGTGTGCTCCAGTTTTCTCCCACACTCCAAAGATGTGCAAGTCAGGTGAATTGGTCATGCTAAATTGCCCATAGTGTTAGGTGCATTACTCAGAGGGAAATGGGTCTGAGTGGGTTACTCTTCAGAGGGTCAGTGTGGACTTGTTCGGCTGAAGGGTCTGTTTCCAAACTGTAGAGAATCTAATCTAGTCTTGCTTGATAACTTCACCACATTTTTAAGAATACGAGGTCCTGCTTTCTCAAACCCTCCTGTGCTCTTCATTAAACCTTCATTGATCCTGTGGTTTGGTGGTAATAGTTAAGTGGGGGGATATGCTGGTCCATGAGGCTTGCAGATTGTGTTGAAGTACAATTCTGCTCCTGTTGACAGCCCTCAGTATCTCATGGATCTGCTCTATTTGTTCGAAGTCCATTCCATTTAACATAGTATTAGTGCCACACAACATTATGTAAGGTATTATTAGTATGAAGGCAGGATTTTATCTCCACCAGCACTCCGTTGTGCAGGTTAATAAGGATGAGGTTACGTGTGTTTTTCCCTCTTGTAGGTTCCCCCACCACCCGCCGCAGACTCAGTCTAGCAGCTATGTCCTTTAGAACCCAACCAGCTTGATCAGTAGTGCTGCTGCTGAGCCACTCTTGGTAGTGGCCATTGAAATCTCCCAACCAGAATATATCCCCCAAACAGAGCCCTTGTCACCATCAGTGCTTCCTTCAAATGGTGTTCAATGTGGAGGAGCACCGATTCATCAGCCGAGGGAGGATGTGTATGCTGATCACAGGAGGTTTCCTTGCCCATGTTTGACCTTTGGCCATGAGACTTCATGGTATCCAAAGTCAAGGTTGAGAACTCCCAGTGTAACTCTCTCTTGATTATACACCACTGTAATGCCACCTCTGCTGGGTCTGTTCCTATCAGTAGGACTGGACATATCCAGGGATGGTAGTGGTGGTGCCTGAGATATTGTCTGTGTGGTCTGATGCTGTGCATGTGATGATGTCAGGCTGTTGCTTGACTAGTCTCTGAGACAGCTCTCCCCATTTTGGCATGAGCTCTCTGGCGTTAGTGAGGAGGACCCTGCAGAGTCAACAGGACTGTTTCTGTCATTGTATTTTTCAGTGCTTAGGTCGATGCCAGATGATCAGTCCAGTTTCATTGCTTTGAGTGGCTTGCTAGGCCATTTCATAGAGCAGCTGAGAGTCCATGGCATTGCTGTGGGTCTGGAGTCACATGTAGGCCAGATCAGGTGAGGATGGCAGATTTTCTTCTGTGAAGAACATTAGTGAGCCAGGTAGGGTTTTTCCAACAATTGACAATGATTTCATGGTCATTAGATTAGAATCTTAATTCCAGATACTTATGGAATTAAAATTCTATCATCTGCCAGAGCAGAATCTGAACTTTGGTCTCAAGAACATTACCTGGGTTTCTGGCTTGATAGTCTCATGATAATATCATTTGGTTATCACCTCCCGTTGAATGGCATATTGACTTTCGTTGTAAGAGAATTTAAATTCATAAGTAAGGATGTCTTGCTGCAATTATACTGGCTCTGGTAAGATCACACGAGGAAGATTGCATGCAGTTTTATTAAAGAAATAATATACTTGCCGTACTGTGCAGTGAAGGTTTATCAGGCTGATACTGGGGATGGCAGGGCTTTGTCTGAGGAGAGCTTGGTTTGACTTGGCCTGTATTCAGTAGCGATCGGATGGACCAAATGGAATCTGATAGCAATGTAAAATCTTTTAAGAAGGCTGATCCAGATAGATGCAGGAAAAATATTTTCCCTGGTGTGGGAGTCCAGAGCCAAGGGAGACCCTTTTCAAATGTTTTATGTTAGTCAATGATAGTAATCACAATTGGTTTATATTGGATTTGTATACGGTGGACTGTAAGTGACAGTAACTGATAACATTGTGCCAGATTTCTGCTGAGGCACGTCACTTTGAGAAAGGTTTAAAAATGACTACATCACCCAAATCAAGATCCAGCCTCCATTTCTGACAGGCCCCATTTTTAAATAGAGATGTAAGGAAGCAGGATATGTATTACAAAAGCAGGAAATCCAATCTCAGCAGAGCCATTTGATATGATTGAGTGTGAACAAACCTAATTTTCATAGTTCCAAAGGCCTTTACCTCCAATATGGAGAGCAGGATTTAATGGAGGAGAGGTAAGATCTGATGAAAGATTGATTTATGGTCTGTTTAAATGTTATGATCTATAGTTATTTGAATCATAACCCTTAAAATTTAAAAAAAAACAATGGGTATGTAGTTTTTTACACTGTATAAAAACAAAACAAGGACCTACTGCTGGGGTACATTGATTGACAGATCATCTTTTGTGGTCAAGAAAAAAGAATCTACTTATGCAATTTCAAAGACTGCACTCTTTAGATTTTACAAGATTTGCTATTAGGTAGAGCCCATTATGAGTGTTTGGCTGAGTTTCAAAAGGTCTGGAACTAATGGATTGATAATTTGAAGAAGTTCCTAAATGTCTATTAATCTTTGATGTGGTCAGTGAAACATGTTTTTCAGAGCAGATTTATCACTTGAGATGACTTTGAATGACTTTGAACGAGCTTTATGAAGGAGAGACTTTTACAGTGGAATGGAGATTTCAAGACTAGGGGCATATTTTAAAGGTGAGAAGAGAAAGATTTGAAAAGACACGAGAGAGAACTACTTTACTTAGAGAAGTAGTCTGTGTGTGGAATAAGCTTCCAGAGGAAGTGATGGATGTGGGTTCAGTTATAATGGTTAATAGACATCTGGTTAAGGACATGAATAAGAAATATTTGGAGGAATATGGGGCCAAGCGCAGGCAGGTGGGAGTAGTTTAGTTTGGGATTATGGTTGGCATAGGCTGGTTGGACCAAAAGGTCTGTTTCATGCTGTATGAATCTATGTCTCGATGAATGTTGGAATGAGACCACTGTGAGATTGTTAGAATTTTCAATTTTCCTTCTCCCAATTAAAAAAAAATTAATCCTGATGTCTATCCATAGCAGATACTAGATGAGAGGTATGGTGGTCTTTCAGAGGGCATGGAGAGATGAGGGGGAATAGGAAGATTATGAAGGGGCATACAGGTGGTATAGAGAATGTGAAGGAGATTGCAGAAGCTTGAGTGGATTGAGGCATGAGGGTTTGATAATTTTGTGTTCTTCATTTGAACTGGGTGAGTGTCCTCATCTGCTAGCCTCATCATCCACCCATCTCTGAAAATATTGTGGCTGGGGGCCTTTTAAATAAATGTGATCAGAAAATTGGGAAGTTTCTGAACTCCTAACTAATCTTACCTCCTTCTCAATAAAGATGTGGCCAAATGTCATTAATACATCATGGTACATTACTTATGATTGTTGATGGCCTGTTTTATGGATCTAACTGTGAAAATAAGCAGCAAAAGTGTAACTTCAATCAAAATTATTTTTCTTTTTCTTTTCTGACATCTTAGTCTCTTTAATGCTAAAATATTTTTAAAATTGTTTGTGCTGATGCTACATAGAGTGCAGTATGCAATAAAATTGTGTCTTGCATGCAACATTCCCATTAAAAAAATGTTTAATGATTACATTACTACAATTCCTTTAGCAATATCCTGTGACAGTTTATCCCATTTAGAAAATAGATAATAGTGTTCATCGTGCGTTCATTTGATAGGAGCACGAACATTATGCCCAAAATGGAAAATAAGTCGAAATGAGTAGCGCTGGTTAAATATGCAGCTCCTGACCTGACTGTTGATTTTGCAATGCAATCATTTTGAAGAAATGTGACTTTGTCTTAGATCCAGTTTTCGATACTGTAGCCTCTATATGAGACAGACTGAAACTGAGTCTCTTCCATTAGTGCATTGTCACAGCGATAATCTTCAATTTGCTCAAAATAGCACCTTATTTTCATCATATTCACAATAGCAGCATATACATGAGATAATTCTGCAAACATAATATCTACCACTAAATGTGTAGTGACTAGTTGGGAAGGGGGAAATGACTTCTCATTTGCTATAATGCTCTCTTAGTCAGACACTGCCAATATATTTATTTCTTCTTTACTATGCAACAATCACATTTTAATTAACAATGTAATTAACAAGAACAAAATGAAGGAGCTAATTATAAGGTTTCCTTGAGTCAAAGAAAGTGGGATTTTGTTACCTTTAAACCACAAAAAAGTTAGTAGCAAAATCAAATACTCATATAAGCTTAAAAAGAGAGCGCGTCTGAAATGGTCAGAATGAACAAAGACTTTGCAATTCAAAAATGCTTTTGAGTCTTTGAGATATGTAACCTGAGACTGCACTTATTTACTTATTGATTGGTTTGTTCAGCAATGGTGAACTTTATAAATTTCTCGCAGAATGATGGTTTCCCTAATTTATTACTGGGTGCTGAATTCCAGGATATTGAGAGACACAGAGACAGGGAGAGAGTTATTAAGTCCTTGCTGCTACAGATCTGTATTATTTCCCTTTTCTTCTGCTCAACAGCATTCGTTGAAATAGTGTTCATTTGTGGTCTAAGACTGGTCCAACTATCTGGATATTCCACAGACAATCTTTCATAACCAATTTTATACAAGTGTGAATAAAAGTAAGAAAAGCAAATATCTTAAACAAAAACAGAAAATGCTGGAAAATAAAAGAAGGCCTGGGACTGCCTGTGGAGAGAAAGCAGCGTTAATCTTTTGGGTCCAGTGACCCTTGTTCAGAATAAATTTCTCGTGTTGATTCAATTGTCTAGTTTCAATGTCTTAAGATAAAAGGGTGACTTCAATGCAGGTAGTTTCACTTATTCCATATGTATCTCCTGGTCTTGCCTCACTTCAGTGGTCAGAGGGTCATGATAGTCATTTTAAGTTAGTAGTTTTCCTTAATCAAAATCTTTTTGTTCCCTCAAAGTCTCAGGGCAACAATCAGACACTGAAGGTTTAAATTTGGTCGTTGTTGTTTAACATTATGGCATCAAAATGTATGTATTAAATAGACAGATATATAGGAGATATAGATAAATAATTTGGTTTATCTCTTCATTTTCAGTGTTCTGTGGGAATTGAGGATAATTTGATTCACTGCTTTGAGTTTTCCTCTGCCCTCTGCTGGGTTTTAATGAAATTGTTGAATTTAATTGACCATGCTGTAGGATTCAACTTTACCACAGCCTTCTTCCAGGATAAGATGCTAATTTTGATGCATATGCTCCACATTACTGAAATGACTCCAAAAAGGCAAGTATCCCATCACTAATTTACACATTTCTTATTTACATATCGAGAGTCCTTGACACTGATCCAGCCCCGTCAGAGCCAGCTCTCAGAGTGAACAGAACCTCTGACACTCTTGTTTATATCTGTCAGCCAGGGCTCCCTAATTGGATCAGGTTAATAACCCTAGTTGGGGAACTCATATCCTATGGGGTGCACCTGCTGACCTTGCTACAAATTCTACAATTATGTCACAGAAATATATTATAAGAGAGCAAAACCTACGCTTACGTTTTCTTTTCAGCCACCACTCGTGTTGAGTTCTTTACGTGAAGGTGTAGATACTGAATATTGATTTGAATTTACCTGTTGCACTGCAACCCAAAATGGGGCTAAGAAAATTGGAACCAGTGATTTGAAACAGTTCCCCGTTTGTCCAAAAGATGATGTTTCTTTTTCCCCTGGAATCAAACTAGCAGCATAAATCTGATTAGCTCTGCATTTTAGAACTTCTAAATGCACATTGAAAGGTATTTGTTACTGAAGGTAGAAATTGGTTATTAATTGAATGCATCCAGTTGAGGTTCAGATACTGAGCTGATAGTCTTGCATTACCCAGGGTTTGAACCTTTAGGAATATTTTAATGCATAGTCCTGGTGGTTTAGAGGTCAGAGGTTAAGTATGTTTCAATCAGAATAAGGAAGATGGCTGCAGAGTATGCAGCTGAGTCCAGGAGCCTGAGGACCGTCTGCTCCATTCCCTTTTATTTTAAATTTGTTTTCCTTTTCCCTTTCTTTTTTAAACTTACCTTCTTGAGGAGAGCTCAGACAGCATCAGCAGAGGTGAGGTGTTTTCAGCACAGTGGAGGCAAGTCTGTGTTCTTGGTAGGGCAGACTCAGTGGGATGTGATGTCCCAGTGGTATTATCGCGGAACTGTTAATTCAGACACCCAGAGAATGTTCCAGGGATCCGGGTTTGAATCCCGCCACAGTGAGTGGTGGAATTTGAAATCAATAAAAAAACTCTGGAATTAAGAGTCTCATGGTAGTTCTGAATCCATTGTTAATTGTGGAAAAGGCTCATCTGGTTCACTAATGTCCTTTAGGGAAGGAAACTGCCATCCTTATCCGGCCTGGCCTACATATAATTCCAGACCAAAAGCAATGTGGTTGACTCTTAACTGCCCTCTGGGCAATTAGGGATGGGCAATAAATTCTGGGTCTAGCCAGTGATGCCATCATCCCATGACTGAATAAAACAAAAGATGAAAGGAGGTGAATTTGGACCCAGTGCCTATTGTGGGACCTCGCAGCATAAGCAGCAGCTGTTTTGGGTGGTGGGTCCAACATTAAGCTTTGGGCCCAGTTCAGGACCTGGCAGTTTCAGCTGCATTGCCAAGATTAGCCTCTTGCGGACTCACAGCAGTGATGATTTTAATGGAGACAAGTTGATGCCAAAGAGTGCCAACTGTGTTCTAGCGGCATTGGTGTCGTGAAGGGAGTCGAGACTAGCTGATGACTTTGCGCTGGCAGTGTCAGGTTGGAAGAGTTTAGATCAGAATGGTGCTGGAAAAGCACATCAGGTCAGGCAGCATTCGAGGAGCAGGAAAATCGACGTTTCGGGCAAAAGACCTTCATCAGGAATAGAGGCAGGAAGCCTCCAGGGTCAGATGTGTATTAAATTCATTGATGCATGGACGGAGGGGGTAAAGGTAACGCTTTTGCTGAGGACCGATCGTTTGTCCTCAGTGACAGGAAGGTCTGTGGGGAAAGTGAAAATTCAACAGGGTTGGGAGCTAGGACCTGGGGTAGGTGTGGAGCAGGGAGTGGGGGCGGAACCTGTAACTGTAGTGGGTGTGGTGGTAGGGGGAATAGGGGTGATATTCACCTCAGGGTTCTGGGGGAAGGGATTGGTGACAGTGGAATCTGTTGGGGGGGGGGGAGGGGGGAGGGCGTGCCAGCAGAATGCAGATGAATGGCATTGGTGGGGATGGAAGTGGTGGTGAACACGGCAGGAGAGGGGGCGGAAGTCACTGAGCTTGTGATGTCAGCAATGAAATGGGGAGCGGAAGTGATGTCATGTGTGGTGCATGAGGAATCGTGAGGGGCAGAAGTGGCTGTGGAAGTGGCCATGATGGGGTCAGAAGTGATGTCATCGATCACCGTGGGGATGGTAGCTGTACCAGCCACGGGGGAATCTTCTGGAATGTTTGAAGAGCGCTGGTTATGGAGGTGGGTGTATAAAAGTTTGTTTTACTTACAGTTTTTGATGTTTGACATGGTGTTGAAATACTGTTTGTTGAGAGTATGAAGTCTTCTTAGAATATAGTACCGAGTGGGTCCTTTGCAGTTCTGAGAGAGTGTGGCCCTCAGCTGAGGCAGGGCTGACTGTAGAGAGGTTAGGTGCTGGTGCCTGGCTGTGAGTGTGGAGCGGAGGATCCGGAAGGGGAACTGTTTCTGGTGGTTTTGCATTTGCAGTCTGTACTGGTTGTCCTGTTCGGTTCCCAACTGCGTTGGGTTGAATGTAGTCTGGAGTCCATGTGGGATCAGTTGGTTACGGAGGCAGGCACTGAGGAAGCAAATGTGACTGTGGTAGCGAGTCTGTTTCAGGACATGGTTGAAGAGCTTCAGAGCAGAGGAGATGATCTGGGGGTTGCAGTGAGAGAGAGACTCACTGAGATTCTTGTGGAGAGAGGAGAACTTCTTCAATGTTGGCATCCTTGCAATAGGATTCGCAGTAGGGTTAATATCAACTAGGCAAAAATGAGGACTGCAGATGCTGGAAACCAGAGTTTAGATTAGAGTGGTGCTGGAAAAGCACAGCAGGTCAGGCAGCATCCGAGAAGCAGGAAAATCGACGTTTCGGGCAAAAGCCCTTCATCAGGAATAGAGGCAGGAAGGCTCCAGGGTCACCCTGGATGAAGGGTTTTTGCCTGAAATGTTGATGTTCCTGGTCTTCGGATGCTGCCTGACCTGCTGTGCTTTTCCAGCACTATTCTGATCTAAACACTGGTTTCCAGCATCTACAGTCCTCACTTTTGCCCTGTCAGGATGGAAGACCCCAGTTCCAGGACAGTGGCTAAGGCACTTCGCAAGAAGGACTATAGCATTAAAAATCACACTACACCAGATTATAGTTCAACAGGTTTATTTGGAAGCACTAGCTTTCGGAGCACTGTTTCACCTAACGAAGGAGCAAAGCTCTAAAAGCTAGTTCCTCCAAATAACTATGTTGGACTACAATCTGGTGTTGTACACTCCAGACCAACACCAGCACCTTCAAACCATAACTATAATATTGAACTTGTAACTTTATTTCTCCATCTTTTACCTTTAGATTCTTTATCTTGGCTTATTTTCTGTGGTTTAAAGATGACACAGGAGAGTGGCGAGATTATACAACACTTCTCACTGTACTTGTAACAATTACACATAACAAGTACATGTGACAATAAATAAATCAGTCAGTCAATCAATCATGATTGCAGTAGAACATGGCTTAGGGAATTTAAACGTACTGAAAGCCATAAAGTGTGCATGTGAACGCTGATAACACACCTTAGAATGTGATGGCAAATACAGAAAGTAACTCGTCCTTCCTTTTTTCATGAATGCATACAACTGCAAAAATAACACTCCAATTGGAAGTACTGAAGTGTCAGTTAATGTCTGTTGAGCAGAGAAAAGAAAAATTCAAATTATTAGATTACCTACAGTGTGGAAACAGGCCCTTCAGCCCAACAAGTCCACACCGACCCGCCGAAGCGTAACCCACCCAGACCCATTCTCCTACATTTACCCCTTACCTAACACTATGGGCAAGTTAGCACGGCCAATTCACCTAACCTACACATTTTTGGATTGTGGGAGGAAACCCATGCAGTCACGGGGAGAATGTGCAAACTCCACACAGCCTGAGGCGGGAATTGAACCCTGGTCTCTGGCGCTGTGAGGCTGCAGTGCTAACCACTGTGCCACCGTGCCGCCCAGTGTAGTGTAGTGAAATAAAGGGATCGTGAAATATTATGGGGCAGGTATCATAAATTTCTCAATAAGAGGACAATAGAATGTTTTCATATTCATACATTCAGCACCCAGCAATTTGCAATATGCATCAAGTACAGACAGTCAGCTTGCAAAATGAACTTACATGTTCATGTAATCACGCAAGGTTAATAGGATGGGAATGTGATGTAGTACATAACTTTTCATGTTACTTGTTCCAAATTTTTTTTACTGTTTCTGAGAAGGGGTTGAACTCTGAGCATCACACCTTAGGAAAGTTAAACTGGCCTTGGAGGGACTACAATATAGATTTACAAGAATGATACCTGGACTTCAGGGGTCAAGTTATGAGTAGAGATTATTACAAATTCAACCTATCTTCTCTGGAATTTGAAAGGTTAAGGGGTGATCTGATTGAAGTCTTCAAGATGACCACAGCAAAAGACAGAGCAAGTAAACATAAACTATTCCCACTGGTTGGGGATTCGAGAACTAGGAGCATAGTCTGGGAATTAGGGCAATTTGTTCAGGATTGACTTTAGAAGGTCATATCGTCATCTGGCATAGAAACAGATGCTTCAGTCCAACTAGTCCATGCCAACTGTGTTTCTCCAACTAAATTAGTTCTATTTGCCTGTGTTTATCCCTTTTTGCTCTAAACCCTTCCTATTCATGTACCTGTCCAAATGTTGTTTCAATGTTGTAACTATACCAGCATCTTACACTTCCTCTGGCATTTCATTCCACATACAAACCATCCTCTTTGTGAAAAGGTTGCGTTTCATGTCCCTTTTAAATCTTTCTCCTCCTTACTTTAAAAATATGCCCCTTTGTTTTGAACTCCCCCAGCCTAAGGAAAAGACCTTGACTACTCAACCAATCTCTGCCCCTCCTGTTTTTATAAACCTCTGTAAGGTCACCCCTCAATCTCTTATGCTCTGGTGAAAAACGTCCCAGCCTACCCTTATAACTCAAACCCTCTAATCATGGCAACATGCTGGAAAATCTATTCTAAACCCTCTCCAGTTTAATAGCATCCTTGTTATAGCAGAGCAATTAGAACTGTACACAGTACTCCAAAAGTGGCCTCACTAACATCCTGAACATCCTCAACATGACGTCCCACCTCCTATACTGAATGGTCTGAGCAATGAAGGCAAGCATGCTCAACACCTTCTTAACAATCCTGCCTACCTGTGAAATGTACTTGAACACCTAGTTCTGTCTGTTCAACAACATTACCCAGGATCCTACCACCAAATGGACTCGTTTGCTTCACCAAAATACAATACCTTACATTTATCCAAATAAAACACCATATGCCACTCCTCAACCATTGGTCCAATTGGCAAAGATCACTTTGTAACCTTCCTCACTGTCGACTATACCACCAATACTGAGCTTGAGTTTGATTTATTATGATCACATGTACCAACATACAGTGAAAAGTATTGTTTTGCATGCTGTACAGTCAGATCATACCATACAAAGTGCCTCAGAGTAGCAGAACAGAGTGCAGAAGACAGTGTTACAGCCACAGAGAAGGTACAGAGACAGCAAGACCAAAAATTAACTTTCATGACGTCTGTTCAAAAGTCTGATAAAAGCGAAGAGAAAGCTGTTCTTGAATCTGTTCATACATGTATTCAAACTTTTACATCTTCTGCTGGTGGAAAACCAGGGAAGAGAGTATAACTGGGGTGGGAGGGGTCTTTGATTATGTTGGCTGCTTTCCAGAGGCAGCGGGTAATATAGATGGAATCATTAGATAGGAAGTTAGTTTACGTGATGGATTGGACTGTAATTATAACTCTCTGTAGCTTCTTGCAGTCTTGGGAACAGTGGTTGTCATACCACACTGTGATGCATCCAGATAGGATGCTTTCTATGGTGTGGAGAAAGTGAGGTCTGCAGATGCTGGAGATCAGAGCTGAAAATGTGTTGCTGGAAAAGCGCAGCAGGTCAGGCAGCATCCAGGGAACAGGAGAATCGACGTTTCGGGCATAATTCCTGAAGAAGGGCTTATGCCCGAAACGTCAATTTTCCTGTTCCCTGGATGCTGCCTGACCTGCTGTGCTTTTCCAGCAACACATTTTCAGCAGCTGCTTTCTATGGTGTACCTATAAAAATTGGTAAGAGTCCCCGTGGACATGCTGAATTTCCTTAGCCTCCTGAGGAAGTAGAGACATTGTTGTAAAGACTTGCTAAGAGAAGGCAGATGTTAGTGAATTTTGAAGTGAATTGAAAATCATCCCAGTCTCAGAAGGCCACATGCTGCACTCTCATTTCAGGGAGTGCCACCTGGTGTAGAGGTTAATGGGTTGAGTAAGTAGTGTTCTCAGCTGGAGCTGAACCTGCACTATTGGCACCACAGTATATCGCAAACAGCCACGAGCCAATGATATTAAGCAATCCCAAATTATGGATACTGCAGAAAATATAACAAGGGTTGCAATGCTAGAGAGGTACTAATCATTACCCTTATGAAATGGAAAGGTGCCACCACCACCAGAAATTATATTAGACAGGAAAGAGATATCCTGAAGAATTCTCATTCTTATAAAAACAAGCTCACTTAAATAGAGGATAATCCTGCCCCACCCTGCAATGCTTATCTTTATCAGAAATGATGACATGCTACGTCACTGTTAGAATGTCACCGGGGTTACCTCTTGTTGCATCGAGAAAATGGTTTATGAAGCTGACGTTGCTGGTCTTTGTGGTGTTCCGGGGACGCATCATCATTGACTGACAATGTCAGGCAATCTGTGGGCCTGGCAGCTCAGCGTCACACAATGCAGTGAGCTGCAGCTGAGATTCTATGCTAAAAGTTGCATGGCCAACCCTTCCAATGAAATGCAATGATTCCTGTGCTCCAGTAACCAAGGGCATATCAATTGTGTAAAGCAACAGTGAAAGGATGGAGATTCTGCAGTTTTGTGCAATTACTTATTTCATGAAAAGATTGTACCACACATTTTCCTGCAGTAATTCAATGAATGGGGTAAAATGAATGATATATGGCCTGTGTTAGGAAACGTTTGGGTTCAATTACTTTTTCTTGTTCCATGTGATTTTTTTCATAAAATCAATTAAACTGTCCCAATAGTGGAACAATTTGCAATTTTCTGAAGAAATTATGTCCTGATGGCAGCATCATTGCTTTGACTGGATGCTTTTTTCTTCTTAAGTTAGTATTACTCCAGCTATTAAAATAATGCTGTTGCAAAATCAGCTGTAAAAATATCCTTCGACAGTTGATCGTTGTCGGTAAAAGTACATTAGTGCCTTAAAACATACATTGTTAGTCAATCCATAATTCTTCATAACTCTCAAATTCCTAGATATTTTATTACGATAAGCATGGCACACTCGTTCTAAAATAACTTCAGCACATATAATGCCTGAAAAATGGATGGTGTTAAAATTGCAATGATTTGGCTTGACATTAGAGTGCTCACATTGACAAAGCCATTGTCAGTCAAAATCAATAAGGTTTTATAGAGGTCTATCTTCTTATCTCTGTACACACTAACATTTCCGTGATGTTAACAGACTAAATCTAACTTCTTGTATGCATGTACATACATATATATTGTGTCAAATTATAGGTATCTCCAATGGTCATGTTTTAGAATTGCAGTTTCACAGCTGTTACCAATGAAAAGGCTTTGTTTTTATTCAATGATATTGTATTAAACAATAAAATGGAAAAGTTGCTCTCTGTTAAATAAATATGATAAACTGAATGTGAACATGTTTGTTTCAGAGGATGCAATGGCAGGGATTCAAAGTTGTACTTCACCCTAAATGATTATTAAAGAAAAGGGTGGAGTGCAGTCAATTTTCACAATCAGCAGCTGATCATGAGTCAAACATTCTGCATTGAATTTTAGAATGATAAATAACGAGCACTGATGTGAAGTGCCAAATTAAAATAGTGTTACTGTGGCACAAGCAAATACAAATATCATTTTGAAATTCCGCTGTCAGTGTCAGGGGTACAAGAAGATCTAGATTACTAATCTCCATGCATATATTATTTTCATGCCTTTCACTTAATTAATGCCATTGGAGACAAATTATGCTTCTTGCTAAACACTGTCAATCATGATGTGAATGAAATACAACAGAGAACCAGCTTTAATCCAATCAACCCACTGACTTTTCCTTGATACCCCTACTTATGAAAATCCGTTTGTTCACATTGGACAACCTGCATACTTACGAAGGTCAGGCAGTCAAAAGCAGAAGATGGATTGCAAAGCCACTGAAATTAAGACAGCTGTGATTATTTGTCAGCTTTTTAGATTTTTAATTTTCCTTGATTTAAATTAACTTCATAGGTTAGTTCTAATGCTCTAGAAGCTTAAGAATATAAGAGTTAAAAGTATGGTTCTGGAAAAGCACAGCAGGTCTGGCAGCATCCAAGGGGCAGGAGAATTGATGTTTCGAGCAAAAGCCAAAACGTCGATTCTCCTGCTGCTCGGATGCTGCCTGATCTGCTGTGCTTTTCCAGTACCACATTCTCGACTCTAATCTCCAGCATCTTTGAAGCCTAGATAGATAACATCCACTGGGTCTGGATGTAGGTTTGCTTGCTGAGGTGGAAGGTTCATTTCAGGACATTTCGTCACTCTACTAGGTAACATCTTCAGTGGGCCTCCGGCGAAGTACTGCTGATGATTCCTGCTTTCTACTTATATGTTTAAGTTTCCTTGGGTTGGTGATGCCATTTCCTGTGGTGATGTCATTTCCGGTTCTTTTTCTCAGGGGATGGTAAATGGGGTCCAACTCGATGTGTTTGTTGATAGAGTTCCGGTTGCAATGCCATGCTTCTAGAAATTCTTGTGCATGTCTCTGTTTGGCTTGTCCTAGGATGAATGTGTTGTCCCAGTTGAAGTTGTGTCCTTCCTTATCTGCATGTAAGGATATGAGTGAGAGAGGGTCATGTCATTTTGTGGCTAGTTGATGTTCATGTATCCTAATGGCTAGTTTTCCGCCTGTTTGTTCAATATAGTATTTGTTACAGTTCTTGCACGGTATTTTGTAAATGACATTACTTTTGCTTGTTGTCTGTATAGGGTCTTTCAGGTTCATTAGCTGCTATTTTAGTCTGTTGGTGGGTTTGTGGGCTACCATGATGCCAAGGGTCTGAGTAGTCTGGCAGTCATTTCCGAGATGTCTTTGATATAGGGGAGAGTGTCTGCTTGTTTGGGTTTGTTGTTGAGAAATCAGCAGACTGTGTTCATTGGAAACCCATTCATTTTGAATACACGGTATAGTTGATTTTCCTCTGCTCTGCGTATTTTCTCTGTGCTGCAGTGTGTGGTGGCTCATTGAAATAATGTCCTGATGCAGCTTTATTGGTGGATGATTGCTTCTGTAGTTCAATATTTGGTTCGTATGTGTTGTTTTCCTGTAGACGCTGGTTTGAAGTTCCCCATTGGCTGTTCGTTCTACTGTGACATCTGTGACATCTACCACCCCCTGATAAAAAGAACAGAAAATGACATCACCACAGGAAATGACATCACCAACCTAAAGAAACCCAAAAATATACATAGAAAGCAGGAATTATCAGCAGTGTTTTGCCTGGAGTCCCACTGAAGATGTTACCTAGTAGGGTGACGAAACATCTGGAAACGAATCTTCCAGCTCAGTGAGCAAACCTACATCCAGAACCTCAACCTGAGCTACAATCTTCTGAAAACTCACTAATCCACTGGGTTTCCCTGATCCAACCTACTTGTTACTTCCTCAAAGAATTCTAACAGGTTTGTCAGGCATGAGCTCCCCTTACTAAATCCATGTTGATTTATACTAATCTGACCCTGCACTTCCAAGAATTTAGAAATCTCATCCTTAACAATGGATTCTAGAATTTTACCGACACCCAAGGTTAGGCTAATCAGCCTATAATTTATCATTTTTTGTCTTGATTCTTTCTTGGACAAGGGGGTTACAATAGTGATTTTCCAAGCATCTGAGACTTCCCCTGACTCCAGAGATCTTTGAAAGGTCACAACCAATGTCTTCGCTATTTCCTCAGTCACCTCCCTCAGAACTCTAGGATGTAGCCCATCGAGGCCAGGAGATTTATTAATTTTTATACCTTTTAGCTTTTCTATCACTTTCTCTTTTGTAATGGCTACCATACTCAAATCTGCCCCCTACCTCTCCTTAATTGTTGGGATATTACTCATGACTTCTACTGTGAAGTCTGACGCAAAGTACTTATTACGTTCTTCAACTATTTCCTTATCTCCCATTATGAGTGGCCCAAATTCTAATTTTGCCACTTGTTTGTTTCTTATGTATTGAAAGAAACTTTTACTATCATTTCTAATATTACTGGCTATCTTACCTTCATATTTGATCCTCTCCTTCCTTATTTGTCTCTTTGTTATCCTCTGTTTGTTTTTGTAGTCTTCCCAAATTTCTGATTTCTCGTGCTCTTGGCCACTTTATAGGCTCTCTCTTTTTCTTTGATACATTTCCTGACTTCCTTTGTCAGCCATGGTTGTCTAATTCACCCCATCCCTGGTAATCTTTCTTTTCTTTGGATGAACCACTGTACTGTGTCCTCAATCATACCCAGAAACTCCTGCCATTGTTGCTTCACTGTTTTTCCCAGTAGGCTCTGCTTCCAGTCGATTTTTGTCAGTTCCTCTCTCATGTCCCTGTAATTACCTTTATTTAACTATAACACCATTACATCCGATTTCTGCCTTCTCTCTATCAAACTGCAGCCTGAACTCTACCATATTATGATCGCTGCCTCCTAAGTGTTCCCTTATTTTAAGATCTTTTATAAAGGCTGGCTTATTACATAGCACTAAGTCCAGAACAGCCTGCTCCCTTATGGGCTCCATCACAAGCTGTTCCAAAAAGCCATCTTGTAAGCATTCCATTAACTCCCTTTCTTTGGGTCCACCGGCAACATTATTCACCCAGTGCATTTGCATATTAAAGTCCTCCATGATCACTATGACCTTACATTTCTGACATGCCTTCTCTATTTCCTGGTCCATCTTGCTCCCCTGCTCCTGACCACAGCTGGGAGGTCTGTACATAACTCCCATTACGTTTTTTTTGCCTTATGGTTCCTTAACTCCACCCACACAATCTCCACATCATCTGACCCTATGTCATTCCGTGCCAGAGATGTAATTTCATTCTTAACTAACCAGGCAACCACCACCACCCCACCCCACCACCCACCTTCCTGTCTTTTTGATAAATTGTAAATCCTTGGATGTTTAACTGCCAGTCCTGAACACCCTGCAATCACATCTCTGTGATGCCTACCACATCATAATCATTCACGATGATTTGTGCTGTTAATTCATCTACTTTGTTACAAATACTACAAGCATTTAGGTAAGTGCCTTAATGCTAATTTTCTTATCTTCATGATTTCCAACATCTCGAGTAATATGTCCTAAGTTAACCTGTTTTGCTTCATTCCTCATCTGCCTTGAACTTAAACCCTGCACACATGCTAACCTGCTGCTTATCTTTCTACTTGACTCCATACTCCCTGTTGGTTTCCCTTTCCCTTTCCCTTGACTCACAAGTTTAAAGTCCTAGTGACCAGACTATTTATCCTTTTTGCCAGAATACTGGTTCCAGATCCGTTCAGGTGGAGACTATCCCATCGGTACAGATCGCCCTGGTTCCAAAACTGATGCCAATGTCTTGTTTTATAATAGTTGCAATGTATATAACCTACATTGTGAAATAACATTATAAACATAAATATTATTTGATGTTATCAGATCATTATCTGGATGCGAATCTGATTAGTTGAATTCACATTAGGAAAAATGGGAACAAAATTACAGGAGCAAAAATGGGGCTTTTGTGTCTCAGTGTTGATGTCCGTATGTCTGAGCCAGGAAGGCTGGGTTCAAATCTCACCTGTTCCAGAGGCATATAATAATATCTCAGAGCATGTTGAATAGAAAATATGTAGGAGCAGCTGTAAGCCTTATGGCCCATCAAGACAACTAGCATTCAATTGGATTGTGGTCAAACTTCTGGCTATCCCCCCACATACCAAGATCTTTCTTATATCCAAGAATCTGCTAATCCCTGAATTGAGGATAGTCAACACTTGAACATCCATAGTTTGGAGACTTTCTATAGTTACAAACCTTAATGAGGGAATTGCGTGTCATGTCACTCCTAAACAATCAACTACTTATTCTAATAGTTTGGCCCCCACTTCTAGATTTACCAGTAAGGGAAACATTCTCCCAGCATCTGTCCTGTCAACACTCAAAGGTTGTCTGTATTTCAATTAGATTATCTCTCATTATCTGTATGGCATATCTAATCGGGGTCTAGGGCTCCTGCCCGAAACATTGATTTTCCCACTCCTTGGATGCTGCCTGACCTGTTGTGCTTTTCCAGCACCACTCTAATCTTGTCTCTAATCTCCAGCATCTGCAGTCCTCACTTTCGCCTAATCTAGTTTACAGGCAGACCATGGCAAAATAGTATTGGAACGTAAAGTTACCATCGTCTTAAAGAACAGGGAGAAAGTGAGGACTGCACACGCTGGAGATCAGAGTCAAAAATTGCGGTTCTGGAAAAGCACAGCCACTCAGGCAGCATTCCTGATGAAGAGCTAATGCTTGAAACGTCAACACTCCTGTTCCTCGGATGGTTTTCCAGCACCACATGTTTTGACTATAGTCTTAAAGCACCACTAGGCTGCTTTCTCATGAGAGACAACTATTGGTGGTTCAACCTGAGGGCACAGGCGAGGGAAGGGATTGAGGACAGTCATTCACAGTACGCTCAGCCACTGCACAAATTGAATCCATATTGCTGGCATCACTCTGTATAACAACCAGCTCTCAGTGATATTGACACTGGACTAGTAATTCAGAGAGCTAGGTAATGTTCTGGGCACTGATGTTGAATCCCTCCATGATAAAATTTCAGACCCTGAAACAAAAGTCACAGGAGCAGAAATTAAGCCATTCAGACTAGTCTGTCCCACCAATGGAAACATCTTTCCAACATCTATTCTGGCTGTTCAGTATTCTGTAAGTTTCAATTAGATTGTCCCTCATCCTTCTAAACTCCATTGAGTATAGACCTAGAGTCCTCAGACATTCCTCATACCTTAAGCTTTTCATTCAAGGGTCAAGATTAGAGTAGTGCTGGAAAAGAACAGCAGTTCAGGCAGCATCCGAGGAGCAGGAAAATCGACGTTTTGGACAAAAGCCTTCATCAGGAATGAGCTCATTGTAAGGAGACCTTAAGTGTGTATAGTGCATGTATGGTCACACCCTGGTTCCATACAATTGCAGTAAGATTCTTTTCAGTCTGATATATGGTATTATCCTAATTGCCATTACTGGCACCTCACGCTTTCTGCCACTTCTGTCAACATATGCCACAGAGCATGACCTCAGACACTGTTCATTTATAATCTTGCTGTCCAGTTCAGACAGCTCCAGTAGTGTCATCAGACTATCCAAAGCTTTAAGACTGTAAGGACTGCAGATGCTGGTGAAGGGTTTCGGCCTGAAACATTGCCATTCCTGCTCCTTGGATCCTGTCTGACCTGCTGTGCTCTTCCATCTTCACTTCCAAAGCTTGAAACTTTTTAATTGGCTCCGTCCTTCCAAAACTGAATCCTCCCAGTCTCCTTCTCAATTCCTCATTTCATTGGAATAGCTCTTGACCTTCTCAATATCAGTGATAGTGCTTGATGAATTGATCGCCCTGCTTCCTACTCCATTCTTTGTGTCAGGCACTTCACACTCTTCATTTGCTGGAATGAATGGTAACTTGCAGGGTGCTTTGTAATGAGGTTGATTATCTACATGTTGACTTTGATCCGAGCTCGTCAAACCTCAGTAGAACGTCATTCCTAGATCAATCCTTATTATTGCTACCAACATGAGCTAGAGCATGGAAACATACAAATGAAGAGCAGAAGCAGCCAATCCATTCTCAAGCCTGTACCACCATTCAATAGAATCATGGGTGATCCCTCCATGTCAGTATTCCCATATTCACCCCATGCCCTTTGATGACTTTAAAATCTAGAAATTTATCTATCGCTTGCTTGAGTATATTCAGTGACTTGTCCTCTGTTGCCTTCTGTTGTAGAAAATTCCACAGGTTCACTCTACTTTGAGTGAAGAAATATTTCTTCATCCTTATCCTAAATGTTCTACCCCACTTCCTGATATTGTATCCCTTGTTCCGGACTCTCTAACCATGGAAAACATTCTTCCAGTCTGTCTAGCAATGACAGATTTTAAGAACGCGAATCAGATCCTCTCTGATCCTCCTGAATGCTAAGGAATACACACTCAATCAAATTTATCTCTGCTCAGAAGACAGTCATGCTATCCCCAGTATTAGCCTCGTGAACCTTCACTGCACTCCTTACGCAGCAATATATCCTTTCTTAAGTTCAGGTCCAAAACAATATGCAATGCTTCAGATGTGTTCTCATCAAGACCCTGTACAACTGCAGTAAGACAACCCTACTTCTGAACTCAAATCCTGCCTTTGAGATCCAGATCCCTTTATATATCCACATTGCCTGCTATATCACTATGTAAATAATACTCTTTCATTTTTTTGTCACACTGAAGTATATAACTTCACATTTAGCTATGTTGTGCTGCATCTTTCATGCTTTTGGCCATTCACTCAATGTCTAAACCATCTTGCAGCCTCATTGCATCCTTGCAACTCACACTCAAGCCCAGTTTTGTGTCACCAGCAAACTTGGAAATGCTGCTTTTAGTTCCCTTATTTATATGCATTGTAAACAGCTGGGTACCAAACACTGATCCTTGTGATATACCACTAGTCGTTACCTACCATGCAGAAAAAAAGCCACATATTTTCACACTGTTTCCTGTCAGTCAATTAATTCCCAATCCATGCCAACATATGAACCCATACTCCCTGTGCTTGAACTTTGCCTACTAACCTCAAATGAAGGCTTTCTGAAAATCCAAATACACCAAACCTTATTGGTTTCAGCAATGTTGGTTCTCCCTTATCCATTTTACTAATTACATCCTTAAAGAACAAAGTTGTCCCGAGATGCTCATAGCTGCATTCCAAATACTTCTACTGTCCCAATATGTCCTTTACACTGACATTATGAACACTATCTTAGGGACTCCCAATCACAATTGCAAAAACGGTGCCTGGTTCCTTGGCGACATTGCCTTCTACTATTACTACATCCTTTTCTGTTCCACTGTTGGAATGACCTCCATGGTGTCATGGTTGGTGTGTTTATTGACACTACAAAATTTGCCTTCATCCACGCAGCAAGAACATCTTATCTGTTGATTACAGGTAAAGGGTGAGGTGGCTATCTGGGATCCCGTCACCTGCCTGCCTTACAGTCATGCACCCCTATCCTCACCACCAACCCAAGCTGTACAACAACATTAGCTCATGGGAGTTTCGATACTCTGAATCCCCGTGTTCAGGTATAGTGCCACCTCCTTGATGCCCTGCAGACTTCAGCACTCTAACTCTGAGCTGAAGTTTCTCAGAATGCTGTTATTTACTAAAAAGCCCAGAATCACAATTGCTTCCACAAACTCCTGCATTCTACAGGTTTGACACATTTTCTACTCTACTATCCCTTTAAAAGCATGTTTTATTGAAGTGATTGATGTATATAATCAACATTGGTTTTCAAAAAAAAAAATTGGTTCTAATTACATGGTCTGCTGTAAATAAGTGATAAATTAACTTAAATGTTTACCTGAAAACTTATCCACACCACCCACTGTTACAGAGCAATGCCTCTCTGTGAATTATTTCCTCCTGTACCTTCTACAATTCTCTGTGCTCTTTTCTTGCTATAACTGTGTTCATCTGAATCAGTGTTGCAATATAATCAAGTCTGTTGACACTTTCCTAATACTATTAGATATTAATGTAAGTTCTGCCAAATTATCAAGGTCACACCATTGACAGAAGGCAAAATAGCAACAGGGATTCAACTGGGAAGTTATGTTATTTATTCCAGTGGGACAGACAGAAAGAAGTTACTTGCTTTGCAAGTCTTCCAGAAAATGGTTGCATAATGGAAAATAATTAACTCATGTCAAGTGAGTTATTTTGAACGTCCTGAGGTAAAATTGTTGTTTTATCCATAGCCTTTAGTGAATAAATTACTGTTGGTGCAAAGGAGAAGATGCAGAATAAATGGGACCATGGTTTAACACATGGATCATGGTCACTAATTGGTCCAATCTATATTTCTGAAACTGTGTGGTAAAGTGCACAAAGCCAGTGAAAGGCCAACCAAAGGTATTGATGCTAACGTAATTGCTGGTTACAGAGGAAGCAAATCATATGCTGAGCTTGTGTTCTGTAAATCCACATTATTCAGATATTGGAAATCACACATTTTCTTTCAATAAAAAGTCCCAAGAAAGCAACTGGTATGTTCTTATTTAATTATAACTAACTAAATAAATGCCCAGAAAGGAAGTAATTATTTTTCACAGTCAGATTTCCCTGATATGAGTAGCATTTCGTGATTTCTATGTTTGGACATGGTAAAAGAAGGTAACCTATATGAATAAAAAGAAGGTGCCAGAATTGTTAAACGATGCAAGGCAAATCAGAGGAGAAATTGAACTTGGAATATGTGTCAAAGGACAGGATTGTATGAGAGCCATTTGTTAAAGGCTCTGCTTAGATATTCGGTTTCACTGAAGTTAATTCAACATAATATTTTCGCAGTAGTGGATATTGGACTAATGGATTTGATATTATCATTTTTGCAATACTGCAACAGACTTGTTTTCATTGGCCTGTGTGCTGAGTATACAAGTTGGAACATTATGTTGTGGCTGTTCATGACATTGGGTCGGCCACTTTTAGAATACTGTGTCCAGTTCTGCATAAGTTTAGGTGAGAGGGGAAAGATTTAAAAGGGATCTGAGGGGTAATTTCTTTCACGCAGAGGGTGGTGCACATATGGAATGAGATGCCAGAGGAAGTGATGGAGGATGGTACAACTACAACATTTAAAAGGCATCTGGATGGGTACATAAATAGGAAGGGTTTAGAGGGATATGGGCCAAATTCTGGCAAATGGGACTAGATTAATTTAGGATATTTGGTCGGTACAGATGCGTTGGACAGAAGGATCTGTTTCTGTGCTGTATAACTCTATGACTAAATTTTAACCTTATTGTCTCGAAATATTGTTATCACACTGAGTGCACTTTAATAGGCACAGCTACCAGGGGTTGACCTACAAACAGTACCTTCAGAGACTCTGATTTGTCAGGAGACTGAGTTGCACAATCTTCTAAAGGCAAACCTGCAGGCAACGTTTGTATTCAAGTGAATTCTGTCCATAGTTGTAAATATCAACTCAATTCTTAAATCAGCACTGGGAATTTATGCAGTCTCATCCAGTTTTTCCTTCTCTGATGCTTGATGGAACTAACCAATACTTGCATGCAATCAACAGGATCCATCTTGAAATTGTAAACTATACATTTCACCAACAGCGGCAACATGAGAGGGCAACATCATATTATTAATTAGGAGCAAATTACTGAAGATGCCGAAATCTGTACGGAAAAGAACAAATGCTGGAGATTACACTCGGTCAGACGGTATCCATGGACAGAGAGCACGCTAACATTTTGAGTCTGGATGATTCTTCTTCAGAGTTCTTCAGCTCTGATGAAGAGTCATCTCAACTCAAAATGTCAGCCTCCTCTCTGTCCATGGAGGCTGTCAGATCTGCTGTGATCTCCACATTTGTTGTTTTGAGTCATGTTATTAATTAATTTGCACTTTTGATTCCCCAGAAATGTGAGGTTGATTTCTTACACCGACTTTGCCATTCAGACCATTATCCATACCTCTGTAACATAGATGAAAAGATGTTTCACCCTCTCAATATCAGAACAGATTAAGAAGGTGAATACCTAGTTACTTGGGAACTCCCAAGAAGCATCTACTTTGTATTATTCATTTGTGCTCCAAAACTCTAAAGGACAAGATATATGGAAAAATAGATCCTGAGAGGTCAAGGCTGCCAATGGGATCACAAGGACCATTGATGGACATGCCAATGACATCTTGAAGCAGAATTATAGATCTGTTGATTGTACTGGAGATACATTGGAGAGCAACCAAATTCCTCTCCCACCCTTCCCCAACTCCAAACATTTATAAATAATGCTGAATCCATAAGTTTGCACAGAAAGTCAGCATCCCAACTCCTACACTCAATATGAGTTTCAGAACTGACTCACTAAAAGAAAACAGGTAGAAAAGAAATGCTTTCAACTGATGAATCAGAAATCAAACAGTCTAGACTTTTCAATTCTTGCATGTGCCTCACTTATGAGTTGTTTGACCTTTGAAGGTAGTTGCTACATTCCAAATGTATCAGTCTAACTTACCCTGAATACAATAACTGAAGTGTGAGGTTTCCTTTTAAGAGGTTGACCAATGACTTGAAGATTTTAATGAATATTGATCAACAAAGTGGTTAATAAATAAAATGTATCATGCAACAGGCAGCAAATTATAGAGAACAATTACAGCTGATTAAAATTTTATGATCAGTTAACTGAATAAATGATCATCTCAACTTCCCTTTTAAATCCTTCCTTCTATCCCTTTCCGAACTTTATTCTGACACATTTGCCACATTATTTATGTCTTTTACCACATATAGAAACCCACATGCAATAAAGAGATTGGATTAAATTATTTTGGAAAATGACTCAACCATGTCAGTCATTAGTATGCAAATTAAAACATTGCATCTGATAGTTACTGGGGAAGGGTGAGGGAGAGTGAAGACAGACAGAAGACAATGCATATATCCAGTTGCATTGTTATTAATTATCACTGCTCGCTAGCATGTAAAAGCACGTAAATTACATGCAAATACATGAGAAAACTGGTCATACAATTATCTGTATTTCAGGGTCCAGCTGTGGAACAGAACTTAAAAAAAAATCAAGGTCATGAAAGAAGCGCTGATGGAAAATTCCTATTTTGGGCTTTACTGTATAGTGTGGCAAGTTGCATCAATTCACCTAATTTGCTATAGGAAAAAGATGTTAAATTAAATTGATAAGTTGTTTGAAAAGGTAAATTTGTAATTAGTGCCCCTCTTATTGACAGGTAATTATGCTGAAACTATATTATTTTAAGGTCCTAGTCACATTAATGTGATGGAGTGCCCTTGGCTGTCTACACAATGAGTGGATTTGTCCTTGTAAGGTCGTAGATAACTGAGATTTCCCTGATCATGTGAAGCAATGCAGGAATGGAACAGAAGTCTTCTAAACCGGTCTCCTTTCATGCTTTACTTACAAATAGAGACAGTCCCATGAAAGGCAGGGTATTTGGACTATCCACTTGTAAAGCTGTCAAGCCAATGAGCAACCTGATTTTTAGCTCTACTAGTTGTACACACTTTGAATTTAGTATTTTGGTTTTCTGCTTAGATTTTCAATCATGCAACCAATTGGTAATTACAGTGGGAACCAGAAAACACTAGAGGAACTCAGCATGTCAGGCAGCAACCATGGAGACAGTGGCTGTATAGACTGTGAATTCAGGATGGTGCCAACATTGTGCAACTCCTTGCAAGCTTCCTACAGCAGATCTAACGCTAACATTTCTTATAACCGTTCTACACTTTCAATCTTTAATTCTAAATATGTAAAAATGTTACTAATAATGTTCTGCTGTAAGCCTCTGTCTATGTCTTTTTGATCTGTACATCCTTCCTCACTGCCTGTAGTTCTAGTAAACAAAGATTTTCACTGTACATTGGTACATGTGACAATAAATCAATCAATCAATCTGATGTTAACTGCCCCCAGCCCCTGATGTTGGGTGTAAGGGTATTAACATAATAGAGTGCAGTGTCAGCCCCGCCCTCCCACGAATCCCATTTCTTTCCTAATGTATGTCCCCATTGATTTGTTATTTTGAGCAGGAGTCCTGGAAAGAAATGGGGTCCTGCTTTAACTATGCAGATCAGACCTGTAATATCAATCAATGCAGATTTCACCATTAGCACAAACCGCTTGGAGTTGGGTTTTGGGTCTGAAGAGGTTCTCCTGGGATATTTGAAACTCAATTATTCCAATTTCATGTGGGCCCAGTGAGACAGGAGTGTTCCTGTGATGCCCAGATGGAAGTCTTGGCCCATCTCAAGCCCTTGCGGATTGCAACCAGCAACTCTGCCAAATGTTGAGACCTTCCTCAGCTTCCAAGCCTTAAAGCTCAATCACAGCCCCCTTTACAGAGCTGTTCTGGCTGACCATCATGCCCGAGACAGCAGCATTTTGTTTACACGAGGTCCTGTCATTGAGGGATCAGCAGGATTTTCACACAGAGTCAAAGAGTCATAGAGATGTACAGCACAGAAACAGATCCTTCAATCCAACCCGTCCATGCCGACCAGATATAGTCGGGACCCAATCTAGTCCCACCTGCCAGCACCAGCCCATATCACTCCAAACTCTTCCTATTCATATACCCATCCAAATGCCTCGTAAATGTTGCAATTGTACCAGCCTCCACCACTTCCTCTGGCAGCCCATTCCACATATGCACCACCCTTTGCGTGAAAAAGTTGCTCCTTAGGTCTCTTTTATGTTTTTCCCCTCTCACCCTAAAACTATGCCCTCTAGTTCTGGACTCCCCCACCCCAGGGAAAATACCTAGTCTATTTACCCTATCCATCCCCCTTATGATTTTATAAACCTCTATAAGGTCACCCCTAAGCCTCCGACGCTCCAGGCAAAACAGCCCTAGCCTATTCAACTTCGCCCTATAGCTCAAATTCTCTGGCAATATCCTTGTAAATCTTTTCTGAACCCTTCCAAGTTTCACAACATCCCCCTGATAGGAAGGAGACCGGAACAATCTCTTTGACTCATTATCAGCTCCACCATACATTTCCTGTCTGTCCAAAGGATATCAGGGCCAACACCTCAGATTAATGAGTTTTCATCAGGACTGGATGTGAGAGATTTAGCAAGTTAGGGGTAAGAATAGATGCAGGGAAAGGGAGGGATGGGAATGATTGAGAAAAATAAAGGGGATAGAGGGTGTCGTAACAAAAGGAGTGATGCTGCGCTGCTCTCATTTCGAATCAGCATCTGTAGTACTTTGCTTTTCTTAAAATCACCGTGGTTGCATCAATAAAAATGAACTCAGATTAAATATTGTGAGTAAATGGTTAAACTGGTCACCATTAGGAACAACAGCAGAAGTTGCCGGAAAAGCTCAGCGGGTCTGGCAGCATCTGTGAAGAGAAATCAGATTTAATGTTTTGGTTCCAGTGATCTTTCCTCAGAACTGGCTCAAAATATTAACTCTGATTTCTCTTCACTGATGCTGCTAGACCTGCTGAGCTTGTCCAAAAACTTCTGTTTTTGTTTCTGATTTACAGCATCCACAGTTCCTTTGGTTTTCACCATCAGAAATCATGTGCTGAGCCAGAAAATCTAAGTCCAAGTTTCACCTGCTCCAGGCATGTGTCACAGCTTTTCCAAACAGGTTGACTAAAATAACTGCAATGAAACAAATAACTGTGAATGCTGGAAATCTGAAACAAAATCAGAAATGCTAGAGAAACTCAGCATGTCTGGCAGCATCCGTGGAGAAAAAGTAGAGAATAGGTTTCAAGTCATTGAGCACTCTTCAAACCATGATTCTGATTGAAATAACAAGAATGGTCACATGTTCTATGAGAGTAATTAGCAACTCAATAATAGAACATAGAACATAGAACAATACAGTGCAGAACAGGCCCTTCGGCCCTCGATATTGTGCTGGCCTGTGAGCTAATCTAAGCCCAACGCCCTACACTATCCCATCATCATCCGTATGCTTATCCAAGGACTGTTTAAATGCCCCTAATGTGGCTGAGTTAACTACATTGGCAGGCAAGGCATTCCACGCCCTTACCACTCTCTGAATAAAGAACCTGCCTCTGACATCTGTCTTAAATCTATCACCCTTGAATTTGCAGCTATGCACCCTTACACAAGCAGATGTTATCATCCTAGGAAAAAGACTCCTACTGTTCACCCTCTCAATTCCTCTGATCCTCTTGTATGTCTCCATTAAATGCCTTCTTAGCCTTTGTCTCTTCAATGAGAACAGACCTAAGTCCCTCAGCCTTTCCTCATAAGACCTTCCCTCCAGACCAGGCAACATCCTGGTAAATCTCCTCTGCACCTTTTCCAATGCTTCCACATCCTTCCTGTAATGGGGCGACCAGAACTGTACACAATATTCCAAGTGAGGCTGCCCCAGCATTTTATATAGTTGCAGCATGACATCATGGCTCTGGAACTCAATCCCTCCACCAATAAAACCTAACACACTGTATGCCTTCTTAACAGCACTATCAACCTGGGTGGCAACTTTCAGGGATCTATGTACATGGACTCCAAGGTCCCTCTGCACATCTACACTACTAAGAATCTTTCCATTGACCCGGTATTCTGCCTTCCAGTTATTCTTCCCAAAGTGAATCACCTCACATTTATCTGCATTGAACTCCGTTTGTCACCACTCAGCCCATTTTTGCAGTTTATCTAAGTTCCCCTGCAACCTGCAACATTCTTCCACACTGTCTACTACTCTACCGACTGTAGTGTCATCTGCAAATTTACTTACCTATCCACTTATGCCTGCGTCCAAGTCATTTATAGAAATGACAAACAGCAGTGCTCCCAAAACAAATCCTTGTAACTGGACTCCTGGCTGAATATTTTCCATCAACCACCACTCGCTGCCTTCTTTCTGAAAGCCAGTTTCAAATCCAAACTGTTAAATCACCCTTACTCCCATGCCTCTGCAATTTCTCCAAATGCTTATCATGTGGCAACTTATCAAAGGCTTTACTGAAGTCCAAGTACACCACATCAACTGCCTTACCCTCATCCACATGCTTGGTCACCTTCTCAAAAAACTCAGTGAGGTTTGTGAGACACGACCAGTCCTTGATGAAACCATGTTGAATAACTACAATCAATTTTGTTGCTTGGTAGATGATTATAAATCTTATCTCTTATAATCCTTTCCAAAACCTTTCCTACAACTGACATAAGACTCACTGGTCTATGATTACCTGTTTCATCTCTACTGCCCTTCTTGAACAAGGGCACAATATTTGCAATCTTCCAGTCCTCTGGTACTAAACCTGTAGACAATGGCAACTCAAAGATCAAAGCCAAAGTCTCAGCCATCTCCTCCCTAGCTTCCCTGAGAATCCTCAGATAAATCCCATTGGGCCCAGGGGACTTATCTACTTTCACACTTTCTAGAATTGATAACACCTCCTCCTTACTAACCTCAATCCTTTCTAGTCTAATAGCCCATATCTCAGTATTCTCCTCTACAATATTCTCTTTTTCTTGAGTAAAAACAGATGAGAAATATTCATTTAACACCTCCCCGACCTCCATAGGGTCCAAACACAACTTCCCACTTCTGCCTTTACTGGCTCTATTCCTACCCTAGTCATCTTTTTATTCCTCACACCTATAGAAAGCTTATGGGGTTCTCCTTTATTCGACTTGCTGAAGACTGCTCATGTCCCTTCCTTGCTCTTCTTAACTCTCTCTTTAAATCCTTCCTAGCTTACCTATAACTCTCCGTCACCTCATCTGAACCATCTCGTCTCAATGTCACATAAGCCTCCCTCTTCTGCTTAACAAGAGATACAATTTATTTCGTAAACCACGGTTCCCTTATCTTATCACTTCCTCCCTGCCTGACAGGGACATACCTACCAAGGACACACAATATCTGTTCCTTAAACCAGCTCCACATTTCGATTGTCCCCATCCCCTGAATTTTGCTACCCCATTCTGTGCTTCCTAAGTCTTGCCTAATCGCATTATAATTGGTCTTCCCCCATCTATAACTCTTGCCCTATGGCATGTACCTATCCCTTTTCATCACTAAACTAAACATAACTGAATTATGCTCACTCTCTCCAAAGTGCTCACCTACCACCAAATCAAACACCTGGCCTGGTTCATTACCAAGCACCAGATCCAGTGTGGCCTCCCCTCTTTGACATACTGTGTCAGGAAACCCTCCTGCACACATTGGACAAAAACTGATCCATCTGATGTACTAGAGTTATAGCATTTCCAGTCAATGTTGGGAAGTTAAAGTCCTCCATAATGACCATCCTGTTCCTTTCACTTCTACCCAGAATCGATTGGCCAATCCTTTCTTCCAACTCCATGGAACTCTGCGGAGGCTCATAAAAAACTCACAGCAGTTTGATCTCTCCTCTCCTATTTCTAACCTCAGCCCATTCCACCTCAGTAGACAAGCCCTCATCAAAAGTTCTTTCAACCACTGTTATACTGTCCTTGACTAACAAAGCCACACACCCCCACCCCTTTTTACCACCTTCCCCTGGTCGACATGCATGAGAAAATAATTTCTTAAAGAAAACTACACTGGACAAAGTTCAGCATCAGTGTTAGTCTGACACAGATACAGCTGTGTTCCACCTAATACTTTAAAACTGTGGTTCATTGAGCTATATAAAGTGGAACAATGCAGCATTGAACATAATGCATCAATCCAAATGTAAAATAACATCACACCCGATCTTTCCCATTGAAGTGCTGTAAAAGGGTCTGTTAACTTCCCATCAGACAAATAGGGGAAACTGAAAAACGTGCAGATATGTAACAGCATTGGCAGGGGTTTGAAAGCTGTCCAACTGTTCAGCCTTTCACTGAACAACCGCATGTTATATTGGAGAAAGAAATATGAAGAAGTACCACACTGTGGAGCAGGTTACTCCCTTACCAATTAAACTTTCAGGTTAATATTAACATTTGATTAGCTGAATAGGCTGGGATGTTTTCCCTGGAGTGTTGGAGGCTGAGAGGTGACCTTATAAAATCATGAGGGATATGGATAGGGTAAATAGACAAGGTCTTTTCCCAGAGTGGTGGGAGAGTTCAGAACTCGAGGGCATAAGTTTAGGGTGAGAGGGGAAAGATATAAAAGAGACTTAAGGGGCAACGTTTTCATGCAGAGAGTGGTACGTGTATGGAATGAGCTGCCACAGGAAGTGGTGGAGGCTGGTACAATTGCAACATTTAAAAGCCATCAGGATGGGTATTTGAATAGGAAGGGTTTGGAGTGATATGGGCCGGGTGCTGGCAAATGGGACTAGACTAGGTTGGGATCTTGTCAGCATGGATGAGTTGGACTGAAGGGTCTATTTCCATGCTGTACATCTCTATGACTCTATGACTGTGACTCTAATATGATCATGTGAATAACATTTGAAAACACTTGTGTTGCTGCTGTTATTTTTGCAGTGCAATGTATATTCTGTACTAATACATAGAGTGATCCTTCTCATAGCTGAGTTCATGTTAAAGACTCTGGGTGCAATTTTATAGGGGTCTGAGTATTGTGGACTATGGCAAGATAGGTGGTAGAATTAGACAAGATGTCCAGCAAGGCCCATCTCAATGTCATGATCATCCTGCTCTACCTTTTATGTTTCTCACAAAAATTGTGGCAAAATTCTTGTGAGACGGCAATTAAATGCCAGTTGGTGGGGTTACCATCACTTAAACGCCCTATTAATGTCACAACGTGCTTCACTAATCTCCAGCCTGTCACCTTAGCACAATTGCTAAACAAGCTAAATGTTGGGAAAATTTGACATGGAAACCAGAGCAGGCATTTTGCAGATTCAGCTCGCCACTTAATCCAAACAACCTCCATATTGGAAACCAGGCAATACCTCATTGGTACTGGCCACATGCATCCCACATCCACAGACATTAGCTTCCAATATATACCATACTCTATAAATTCTAATGGTACATCTGCGTTTCACTGACCAGTCACTCGGTAACTATTGTAATGGCACTGCAAGCAGGGACATTGTGCACTCAGAGACACACATAATTTCATGGACTGGACCAGGATGCATCTCCAAGTTCTTGCCCCTGGCATTATCATCGTTCACTCTGAGCTGACCTGAATGGTCACAGCATCCCTGGCTTGAACCAGCTCGCCTTGCCTAACCTAGCCCTGATCACCCTCAGCCAGGTTCATATTGCATCTGCCTTTGCCTTGTTGTTTAATGGAAACACAAAGGAAGAAAGGAAGCTAGTCACAGATTTCAGCAGACATCCACCAGCCAAGAGGGATAGTTTTCACTCGGGATATTGGCACAGAAGGTCAAGAACATCCTCCAATACCAGGCTAGACCCTGCTTAGGGTGGTCAGAGTCAAGATCCTACCCTCATTAGGGGTGAGGAGCTGAAGGTCTGGAAGCCTAGCACCTAGCTTGACTCTTTCAGCCTTATTAAGAGATATTTTCATTCTGGAATGAGAGCAATAGAGACAGGTATTAAGGGAGATGAAAGTGGGGGACAGAGTTGGTACTTTTAGTGCAGAGTGGGGATTGTCTGGAGCAAGTAAGTGGGTAGCACAGACAGCGTGCAGGGTTAGCAGGGTCAGGGATTCAGGGTGGGTGACAGCAAGTGAGGAAGATGTTGTTGGAAATGATGAGAGTGGTAGAAAATGAGTCTTTTTGAGAGGTGGCTACAGTAACAGAGTGTGAGGTATCAGAGAAAAGATGGTGGCACTTACCCTGGTGGAGCAGAGGAGGACATTGACTTTCTTCCTCCAGATGGCTGAGACTGTTCAAACCTGGGCAGAAATGTCAGACCAGCCTGATACGGTCTGGTGTTGTGACCTCTCCTACTGGTCTAAGGGAAAGAGGACAACCAGCAATGGCAGCACCCTGTCCAGCAGGACATCCAGGACCCGGCCTGCAGAGTCGGGTGCCATTTTACCCCTGTCTGCCATGTTCAGGCAAATGTCAGACAAGCAGGACAGCTCCAGACTAACGTGCATGTCCAGGTGAACAATGGGCTTTTAAAAATGCCAGGGGCACAAGGGATTGCTGCAAAGATGTCACCAAAGGTCCTTAAAAAGCACCTTCTAAACCCACAACCACACAAATCAAGAAGGACAAGTGCAGCAGACACATGGGAACACCATCGCTTGCAAGTTTCCCTTCAAGCCTCTCACCATCCTGACTCGGAAATGTATTTGATTTGATTTGATTTATTATTACTGTCACGCATACCAAGGTACAGTGAGACTTGTTGACTTATTTTCCCTGGAGCGTCGGACGCTGAGCGGTGACCTCATAGAGGTTTATAAAATCATGAGAGGCATGGGTAGGATAAATAGACAGTCTTTTCCCTGGGATGGGGGAGTCCAGAACTAGAGGGCATAGGTTTAGGGTGAGAGGGGAAAGATATAAAAGAGACCTAAGGGGCAACTTTTTCACACAGAGGGTGGTGTGTGTATGGAATGAGCTGCCAGCGGAAGTGGTGGAGGTTGGTACAATTGCAACATTTGAAAGGCATCAGGATAGGTATATGAATAGGAAGGGTTTGGAGGGATATGGGTCGGGTGCTGGCAGGTGGGACTAGATTCGGTTAGGATATCTGGTCGGCATGGACGGGTTGGACCGAAGAGTCTGTTTCCATGCTGTACATCTCTCTGACTCTATGACTTTGCAGGCAGATTATACTATACAAGTATAACGGCAGGGCGGCACGGTGGCACAGTGGTTAGCACTGCTGCCTCACAGCGCCAGAGACCTGGGTTCAATTCCTGACTCAGGCGACTGACTGTGTGGAGTTTGCACATTATCCTCGTGTCTGCGTGGGTTTCCTCCGGGTGCTCCGGTTTCCTCCCACAGTCCAAAGATGTGCAGGTCAGGTGAATTGGCCATGCTGAATTGCCTGTAGTGTTAGGTAAAGGGGTAAATGTAGGGGAATGGGTGGGTTGCGCTTCAGCAGGTCGGTGTGGACTGGTTGGGCCGAAGGGCCTGTTTCCACACTGTAAGTAATCTAATCTTAAAAAAAAAAGTGTATCAGGGTTACAGAATAAAGTGCACCACACAATATATCTCCATTCCTTCACTGTTGCTGGAATACCTTCCCTGAAAGCACTGTGGGTCTACCTACAGCACATGGACTACAGCGGTTCAAGAAGACAGTTCCCCCCCCTCCACTTTCTCAAGGGGCACCTAGTGACAGACAACACCCAAATCCAACAAGTGAATAAACATTTAAAAAAAATTGATTAGTGACTATGTTTATATCAAGGAATTTAACACCAGCAAAATGTTTGAACAATATTAGACAGCTTTGTGCCCCAGATTAAAGTCCACATGGTTACAGTAAATAAAAAGCTGCAGATGTTAGAAATCCAAAATAAGAACAGAAAATGCTGGAAGCACATATCAAGTCACTCTGTGGTCGGAGACAAAATAATTTAAAGTTTTGGGTCAATGACTCAAAACTGAATAGATTCTTATGGCTTGAAAGTTTTTTTTATCATGTTCCATTCATCCAAATAGGCCATTCTGCCTTGATCTTTCTGGTACTATATTTGTCAGATTTGGACTAGGCTTTAGGAAAATAGTTTTACTTTTAAATGGTTCCTTGACATTTTACACAACTTACTTAATACAATCATCAGTAAACTAAACAGTTTATTGCATCATTAATACAACTGCATATTAGTTTTGAATAAAGGGAGAATATTCAAATTACTATAATTCTTGAGTTAATCTTCTTCGGCTCCAAATGTGCATTGTTTAAGCAGAAGAATGGAAAGAGAACATTTCTTTTCTGATCCGCTTATGCAACGGCTCTCTCTGAGGCTTCCTTTCTTCTGCGATTGGTCTGCTATTTGCAAATTGATTTTCACAACAATCTTACTCTGTCAGTCTCAGTAAGAATCATTTAGACACTTACATGGAGCAGAGCTGAATTTTCACTTGTGATGATCATAGTAAAATCGAGCAATCGAATTTTAAAGTCCTTCATCCTGCTGTTATACCTGAGACCTTGCATGTTTTTAAAAAGGAAGAAATATGAATCAAAAATAGCTGCTGTGATTATCTAATTACAGATTGAGTTAAGCTTCATTCAACTCATAAAGCCATCAAGCCTTGAATTTACCATTTTAAGGGGCTCTTGTGGCTCAGTGATAGTGTCCCTATCACTGGACCAGGAGGCCTGGGTTCAAGTGCCACCTGCTCCAAAGGTGTGTAATGACATAGAACATTACAGCACAGTACAGGCCCTTTGGCCCTCAGTATTGCACCAACCTGTGAAACCAAACTGAAGCCCACCTAACCTACACTATTCCACAAATACACTAAATAAAAAAAAATTGCATTTACCATTTTTATGTAAAGATACTGAAACCAGGGAACTCAGTCCACATGAATAAATTTGCATCACCTTTTTGATTCCGATACCTGTCTGATCATTTGACATATCAGGAGATGAAAGGCTGACCTGCCCGATAGCCAGCTTTGGAAAGACAATGGAACTAGACTCTAAAATATACAGTGAGCTGCCTCTAGAACTGCTGTTATCCTTGAATTCGGGACACATGCAGTGCTGTTTGTTCCAGGATTTTGACCCCGCAGCAGTGGATGAATGGCAGTACAGTTCAAAGTCAGAAGGGAACTTGCATGTGGTGGTACCCTGTGTATCTGCTGCCTTTGTCCTTTTGGGAGGTAGATGTCACAGCTTTGGAAGGTGTTATGGGAGGACCTTTTATTGGTCAGTGCATTGAGTACAGAAGTTGGGAGGTATAGGACATTGGTTAGACCACTTTTGGAATACTGCATTCATTTCTAGTCTCCCTGCTATAGAAAAAAATAAACTTAAAAGGGTGCAGGAAAGATTTGCAAGAATGTTGCCAGTGTTGGAGGGTTTGAGCTCTAAGGGAGAGGCTGAATAGGCTGGGGTTATTTTCCCTGGAGTGTCAGAGGCTGAAGGGTGACCTTACAGAAGTTTATAAAATCATGAGGGGCATGGATAGGTTGAATAGTAAAGGCCTTTGCCCAGTATAAGGTGAGAGGAGAAAAATATAAAAGGGGTCTAAGGGATAGCTTTTTCATGCAGAGGGTGGCGCATGTATGGAATGAGCTGCCAGCAGAAGTGGTGTAGGCTGGTACAATTACGACATTTAAAAGACATTTGGATGGGTATATGAATGGGAAGGGTTTAGAGGGTTATGGGCTCAATGCTGGTGAATGGTTAGAACATAGAACATAGAACATAGAACAATACAGCACAGAACAGGCCCTTCGGCCCACGATGTTGTGCCGAACTTCTAACCTAGATTAAGTACCCATCCATGTACCTATCCAAATGCCGCTTAAAGGTCGCCAATGATTCCGACTCTACCACTCCTATGGGCAGCGCATTCCATGCCCCCACCACTCTCTGGGTAAAGAACCCACCCCTGACATCTCCCCTATACCTTCCACCCTTCACCTTAAATTTATGTCCCCTTGTAACACTCTGTTGTACCCGGGGAAAAAGTTTCTGACTGTCTACTCTATCTATTCCTCTGATCATCTTATAAACCTCTATCAAGTCACCCCTCATCCTTCGCCGTTCCAACGAGAAAAGGCCGAGAACTCTCAACCTATCCTCGTACGACTTCCTCTCCATTCCAGGCAACATCCTGGTAAATCTTCTCTGCACCCTCTCCAAAGCTTCCACATCTTTCCTAAAGTGAGGCGACCAGAACTGCACACAGTACTCCAACTGTGGCCTAACCAAAGTCCTGTACAGCTGCAACATCACTTCACGACTCTTGAATTCAATCCCTCTGCTAATGAACGATAATACTCCATAGGCCTTCTTACAAACTCTATCCACCTGAGTGGCAACCTTCAAAGATCTATGTACATAGACCCCAAGATCCCTCTGTTCCTCCACCTGACTAAGAACCCTACCATTAACCCTGTATTCCGCATTCTTATTTGTTCTTCCAAAATGGACAACCTCACACTTGGCAGGGTTGAACTCCATCTGCCACTCCTCAGCCCAGCTCTGCATCATATCTAAGTCCCTCTGCAGCCGACAACAGCCCTCCTCACTGTCCACAACTCCACCTATCTTCGTATCATCTGCAAATTTACTGACCCACCCTTCGACTCCCTCATCTAAGTCATTAATAAAAATTACAAACAGCAGAGGACCCAGAACTGATCCCTGCGGAACTCCACTTGTAACTGGGCTCCAGGCTGAATATTTACCATCTACCACCACTCTCTGCCTTCGACCGGTTAGCCAGTTTTCTATCCAATTGGCCAAATTTCCCTCTATCCCATGCCTCCTGACTTTCCGCATAAGCCTACCTGTGCTGTACATCTCTATGACTTTATGGTATGTTACTACAGTCCAACTTGTAGATTTCAAACTTTGCTTTTACTGAATGTTCGTGGGGTGAAGTCTGTTGCTAGCCAGCCGCCATCACTGCTAAGTTTACTTTGGATATTTTAACACCTCTTGTGTTGGATCATTGGACTGGCCTTGTCATCTATCATACCTAGGCTTCCTCTCAGAAGATGTGACAGGACCACGTGACACCTGATCTCACTGAGATATACGGAATTCTTAAAAACTTGACACGATAAATTCTAAGCAGTATTTTGCCCTCAGGGAAGCATACAGGACTAGCAAACATAGTCTCAGAATAAAGGGGCACCAATCTCAGACTGATTAGGAATGAGTAGGAATCTTTTCTCTCTAAGTCTTTGGAACTCCTTGCTACAGAGAGCTGTGAGGGCAGGGTCATTGTGTTCATAGAAGACTGATGAATAGATTCTTAGTGAGTCGGGGAATCAAGGGTATTAGGAAAAGGGCAGGAAGGTGGACATACGGAATGTAAGATCAGCCTTGATCTGACTGAATGGGTGGGAGTGGTGATGGGGGGGGGGGGGGGGGAATGGGAGGGGGGAGCAGGCTTGAGGTTCTTAATGGCCTACTCCTCTTCCCATTTCTTGTAGACTTAAGGTCACCATCAGCCTCTGGTTCTATGTGTCTGCTCATCATTGCCGCTCTGTAGTACCTTATTTTTCTAATTAACCTGTTCAGGGATGTTATTACACACCTCTGGAGCAGGTGGGACTTGAACCAAATCTCCCATTCCAGGAGACACTACCACTGCACCGTAAAAGGGCCACCACCATGTAGTAATGTGACATGGTAAATCATAACAGGCTTGAGTGTACGTGACATGTACCAAGGATGACAAAGGAGAACACCTTACTTGGAGACAACAGAAAAAGTGCCAGAACATGTGATCTGACATCACTATGTCACTGCGCTCCAAAAGTTAGTGCTTCCAATTAAACCTGTTGGACTACAACCTGGTGTTGTGTGATTTTAAACTTTGTGCACCCCAGTCCAACACCGGCATCTCCAAATCATGACATGCTCAGTAGATATCCTTAGAATAAAAGTATATCTCCCTTTACCCTATCTGAATGAGTTTGCACTTCACCCTATTCTTCACCTGCCCTAACCAGCCTCTTTCAATTTGCTTACATTTGATTTGGTGTCCTGAGTGATTCTTCTAAAAATGTCAGTCATTGTTTAGAACTTGCTCTGAATCTCAGCGTCCCCCCCACCCCCAACTCAAAGTGTTCACTCTGCTTTCTCTCTACAGATGCTGCGAGGCCTGCTGAGTTTCTCCAGCAATTTCTGCTTTCAGTTAGAATGAATGATGGCTCATCCTCCTTAGTTATTAAAACAGACTACTGAGTCAGCCCTGAGCCATTCATCCTATCTTTATGACCATTTCAGCCATGCTTCTCGTAGGTAACATAGCCGTGGTCACCAACTTTTCTTCAATATACAGCTATTCATATTGATTTCAGTATCCTTGAATGCAATTATATTTGACAAAGTTTTCTGACTGCTACTCAAGGTTGTGATAGACACTTCTTTAAATTATAGAGTGACACAGAAAATAAGGATCGTGTGGCTTGAGATGCAATTTTGCAATGTTTACTGCATTTCCCTTCCTCCCTGTCCTCAAATAAATGTGAAAGCAGACACAATGGAATAAAAATTAATTAATTTAATTGACACCACTGGGTTGTATAAGTTAAACATTTTATGAGTAATTTAGTTTGAACCAGGAGCAGACAAGCAAATCCATCACTTGTCTTTATCTATAATAATAAGGAAATCAATTCGCAATCGATTTCTGTTACTACATACCTAAAATTGGGACTACGTTCTGAAGAGATTTAAATACTTCAATAACTCTAGGGGTACAAAATAATGCCATGCCTAACTATTTAATTACATGACAATTCACGTCTTCCCATTCGTATACCTTAATATCAAGCCCTTAGACAATCTTGAACAAGATTCTGGCTTTGAATAGCACTTTTAAAGACCCTTTTTTGGAAATGCCCAAAATTTCTTTATCCGAATTACCTATATTTTCCCTGTATTTTAACTTTTCTTTCAGATGAGCAATCCCACTCAGTGATTTGATGATTTAAATACATTTTGATCCTTTTTTTCACATTTAGAATGAGGATTTGGAAAGCCAATTGCACCATTGTATGAAAAAGTGCTGATTAAAATGACAGCTGAAAATGTGTTGCTGGAAAAGCGCAGCAGGTCCGGCAGCATCCAAGGAACAGGAGAATCGACGTTTCGGGCATGAGCCCTTCTTCAGGAATCTTCTCAGGTGATTAAAATGACATGCAAATACATATAGTGCAACGGAATCATAGCATTCATTTTCCATAATTTGGTTGAAAAGAATATGTGGAGTTTCCAGCCTCGGGTGACTGTCTGTGTGGAGTTTGCATGTTCTCTCTGTGTCTGTGTGGGTTTCCTCCGGGTGGTCCGGTTTCCTTCCACAGTCCAAAGATGTGCAGGTTGGTGGAGTGACCATGCTAAATTGCCCATAGTGTCCAGGGATGTGCAAGTTAGGTGAATTAGCTATGGGGAATGCAGGATTACAGAGATAGTTAGGAGGGTTGGGTCTGGGTGTTATGCTTTTCAGAGGGCATGTATGGATTCGATGGGCTGAATGGCCTGCTTCCACTCTGTAAGGATTCTATGCATGCCCATAGATAATGCCGTGATCTTACAGTTTTCAAATGAAAGTCAATGAAAGTTGATTACAGACTGTCACACATCTCCTTCTGGAATGTGTCTTTGCAAAGGAAGTCTGGAGAGAGATGCAATGGCTTTTGTCAAGGTTCATCCCAGCAGCTCCGTGACGCTGGACTCTGTGCTATATGGTCTGTCCCCCAGGATGCACATGGAGACAAATGTTAACTGCGTCAATAGATGTGGAGCTGGGAAAACACAACACACCTGCACTCCTTATTGTCTCCAAACATCGACTGCGCCAGAAAGACCACCAACTCCATGAAAACACTCTATTGGTCTTCCAGAGCAAGCAGTTGACCTTGACTGAGTGTTGCAGACTCGCACATTCTAAGGTACAGGACTACGTGCTGAGGGACAGACTAAAAGCTTGGGGCAGCTACTGCCAAGGCACAGTGGGGAAAGATCCTGGTCTGAGGTTTTCCAGCTGAAGTTAAAATGACATGCAAATACATATAGTGCAACGGAATCATAGCATTCATTTTCCATAATTTGGTTGAAAAGAATATGTGGAGTTTCCAGCCTCGGGTGACTGTCTGTGTGGAGTTTGCATGTTCTCTCTGTGTCTGTGTGGGTTTCCTCCGGGTGGTCCGGTTTCCTTCAGTTATCGGACCCTCCCGGTACTTCATTTATATGTAAATATATGCTTGCACAAGCAAAAGATGTCTCTGGCTTGTTTTTTGGATGCTGAAACTTTGATGTTTGCTTGCTTTCCCAAATGCTCTTGCACAGGACTGAAGTGTGTTTGTGATGAAACATATATATATAGTATAAAGATATTTTATAAATAAAATATATTTTTGAAATTAAAAGGAAAGGAATGGGCAAGAAGCTGTATTATTGCCATTATGTTAGATAGAAAAATAGGGTCGGCCATTCGGCCCTTTGAGCCTGTCCCACCATTCAATATGATCCTGGCTGATCATGCAATTTCAGTATCCCATTCCCGCCCTCTCTCTTTAGCCTCAACGGCCATGTCCAGCTCTTTCTTGAATCTATCCAATGAACTGGCCCCAACCGCTTCCTGTAGGAGAGAATTCCACAGGCTCACAACTCCAAGTGAAGAAATTCTCCCTTATCTCAGTCCTGAATGGCTTACCCCTTTATTCTTAGACTGTAACCCCTATATCGGGAACATGTTTCCCAAGTCTAGCCTGTCCAGTCCCATCAGGATTTTATATGTTCCTGTGAGAGCCCCCCTCATTCTTCTAAATTCCAGCAAATACAAGCCCAGTCGATCCAATTTTTCCTCATATATTTGTGGGCGGCACGGTGGCACAGTGGTTAGCACTGCTGCCTCACAGCGCCTGAGACCTGGGTTCAATTCCTGCCTCAGGCGACTGACTGTGTGGAGTTTGCACGTTCTCCCCATGTCTGCGTGGGTTTCCTCTGGGTGCTCCGGTTTCCTCCCACAGTCCAAAGATGTGCAGGGTCAGGTGAATTGGCCATACTAAATTGCCCGTAGTGTTAGGTAAGGGGTAAATGTAGGGGTATGGGTGGGTTTCACTTCGGCGGGTCGGTGTGGACTTGTTGGGCCGAAGGGCCTGTTTCCACACTGTAATATAATCTAATCTAATCTAATATCAGTCCTGCCATCCCGGGAATCAGTCTGATGAACTTTCACTGGACTCTCTCAATAACAAGAATGTCCTTCCTCAGACTGGGAGACCAAAACTGTGCACAGTACTCAAGGTGTAGCCTCACCAAGGTGCTGTCTAACTGCAGGAAGACATCCATACTCCAAACCTCTCACTATGAAGGCCAGCATACCATTAGCTTTCCTCACTGCCTGTATGCCAACCTTCAGCAACTGTTCCACCAGGACACCCAGGTCTCGTTGCACCTCACCTTTTCCTAAACTGGTCCCATTCAAATCATAATCTGTCTTCCCGTCAACCAAAGTGTATAACCTCACATTTTTCCACATTATATTGCATTTGCCAAGAACGTGCCCACTGTGGTCTGTCCAAGTCATCCTGCAGCCTCTTACCATCCTCCTCACGGTGCGCACTGCATTCCAACTTAGTATTATAGGGTTGGATAGCCTGTCACCATATTTATAGAGTACCTGAAAATGCAACTTATTCCTTGCCATCCAGTCGTGTCACTTGGGCTGTAGGAGTGGACACCTGCAGTAAAACATTCTGGTCCTTCCAACCCTTCTCAGTCACCTACATTCCTTCCCCAGACAGAATTCTGTCTTTAGTCAGTCAGATTGTCACATTTAGCCAGACAGATTACCAGCCATGGCCAGCCACCATGACCATGCCTCTTCATTTCCCTTCCTCAGCTATTCTCTGTGCCCTGTGCAGTTCAGATTACTCCCACCCATTCTCAATCATGGTATGGCAAGAGAAAATGGTTCAGCAAAGAGGAAAAGCACTGGTTAGTCTCACCCAAATTCCAGAAGATGATTATCTAGCCTGTTGTACATCACTTCTAGTCATTCATTGGCACATAGATCTTAATTGGGAAGGTTAACTTAATTCTGGTGAGATTCTTATAATGAGAAGTTTTGACGTGCAAAAGTAGAGTCATAGAATCATAGAGCTGTACAGCATGGAAATAGGATCTTCGGTCCAACTCCTCCATGCCAACTGGATGTCCAAAATTAATCTTGTCCCATTTGCCAGCATTTGACCCATTTCTCTCTAAACCTTTCTTATTCATCTACTCATTCAGATGCCTTTTAAATGTTGTACTCGTATGTAGCTCCACCACTTCCTCTGGCAGCTCATTCCATACACGCACCACCCTCCGCATGAAAAGCTGCCCCGTCACTTTTAAATCTTTCCCCTTTCACCTTAAACCTAATCCCTGTAGTTTTGGATTCCCCCACCCTGAGAAAAAGACTTTAAATATTTACCCTGTCCATTGCCCTCAGGATTTTATAAACCCCAACAAAAAGTTACCCTTCAGCCTCCAATGCTCCAGTGAAAATAGCCCCAGCCTATTCAACCTCTCCCTATAGCTCAAACCTTTCAACCTTAGTAACATCATTTGATATTTTTTCTGAAACTTGAAAGGGTTCCCACAGCAGGAAAATCTGAATTGCACACGGTATTCTAAAAGTGGCCTAACCAATGTCCTGTCCAGCCATCAACTTTCCAACAGTTGCTCAAGTCACCTTTAAACATCTCAGAATTTAATTGCAAATAATTATCCCAGTTACAGATACTAGACTTGTGGCTGATTTCCAATTTTAAGTCCCCATTTACATTGCTTCCCACTCGAGATGTTGGTTTGCTTGCTGAGCTGGATGGTTCGTTTTCAGATGTTTCATCACCATACTATCTAACATCTTCAGTGAGTCAGGCAGCATCCAAGGAGCAGGAGAATCGACGTTTCAGGCATAAGCCCTTCTTCAGGAATGAGGAGGATCTGTCAAGCAGGCTAAGATAAAAGGTAGGGAGGAGGGACTTGGGGGAGGGGCATTGGGAATGCGATAGGTGGAAGGAGGTTAAGGTGAGGGTGATAGGCCAGAGAGGGGGTGGGGGCGGAGAGGTCGGGAAGAAGATTGCAGGTCAAGAAGGCGGTGCTGAGTCCGAGGGTTGGGTCTGAGATAAGGTGGGGGGAGGGGAAATGAGGAAGCTGGAGAAATCTGCATTCATCCCTTGTGGTTGGAGGGTTCCTAGGTGGAAGATGAGGTGCTCTTCCTCCAGGCTTTGTGTTGCCATGGTCTGGCGATGGAAGAGGCCAAGGACCTGCATGTCCTTGGCGGAGTGGGAGGGGGAGTTAAGGTGTTGGGTCACAGGGTGGTTGGGTTGGTTGATGTGGGTGTCCCAGAGTTGTTCTCTGAAATGTTCCGCAAGTAGGTGGCCTGTCTCCCCAATGTAGAGGAGGCCACATCGGGTGCAGCGGATGCAGTAAATGATGTGTGTGGAGATGCAGGTGAATTTGTGGCGGATATGGAAGGATCTCTTGGGGCCTTGGAGGGAAGTGAGGGGGGAGGTGTGGGCGCAAGTTTTGCATTTCTTGTGGTTGCAGGGGAAGGTGCCGGGAGTGGAGGTTGGGTTGGTGGGGGGTGTGGACCTGACGAGGGAGTCGTGGAGGGAGTGGTCTTTCCGGAACGCTGATAGGGGAGGGGAGGGAAATATATCCTTGGTGGTGGGGTCTGTTTGGAGGTGGCGGAAATGACGAAGGATGATATGATGTATCTGGAGGTTGGTGGGGTGATAGGTGAGGACCAGTGGGGTTCTGTCCTGGTGGCGATTGGAGGAGCGGGGTTCAAGGACGGAGGAGCAGGAAGTGGTGGAGGATCAATTGCAATACCGAACAATCCAGATGGCCTCCTTCTTCAAAGACCGCAATTTCCCCTCAGACATGGTTGACGATGCTCTCCACCGCATCTCCTCCACTTCCCGCTCCTCCGCCCTTGAACCCCACCCTTCCCGGCACCTTCCCCTGCAACCGCAAGAAATGCAAAACTTGCCCCCACACCTCCCCCCTCACTTCCTTCCAAGGCTCCAAGGGACACTTCCATATCCATCACAAATTCACCTGCACCTCCACACACATCATTTACTGCATCCGCTGCACCCGATGTGGCCTCCTCTACTTTGGGGAGACAGGCCACCTACTTGCGGAACGTTTCAGAGAACACCTCTGGGACACCCACACCAACCAACCCAACCACCCTGTGGCTGAACACTTTAACTCCCCCTCCCACTCCGCCAAGGACATGCAGGTCCTTGGCCTCCTCCATCGCCAGACCATGGCAACACGACGCCTGGAGGAAGAGCACCTCATCTTCCACCTAGGAACCCTCCAGCCACACGGGATGAATGCAGATTTCTCCAGCTTCCTCATTTCCCCTCCCCCCACCTTATCTCAGTCCCAACCCTCGGAATCAGCACCGCCTTCTTGACCTGCAATCTTCTTCCCGACCTCTCCGCCCCCACCCCCTCTCTGGCCTATCACCCTCACCTTATCCTCCTTCTACCTATCACATTCCCAATGTCCCTCCCTCAAGTCCCTCCTCCCTACCTTTTATCTTAGCCTGCTTGGCACACCTTCCTCATTCCTGAAGAAGGCCTTATGTCCGAAACGTTGATTCTTCTGCTCCTTGGATGCTGTCTGACCTGCTGCGTTTTTCCAGCAACACATTTTTCAGCTCTGATCTCCAGCATCTGCAGTTCTCACTTTCTCCTATCATATTCAGTGAGCCCCTGGATGAAGCACTGGTGGTGTAGGCTGCTTTCTATTTATATGTTTGGGTTTCCTTGGGTTGGTGATGTCATTTCCTGTGGTGACATCATTTCCCATGGTGATGTGAGAGTGGGTCATGTCTTTTTTGTGGCTAGCTGATGTTCATGTATCCTGGTGGCAACATTTCTGCTATTCACTAGTATCATACGATGAGGAAGGATACCACTTTGTCTGGGACAGCACATGCATCTGAAGACAAGCCAAACAGAGACACGCACAAGAATTCCTAGAAGCAATATGTTCCATCCAGAACTCTATCAACAAACACATTGACTTGGATCCCATTTACCACCCCCTGAGAAAAAGAACAGGAAATTACATCACCAGTGGCTACACCATCAGTGCTTCACCTGGAGGCTCACTGAAGGTATTACCTAGTATGGTGACAAAAAGTCTGAAAATGAACCTTCCAGCTCAGAGAGCAAACCTACATCCAGAACCTCAACCTGAGCTACAAATCTTCTCAAAACTCACTAATTACTTCCCACTTTTGGGAACAATACAATATTCCAGCAATTGAGTATTTATTTGATGTAGACTTTCAGGTATGTTTCAGCCTCACCCTTAACTGCTTTAAAACCAATGATGAGATTATTGGTTTCCCCTGCTTTTTTTTCTCACATGCAACACTCTCATGTCATGGCTTCTGCAAGTACTATGAACTAAGGTGACCCAGGTGCAAGACCTAATGTTATTTTCATTTTAACACCTCTCAAGTTGGTGTCCTGTCATTGAAAATAGAGAATACTGAGAGCAGAGTGCCAGGGAATCACACAACACATGTGTGTTCTGGCACTGAATTTATTGCTCACTCATGCACAGTGTTACAGATTTTGAGAGCTAAAAAACTCTCTTGTTGTTCATAAGCCGATTATAAATTAAATGTTCTCCTTTCTTAAACAGCGGGTGCATATTAACCCACTTTCTGTATTGCTGAACACAGACTTTGTAACAGCAGCAGCAACACTGAAGTGAAGTTAAACCAGAACTAGTATTTCATTGAATATTTTATGCATTTTCCACTTAATTCACATGCTCTTAGAATGGGAGAATACTCTGAAACACCAGCTTGCTTACAAACATACTCAAACAGATAGAATCAGAAAGGGTGAAAGTTTTAATTAACAACAATTTAATTACAAACCAAAATGAAGACCAGCTGTTTCGCACTGTCCTTGATCTTAATGTTTAAATGTTTACAATGGGAGTTAACAGTTACAACTTCCTTTGTGGAGATGGTATGTTGGCTAGCTAGGAGCTGAGGAGTTGTAAGCAGTTTCTTCACATTATAGGATTCTCTTTGAATGTCTTTCCTGGAAAGTTTTGCTGAGATGTAACTTCTGCTTCCAGTCTTACTGGAAGTAATTATGAATAGAGGTGGTTCGCTGCTTTTCACAGGCTGGAGACATTTCTTTTGCAACCGTGAGTTAGAGGAGTTGATCTTGTCAGTAGAGGCTGTAAAGATTAACTCTGAGCCCTGAACTGAATTATTTCAAAATAATACTGGAGGCTGGTTAGCTCAGTTGGCTGGTGATACAGAATGATTCCAAGAGCATTGGTTTAATTCCTGCACCAATTGGTGTACTGCAAAGGATTCTCTTTCTCAACGTCTCCCTTTACCTGAGGTGTCGTGACTAAGAACAGGAGAGTACAGGAACAGGCACCTTGTCCCACCAAAGCTGTGCCAACACATGACATTTTCACAAACCAAAAGCCTTTTGCCTTCATGTGACCTGGATCCTTCTATTCCCTGCCTATCTATGCATCTCATGAAACCTTAGGTTAAATGGTCACAGGTGATCTCACTGTAATGATGTGAAGCTTTTTTTAGATTAGGTTTCCTACAGTATGGAAACAGGCCCTTTGGCCCAACAAATCCACACCGACCCTCTGAAGAGTAACCCACCCAGACCCATTCCCCATATTTACCCGTGACTAATGCACCTAACACTATGGGCACATCAGCATGGCCAATTCACCTGACCTGCACGTCATTTTGGATTGTGGGAGGAAACCGGAGCACCCGGAGGAAACCCACACAGACACGGGGATAATGTGCAAACCCCACATAGACAGTCGCCCAAGGGCGGAATTGAACCTGGGTCCCTTGCATTGTGAGACAGCAGTGCTAACCACTGAGCCAACGTGCCACTCTATGGGATCTTGATCCAATGGGTCAGGGACTGGCAGATGGAGTTTAATGAAAATAAATATGAGGTATTGCATTTTGATAAGACAAACCAGGGTAGGAACCTGGGGAGTGTTGTTGAACAGAGAAAGCGAGGGTAGTTGGTGTTGGATTGGGGTGGACAAAGTTAAAAATCACACAACACCAGGTTATGGTCCATCAGATGTATTTGGAAGTACAGCTTTTGGAGGACTGCTCTTTCATCAGCTAGCTACCTGGTGAAGGAACAGCGCTCTGAAAGCCTGTGCCTCCAAATAAACCTGTTGGACAATAACCTGGTGTTGTGTGATTTTTAACTTTGTTCACTATAATGTGAGAGCAGCCCTATGGTATTGTAAAACTATAGTGACATAAGCTTTGGTTTAAAAAAGCATGTTGATCCAGCACTGTGAGTATCCAGTGACTAAGTCTCCTGGGAGGGACTAGTATTGCAGAATGCTAGTCTATGGCCCACTCCAGAGATTATGTGGAAAATCATTAACATGTCTTCTTATAAATTCGATCTAATTTGCAATTCTGTCATACAGGGTATGTTTTTCTTAGAGATTAACGTCTCTAGAGCAGGTTAATATCATAGTTAGCATACCCACTCCGTTCGGATGCATATGGGTGGGCCTGGCTGTTGTTGACTTCAGAGAAGTTTCTGGAAGGTCATTGCTAAATCTGGATACATGATTATTGAAGTTTTTTTGTGGATTGTTTAAAGTGTTTTTAGATTAGTCACTGTAGTGATTGGAGTGAGGTCAACCAGGTGGATCTAATCGAATATGAGTTCCCTGACTGGGGCTGTTAACCTGGCCCATACAGGGAGTCCTGGCTGACAGATAAAAACAGGAGTGTCCCCAGTGGAGGGCTCTCCACACGGGAGTCCTCCCCCTTTCTCTCGGGGATCTGGGGTGGAGGGTGTTGCATGCAGCGGTTCCCTGCAACTGCTTGTTCTGTGGTGCTGTGGAGTCCATGGACCATGTATATATGAGATGTTGGTGTTTACACTCCTTTTTTTGATTTTCTTAAAAATCTCCTTCCTTGTTTTTGGTTGCACTTCAGTCCCACGCTCCTGATCTTTGGGCACCCAGTACGGAGGGGGGAGGGCAGGTCTGAAGACCTTCTCATGGGTCTGCTCCTGGGCCTGGCCAAACTGGCCATAAACAGGTCCAGGCAGCAGGCCGTGGAGGGGGTCGTTAAGGCCGACTGCCTGCCCCTCTTCCGCGGTTACGTTAGGGCCCGGGTGTCCTTGGAGAAGGAGCACGCGGTGTCCACCAACACCCTGGAGTTGTTCAGGGAGAGGTGGGTGCCGCAGGGAGTGGAGTGCATTATTTCCCCCTCCAACTCTATTTTGATTTAGTCCCTACCCTCCCCTTCACTGTTTGATCACACAGCACTGCCTTTTGTGTAGGGCACGGCTTGTCACTGGCCACTCGGGTGTTTACTTTCTTCCTGGTGGTGGAAATAGAATAAGATTTGTACACCTGTTGTCTCTCACTGTGTCTCACACTTGCACACACACGGTGCTGGGGAAAAAATAAGCACTACCGCAGTTAGGCGGTGATGTGGGGAAAAAATAGAAAAAAAAGGGAGTTTCAGGAAAAAAGAACAGGAGAGTCAGGGGTTCTGCTCACTCTAGGAACCAGCTCTGCGCTAGCTTGGTCACTGCTGTGTATTATGTACATGTAAATAAATGGTGAATTGGTGTCAGGATACTGGCTTCTGTGGAGTTATTTCAGTCACGATGTAAAGATATGTATTAAAATTGTTACCTTACTCCTTTTGTGTCATTCAAATTTGCCTGTTTGTGAAATCCTTTAAGTATGAAGATAATGTAAAGGGGTTGGAGGCACAATCGAACTGGAGTTGAATAGGTCACGCAGACCCAGAAAAGATAAGCTGAATGGGTCCAATCTCTGCAGTACATGTGACAAAGTGACATCATTTTGTTCAGCTTGGAGGAATAAGATCAGCATTTTATCTTGTCAACTTTATACCAGAGGAATGAGTCATTTCTTTGCCCAAGCATCAATATTATCTTCTTGATGAGTTACCCATGCCCACTTTGAGCTGGGTATTGGGGCATTCCAAGATCAGAAAATCCAGCAATTCCTTTCTGGTCCCGAATCGATAGCATTTAACCAAAGTCTCAATAGTACATCACTGAGAGTGAAAGGCTTTGGGTCTGGTGAAAGAGAGGCAATTCTTATGCGATTTCCGATGGAAAAAGCCTTATTCCCACTTTCTCCTCATGCCTCTTGCTGCCTTAAATTTCTAAAAATGTATCTTTCACTTTCATAACTATATTCAGTGACTTGGCCGCAGAACAATGAGTTCCACAGATTAGATTCCAAAAGAAAATGGGGTGGTAAGTATTTTGCAGAGGTTTAGATTTATTACTGCCCCCTCCACTGACCAACAATTCACCCTGGTAATTAAATTCAATAGTAAAACAAAAGTCCTGCAGAAACTGGAGATCAGGTGGATAAAATATTTGCATATCTTTCAAAAATTTCTCAACACGACATATAGAAACATAATTTTAAGATTGGTGTTTTCTCTAAATTCTGAAATGTATAGCCACAATAAATTTGCACTACTGTGTATCAATCAGCGATAATTTGCTAATAATGATACTTGCAGATTTCTCGTTAATGCTGTATCGAGTTGTAAGACATTTATCTGTTTCCTAATTTGAAAGTGAAGTTAAGCCATTTGAAACAAATAGCTTAGTGCTACATTAATGCAGTGGTTAGGTGAATGCACTTCAAAAGCATTATGAACTTCTCTGCTAATATCAGCAACAGTCATTCAATTTATATGAGATTATATTTTTCACTTTTAAAAATGCTCATCTGATCATTCAAAATGTAGCAACACCAGCAATGCTGTTTATTTATGTCTTTTATCTTTGTTTGTATATGTTTATCAAGATTGTCTTAGTCATGCTGCTGGAAAGCTAGCCAATTTGTTCCAATATGGTCTTTTTGCAGCCCTGACATGGCTAATCAGAATCCTTAAAATGCAGATGAAGGCTGTTCGGCCCATCGGGTCTGTGTGGATTCTCTGAAGAACAAAGACTTCACAACAATTTCACTATCTGTCTAACATCCAACATCATCAATGAAGGTTTGGGAGTTGGAGTCAGAATGAAGTGAAACAAATCTGCACAGTCCAATGAAACTTATAAATGTTGGATGCACATTGGATGCTTTTAAATGGTTTACTACTCTTTTCTCAAGATAAAATATGTCATTGAGAAGCACGTTGGACCTTTTTAAACCATTTATGTTAAAGTACCCTCAAATGCAGTTTAGAAAAATATTTAAAAGGCGACTGGTAGTCTCTGGTGGAGTTTGTTTTTTGAGAGATTTTACCCCGCTGTCACTGATGACAAATCAGTGATGCAGCAAATGTACTAAAATGTACTTTGAACAGATGTTGTGTTGGATAGTTTGGTTGCTTATTGGTTTAAATAACTCCAACTCAGCAAGGGAACTGAACACACTGTGGCTGTTTCATAATGACCAGTGGAACACATTTTTTTCATAGCAGTTAATTAACAAGCCTTTAATTGGCTTTAAATTTCTAAAACAGGTTCCTCAACAAAGTTTCCTTAACTGTTGCAATCACTTATTTTAAAGATAATAAAGGAGAATTAATCCAACAGATTTGGTCAGATTCATTCCCATTTTGTTTGCAGTATTAATATTTACCTCTGTCCTGTTGGTCGTAAAATGCAGTACCATTCCTGTTTATTTGCCAATAACTGATACCAATTTTAACAGCAATAACAACAACTTGTATTTAGGTAGCTGCTTTAAAAATCACCCCAAGGTACTTTACGAAAGTGCTTCATGGAAAATGAATACATCACTGAGTCACACAATCAACTATTAGAGTTGATGGCCAAATTTTGATTCAGCAGCTAAGTTTTAACCAGTATCTTTATTATCTATTCTTATAATGTCTATAGACAGCTCGGAGCTAATCAGTTAGGAACAAAATGCATGTGTAAAATTTCCAGAGGCAAATTCACATATGTACTGAGGTTCAAATGAGGTGTAATGGGTCAACTGAGGCTATTTTTTTGTACAAGATAGCATGGCAAGCATTAAACACAGCTCTCTCCTTTCCAACTTTATGGTGTGATGTTGTCTTCAAATGTCTGGGAATCTATAAAGAGCCAGAACTGATAGAATGGCAGAAATCAGTGGCTGTGAGTAAAGTTGAAGGATTTAAAATTAGTTTAATGCTGATTTATAAATGTGTATTTTACCAGAAGAAAAACTGAGTGAAGCATGCAGAAATTATCAAAGAAATGCTGACAAACACAACAATGAATGCATAGGTACAGCTACAATGCTTCGGGAAGCTGATAATGATGACATTGAGGCACTTGCAAAATTTAAACTAAAGTACAGACCAGCATTTATTAGTTTCCTAAAAAGCAATATCAATGAAGACAGGGTCAGCTGTATCTTTCTGTTGGCAGGAGATATAAGATAAAATTTATTGAATTGCTGGGACCTTACTGAACCACAACCACCTGATGAAGGAGTGGCGCTCCGAAAGCTAGTGCTTCCAATTAAACCTGTTGGACTATAACCTGGTGTTGTGTGATTTTTAACTTACTGAAGAGGACAATAGAAAACTGGTGTCAGATCAACTGGTGTCATTTTCAAAGCCTTATACAGGAATTAATTGAGCCTATTGACAACTTTGTATCAAGATTGAAACTATGCAGACAAGGTTAAGGACGCAGATGAATGAGTGTCTGCATACTGTGAGGTAGAGAAAGTACTTACCAATGGAACTGAAAGGAAAACTTGAAAAAGTGTTCCAATAGATGGAAAAAAATGTTATCATTGGAATCAAGTAGGTTGTATTCTGGATAATATCCACTTGAAGGGAGAGAAACCAAATGGATGACTAAGAATTTGGCTGGATCCCAGAAATCTCAGTCAAGCCATAGAGAGGGATCATTATTCCATTTCCACACTAGAAGAGATCACATCAGCATTGACAGCAGCAAAGGATTACAGCGGCTACTTGAATGTGAAACTTGATACAGAATCTTCATTGTTGACAACATATAGCACATACTTTCAGCCTTAAAATGATGTTGGATATGTTCCAGCAAAATAAGGCGTATAGGGATCCAAAACATTAGCCAGCATCTCAAATGATCTGCAGATGTATGGTATCGATGAAAATGATCATGACTACCATTTTTATGAAACCATGGAAATAACCAGGAAAATTGAGATCAAGGTAAATGCAGGTGCATACATTGTGGACATTACAGAATGGGGCACACATCTAATCGAATCAAGCCAAGTCCTGAAAGAATATGACCATCTCTCAGGTGGAAAGCACAAAAGATAAAAGCGAATTGGGAGTCTTCTTTGAATTGAATCAATCCATGTGTTCCTTCATACAACATGTTTCAGCACACTGCCACAGAGGGCTGTGGAGGCCACCCCAATGAGTATATTTAAGACAGAAATAGACAAGTTTTTGATTGTCAACGAGATCAGAGGGGAGGAAGTGGGAAAATGGGGTTGAGAAACTCATCAGTCATGATCAAATAGTGGAGCAAACTTTATGGGCTGAATGGCCTAATTTCTGTTCCGATGCCTTATGGTCTTACGCAGTAAGCCCATTAAATACCAGTGGCCAAAGTTACACCATAGAGTGATAAACTCAACAGAGCAATGTCCATGGCCATAAGGCTGTCATATTACTTCAGAATGAACTCTGTCACTCGACATATTGATGCTTATATGAAAGGACTGGAAGTAGCCTAAACCCAAGAAGGAAAGCCAATAGTATCTACATACAAATCATCTCAGCTGGGACCTGATATGCCAACACAGAAAGAGTATCTTTGGCATTCATGGATAGAGGTTACATACCTCTATGGAAGCTTCATGGGACAAAGCTCTTTTAAGCACAAGGAAGACTACAGAGATTACTCTTGAGACCCCATTGTTATGATTTCAGATACAAGCTAGGAAGACTAATGCTGCTGACAGATATCCTACCTTAATTCTCGCCTTTGGGAAAAACATGAAGTTGGTGATGTAGGTATAAAGATTTATCACCCATTGAATGTGATGCCACTGAAGCTACAAGTCAAATTAAAGATGAGACCAGCAAAGAATTATGGATGCTCTCTTAGGAAGTGATCCAGATATGGCCTGAGAAGATTCAGTAAATGAAGCCAGGAATACTGTCCTACTGGTCTCAGAGGGGACACCTCACTGAAGGATGTTTTACTGGTGCATCCAGAACAATCACCCCAAAACAAAATACAGGAACCACCTCTCCAGAAGATACAAGTAGATCAGAGGGGAAAGGCAAAGTATAATCCCAGAGCCTGGTCAGCTGTGTACTGGATAGGAATACACAAAGACATTGAAAATATGATGTCTACAGGCAGTTAATACCAGCAGTATCAAAGCCCATGGTAGAAAGAGCAGATAATGTCTACTGAAATACCACCAGAACGTTGTGGAAGCTAATTCAGTTGCACACGATTAAGAGTGGTATCTCATAAGCATACACTATAACTTCACAAAGTGGAAGATGAAAGATCCGATAACCCCAACAATGATTTCAGCATTTAGAGTACAGTTTGCTGTACAAGAATTCTGAAAGACTAATTATTGACACTGGCACATAAGTTACATCCTGAGAATTGAAGAAATTCACTGAACTGCACTGGTTTCACACCATCACCTCCTCACCACCTTACTCTCGGGGGGATAGGTCGATAGAAGGTTTTGTCAATAGAATTCTTGTAAATTGCTGAGAGGCAACAGAAGATGCAAAGCTTGCTTCGTTGTCACCCCGACCCACACCTCTCAGGGCTGACATGAAATCAGCTACAGCATTGTTGAGAAAAAGAAAATATAAGAATAATCTGCCAAACAAAGTATATTCTTCAGAGACAAGGAGGAAGTGAGACAAGAACTCTGTGGGACACAGGAAAGAGGAGCTAAGCACTTCCATAAACATTTTGAATTCCTACCTGAACTACTGAAAGGACAAACTGTATAAATGGATCAAAACATGAAAATTAGATTACAGCGTGGAAACAGGCCCTTTGGCCCACCAAGTCGCCGAAGCGCAACCCACCCATGCCCCTACATTTACCCCTTACCTAACACTACGGGCAATTTAGCATGGCCAATTCACCTGACCTGCACATCTTTGGACTGTGGGAGGAAACCAGAGCACCCGGAGGAAACCCACGCAGACACAGGGAGAATGTGCAACTCCACACAGTCAGTCGCCTGAGGCGGGAATTGAACCCAGGTCTCAGGCGCTGTGAGGCAGCAGTGCTAACCACTGTGCCACCGTGCCTGAATGAACTTGTGAACCAAAGTCATAGATAATCAGGCCAGTCTGTTCAGGAGAGATGTTAAGAAGCACTTCTACACACAAAAGGTGGTAGATGTTTGGACTCTTCTACAAACAGAAGTGGATGCAGGATCATTTGTTAATTTTAAATCTGGGACAGTTTTTTTTTGTTAAGCACTATACTATACTGTTCTATGTTCTATGCTCAATGTTCTTTGCACAAAGACATGGTCTCTGATGTTTATGGTGTCTTAGAGTCATAGAGTCATAGAGATGTACAGCATGGAAACAAACCCTTCAATCCAACTTATCAATGCCAATCAGATATCCCAACCCAATCGTCCCACCTGCCAGCACCCGGCCCATATCCCTCCAAACCCTTCCTATTCAGATACCCATCCAGGTGCCTGTTAAATACTGTAATTGTACCAGCCTCCACCACTTCCTCTGGCAGCTCATTCCACACACGCACCACCCTCTGCGTGAAAACGTTGCCCCTTAGATCTTTTTTATATCTTTCCCCTCTCACCCTAAACCTATGCCCTCTACTTCTGGATTCCCCCACCCCAGGGAAAAGACTTTGACTATTTATCCTATCCATGCCCCTCATGATTTTATAAACCTCTATAAGGTCACCCCTCAGCCTCCAACACTCCAGGGAGAACAGCCCCAGCCTAATTCAACCCCTCCCTATAGCTCAAACACTACAGTCCTGGCAAAATCCTTATAAATCTTTTTTGATCCCTTTCTAGTTTCACAACATCCTCCCGATAGGAAGGAGACCAGAATTGGACGCAATATTCCAAAAGTGGCTTAACCAATGTCCTGTACAGCCACATCATGACCTCCCAACTCCTGTACTCAATACGCTGAACAATAAAGGAAAGCATACAAAATGCCTTCTTCATTATCCTATCAACCTGCGACTCCACTTTCAAGGAGCTATGAACCTCCCTTTTTAGGGAAGGACGGAGCTATCAAATGGCTTATTGCTAGAATTGCAATCTATCAAAATGGCATGAAACTTTGATTGTTGACATATAATTGAATAAGATGACATACCTTAGTGCTCCTTATTGGGATATAACATTGACTGCTCTGTGAAACCTTCGTGGCAAACTGTGTAACATCGGTACCATTAGTGAAATTATGTTCTGTGTCTGACATTAGATTATCTACTCACACATTTCAAAGTAATAAAACCTGCAATTCTGTGGGGTATGTGAGAAAGAGATCATTGTTTCATTAATAGAACTTCTGAATCCTCACATATTGCCCCTGTCCTTAATGACCTTAATGACAAGTGGTGATGAGCTGCTTTTGTGAACACCTTCAGTCCACAGTAGTGTTCAAGATGGAGTTCCAGGGTTTTATTCCAGAGATATTGAATTGAATCCATAGTAATACGTACTACATTGTTCTCATTCAGGGAGGTGTGCAGCTTTGGTTGGGGGAACATTGCAGTTGGTGGTATCTGCTGTATCTCCCATGTATCGGTTGCCCTTGTCCTTTCAGGTGGTGGAGGATGTGTGCTTAGAAGGTGATGTCTAAGGAATCATGATGAGTTGTTACAGTGCATTTTGTTGCTGCTACACACTGCTCCTGCAATACGTCACTCTATCAAGGAGTCAATGTTGAAGGTAAACTGCTAATCACACAGGTTGGTGCTGAACTCACTCATCCAGACAACTAGTGAGCATTCATCACCATCTTGTGCCGTTAACATGGTGGGCATGCTGTCGAGATTCAAATGTTGAGGTACTCATCACAGAATTCCCAGCCCCTGGCTTATTCTTGTACTAATGGTCGTTATAAAGCCAGTCCAGTTCAATTTTTAGTTAATGGTAACTCGTGTAATGTTGACAGTGGGGGACTTTGTGATGGTTATTCCATTGAACATTAAAAAATGATGGTTGGATTCTGTTTTGTTGGAGATGCCTGGCACAAAGGTGAGGCACAAATGTTTGCCTGACTCTGGCTAGTTTTGAATTTTGACAAGCATTACTAGATTGAGAAAAAAGAAATTCATCTCACTCATGTCAGAACTCTGAGAAAGTTTATTATTCAGTTGTGCATTCCATGGAAGGGTTAATGTGTAAACAAATCCCATTGATGTCAGGGGGTGATCAATGCATTTCATTATTGTGGTCACATTCTTCATAGCTGCAATGGCTCACCTTTATCTGCAGGTTCAATACTGGTACACAATTTCAGGAGGTTGATAATTGCACTCTTTTCTAATGGTTAGGGTTGAGTTTATGTTGTCAATTAAGGGCTTGAGAGGTTGCTCTGCAGTTAAAAATAAAAGCTGTGATGAAAGCATCTAATTTGGGTTTGTGACCATTAGAAATAGATTCATGACAGCTCAGCCACCAATCTGGAATCATTTAAATGACTCACTGTTTTGTCTGGTAGATTGCCCCATCTTACAAGAATAAATAATGAATAGATTATCAGGGAAAAAGGATGAGACGTCTGTTTCTATCTGGTGAGGTATCAACAGCCATTCTTCTTTGTATTTATAATCATTTGAATTAAGATCTATATGGAAACACCATTCCAACTGTGGAATTCTGCGTATTGCAAATCCAATTTGTCATGCTTATAATTTGGTAGCATCTGTGCCTGTTTACTTGAGTATTATACATGGGAATAAAGTTAAATAACTAAAGATCTTAAAATGCCAAGTAGTAGCATCACAAAATGTCACTGTTCTACCAAAGTCTATCCTGAGATTGAGTCTCCCAGTTTCCCGAAGACTCCACACGCTCCCTTCATACACCCCCCTGTCCATTAATGTCCCAGTCCCAGACTGACAATGAGCCAGTCCCTAGTCTGAGTGTGAGGACAGCTTTGACTGAAAGCAGTGCGCTCCCTGGACTGAAGTTACCAAAGTACCCTGACTGATATATATATTGGACCGGTTACATTACACCTGCATAACCTACCATGGAGCAATCTCCTGACTGCAAGGACATGGATCCCCAAGACGATTGCATCCAGCTCCCTGGACTGGAATCAAATCAATCCCTTGATTGACTATGGCACTTTCCTGTGACTGACCATAGTCCTTCTTGACCCACTATGCAAATGTCCCTTTCAGGGATTGACGTTGAAGCACATACAGTATGCTCGCTGCATAAGCTGCTGGCCTGTGCTGCAAATACCACATCGACGTAGCATGATAGCTCACAACAAATCTTCACCCCCTTGACTGTTGAGTGATCGACAAACTGACTGCCTCTCACACTCTGTTAAAAAAAACAATGCAAACAAGTGAAACTGGCAAAGTTCAAGTAAATGCAGAGTGAGTAGTTGTTAAGAAATGAAGCAGAAGATGCATTTTGTGTTGATGCAGGAGGTGCATCTGTGTCCTTCCAAGAGTGGCTTGGACGTGGCATGCAAATTAGAGGGATCTCTGAGCTATAAAGTGCTACAATGATGCAAGAGTTGAACCTAGAGCAGGCATAGTTTGTGTTGTAACTGTGTGGAGGAAGGGTGTTGTCCATGGAATGTTCAGGCATAATGTCTGAGTCAGATGAAAGCCCAGAGAAAGCAGCAGTGAAGGGAGCTGATATCACCAGATAACTTCTCTGACCTTCACATTAGCAATTGACACTGACTACTGCCTGGAGAAACAAAGGAGAATTGTAAGTAACATGTGAGTGAGTCAGATTGGGCTGATCATGAGATGCACAGACATGGAAATAATATAGT